>NC_045454.1:22696687-22729652 GCF_002776525.5 Piliocolobus tephrosceles | reverse complement strand
GATCTGGGTCTTTCAATATCTGAGGAGGTAGGAATCTGGTACAGGTACGAGGATCTGGGTCTCTTCATGTCTGAGGAGGTAGGATCTGTCCTTGGTACAAGGATCTGGGTCTGTTCATGTGTGAGGAAGTAGCCCTGGTATGAGGTTCTTGGTCTCTCCAAGTCTGAGGAAGTAGGTTCTGGGTCTGTCCATGTCTGAGGAGGTAGGATTTGGCATGAGTATGAGGATCTGGGTCTGTTCATGTCTGCGGAGGGAGGATATGGCACAGACATAAGGATCTGGGTCTTTCCATGTTTCAGAAGGTAGGATCTGGTCTTGGTATTAGGATCTGGTACAGGTAGGAGGATCTGGGTCTCTCCATGTGTGAGAAGGTAGGAGTCTGGTACAGCTACAAGGATCTGGGTCTGTTCATGTAGTCATTATGGGTCTGTCCAGACATCTTTCAGTGTCCGAGGAGGTAGGAATTTGGTACAGGTATGAGTATTGGGTCTCTTCATTTCTGAGGACATAGGAATCTGTTACAGGCATGGGGATCTGGGTCTGTCAGTGTCTGAGGAGGTAGGACCTGGCCCTGGTATGAGGATCTTGGTCTCTCCATTGTCTGAGAAGGTAGGATCTGGTGCACATATAAGAATCTTGGTCTGTCAGTGTTACGGAAGGTAGGATCTGGCCCTGGTATGAGTATCTGGGTATGTCAGTATCTGAGGAGGTAGGATCTGGCCCTGGTATGAGGATCTGGGTGTTTTGGTATCTGAGGAGGTAGGATCTGGCCCTGGTATGAGGATCTGTGTCTCTCAATATCTGAGGAGGTAGGATCTCATACAGGTATGAGGATCTGAGTCTTTCAATATCTGAGGAGGTAGGATATGGCACAGGTGTGAACATCTCGGTCTGTCTGTGTCTAAAGAGTTGGAGCTGTGTGCAGGTATGAGGCCTTTGTTCTACCAGTGTCTAAGGAAGTGAGGCTGGGCACAGGTATGAGGCCCTAGGTGCGTCCATATCTGAGGAGGTAGGATCTGGTACTGGTATGAGGATCTAAGTCTCTCCATGTCTGAGGAGGTAGGATCTGGTACTGGTATGAGGTTCTGGGTCTGTCACTATCTGAAGAGATAGTAGTCTGCTGCAGTTATGAGGATTTGGGTCTCTTCATGTCTGAGGAGGTAGGATCTGGTACCAGTATGAGGATCGGGGTCTGTCAGTATCTGAGGAGGTAGGAATCTGGTACAGGTTTGAGGATTTGGGTCTGTCTCTGTCTTAGGAGGTATGACCTTGTACAGGTATAACTATTTGAGTATTGCAGTGTCTGAGGAGGTAGGATATGGTGTAGGTGTGAGGATCTTGGTGTGTCCATGGCTGAAGAGGTAGGATCTGGTACAGGTGTGAGGATCTGAGTCTGCTCATGTCTGAGGAGGTAGGATCTGACCCGTTATGAGGATCTGAGTCTGTCAATATCTGAAGAGGTAGGAATCTGGTACAAGTATGAGGATCTGTGTGTGTCAGTGTCTGAGGAGTTCAGAATCTGATACAGGTATGAGAATCTGCATGTCTCTGTATCTGAGGAGTTCGGAATCTGATACAGGTGTGAGGATCTGCATGTCTCTGTATCTGAGGAGGTAGGATCTCATACAGGTATGAGGATTTGGGTCTATGTCTGAGGAAGTAGCATCTGATACAGGTATGAGGACCTGGGTCTGTCAGTGTCTGAGGAGGTAGGATCTCATACAGGTGTGAGGATCTGCATGTCTCTGTATCTGAGGAGGTAGGATCTGATACAGGTATTAGGATTTGGGTCTATGTCTGAGGAAATAGCATCTGATACAGGTATTAGGACCTGGGTCTCTAAGTGTCTGAAGAGGCTGGATCTGGCCCTGATATGAGGATCTGGGTCTGTCAGTATTTGAGGAGGTAGGATCTGGCCCTGGTAGGAGGGTCTGTGTCTTCTAGTGTCTGAAAAAGTACGATCTGGCCCTGGTATGAGGATCTGGGTCTGTCAGTATCTGAGGAGGTAGGATCTCATACAGGTATGAGGATCTGGGTCTTTCAGTGTCTGAGGAGGTAGGATCTGGCACAGGCATGAGCATCTGGGTCTGTCCATGTCTAAAGAGTTGAAGCTGTGTGCAGGTGTGAGGCCTTGGGTCTGCTAGTGTCTGGGGAGGTGAGGCTGGGCACAGATATGAGACCCTGGGTCTGTCCATATCTGAGGAGGTAGGATCTGGTATGAGTATGAGGATCTGGGTCTGTTCATGTCTGAGGAGGTGGGACCTGTCACAGGTATGAGGCCCTGGGTCTGTCTGTGTCTGAGGAGGTGGGCCCTGGCACAGGTATGAGGCCCGGGGTCTGTCCGTGTCTGAGGAGGTGGGCCCTGGCACAGGTATGAGGCCCTGGGTCTGCTGGTGTCTGCAGAGACAGGGCCCAACATCTCAGGGAAGACCACGGTAAGCTCTTCAGTTTGTCTTGTGGCTGTGGTCAGTTCCACGTGTAGTCTGCCCTGTTGGTCTTCCTGTGTGTTGCCAGAGCCTGCCTGCTGCCTTGCTTCCTGGAGGTGGGTTGGGCCAGGGCCCTCCAAGATGCCCCTGCGCAAGACCAGGGACAGGGTTTCTGGCAGGAGGTGGGGGGCGGGGTGTGCCGGCCCTCCCTCAGCACCTTGTCCTGTCTCTCCTAGTGGGTGGGAGGACGCTACTCACTGTGGTCGGCCATCGGACTCTCCATTGCCCTGCACGTGGGTGAGTGTGTGTGTTTCTGTGTCTTGTAGCCCCCATGGGAGACAGGATAGGGGCTCGTGTCCCTGAATATCATGCTGTCCTCACAGGCTGCTGGCCTCTCTGCAGCTGGCTGGGATATTTATTTCATGTCCATAAAGAAGGTCTGGGTTTTTTTGGGTGTGCGGGTTGGCCCCCGTCTCTGCCCCTCACAACTGCAGTCCTGTTTCTCTCCTATCCTAGGCAGAGTCAGATCCCTGCGCTCAGGGCCACCTCTCACTGGAGGGGCTTTGTATAGGCCTGAGTCCTCCCATGTCATGTCTTCTGGCTCTCCATGCAGCCTTCCTTGGTTGCAGAAGGAGCTGTGCCCACTCCCCACAGGACGCAGGATGTGGCCACTTCTGTTGACTCTGCTTTTGTGTCACAGGTTTTGACAACTTCGAGCAGCTGCTCTCGGGGGCTCACTGGATGGTGAGTGCTGAGGCTGGTTCTCTGCCAAGTGCTGGCCAGAGGCGTGTGTGTTGATCCTGGTCCCTCCCCTTTCTCTCCCACTGTCCTGTCCCTCCCCCTCCCCGTGCAGCTGCTCAGCTTCCATTCACCCTGCTCCTGTTTCAGGACCAGCACTTCCGCACGACGCCCCTGGAGAAGAACGCCCCCGTCCTGCTGGCCCTGCTGGGTATCTGGTACATCAACTGCTTTGGGTGTGAGACGCATGCCATGCTGCCCTATGACCAGTACCTGCACCGCTTTGCTGCGTACTTCCAGCAGGTACCAGCTGCCAAACCAGGCCTTGGAGTCAGCAGGGCCTGTGGGGGGTCTGGGAGGTCCAGGAACCTGGGTTTCAGCTCCTCCAAGAGCTCTTTGCCCCATTGCCCTTGGGCCTGGCCAAGGTCCACCTGTGCTCCTTGTCTCAGGATGAATCTTTGTAACTGAGGTTGGTTCCATTTGAGTGTCATCTGAGTTTGACCACCATGGGAGGGGCATGACTGGTGATCATGTCGCCCTGGCTAGGGAGGTCCTGGCTTGGCTCAGGGGATGTTTCTCAGCTGGGGTCACTTCTTTCTTGCACATCACTGTGCATGCCCAGCACAGCGTCTGAGAACGTAGGATCTATCCCTGGTATGAGGTCCTAGGTCCATTAATATCTGAGGAGGCAGGATCTAGTACAGTTATGAGGATCTGGGTCTGTCCATGTTAGAGGAGGTGGGATTTGGCCATAGGGTGGGGCCGCAAGCTGGAATCCCTTGTAGCCCGTAGTGCCTTTATGTCTCCAGAAAAGCAAGTCTGTATCTAGTCTGTGGTAGCCTCTTTGGACTACGTGGTCCTCTTCTCCCTTGGGATCTCCAGAGCCCCCGAGAGGCTTAGCAGGCCCTTTTCTAGTCACATTATGTCCCAGAAAGCTTTTCTACACCTGTCCCTGCTTTTTTTGTTTTGAACAGATTCTCATTCTGTCGCCCAGGCAGGAGTGCAGTGGCGCGATCTTGGCTCACTGCAACCTGCGCTTCCTGAGTTCAAGCCTTTCCTGTGCCTCAGCCTCCTAAGTAGCTGGGATTACAGGCATTCACCACCATGCCTGGCTAATTTTTGTGTTTTTAGTGGAGATGGGGTTTCACTATGTTGCCCAGGCTGGTTTTGAACTCCTGGCCTCAAGCGATCCACCTGCCTTGGCCTCCCAAAGTGCTGGGATTAGAGGCATGAGCCACCGTGCCCGATCCTGTCCTTGCTTTTGTTTAGTACAAAGCCAGTCCCTGTCCAGCAGCTCTTGAGTTGCTTTGGGCAGGTACAGAAGGCTTCACCAACACCTGGAAGCAAATCCTGTGTTGAAGGAGAGGCCAAGGTTCCCCAAATCCCAGCTGCCTTGGTGAGGGTTGCCATGACCAGGGCCCAGGTGGGTACCCAAAGCCTAGCGTCTAGTTGAGATGACAGCCCTCAAAGGCTGTACTCTTAGCCGGGCATGGTGGCTGATGCCTGCAATCCCAGCACCTTGGGAGGCTGGGGGGGATTGCTTGAGGCCAGGAGTTCAAGACCAGCCTGGGCAACATAGCGAGACCCGGTCTCTACAAAAAAACCCACAAAAACTAACAATAGCTGGGCATGGTGGTGTGGCACTTGTAGTCCCAGCTACTTGGGAGGCTGAGGCAAGAGGTTTGCTTGAGCCCAAGAGGTCGACACTTCAGTGAGCTATGATTCTACCACTCTCCTCCAGCCTGTGTGACAGAGTGAGACTCTGTCTCTTGAGGAAAAAAAAAAGCTGTGCCCTCTGGACCCCAGCCTGCTCCCCTTAAGAAATGAGTTGATTTTGTGACCGATTTTGTCTTCAGGGAGGTCCTTGCCTGACCTCCAGACCCACGTTTTCCTGGGCATGAGTCCTTCTTGCACCGTGGCCTAAGCTGGAAAGGTTGGGAGGCTGTGTCCTCACGGGTGTGGGGAGGAAGGGGATCGTGCCTGCAGACACGGGTGCAGGTCCACCTCACGGAGCCAGGGCAGGGTGGGTCTGTCTGGAGCATCTGGGCAGAACTTGGGCGTGGTGCAGGAAGGAGCAGGATTTGGGTACAGTGTGTGAAGGATCAAGATTTGCAGGTAGAGGGTTGGGTTTTTTTTTTTTTTTCTTTTCTTTTTCTGTTTTTTTTTTTTTTTTTTTTTTTGAGATGGAGTTTTGCTCTTGTTGCCCAGGCTGGAGTGCAGTGGCGAGATCTCGGCTCACCACAACCTCTGCCTCCCGTGTTCAAGTGATTGTCCTGCCTAAGCCTCCCAAGTAGCTGGGATTATAGGCATGCGCCATCACACCTGGCTAATTTTGTATTTTTAGTAGAGACAGGATTTCTCCATGTTGGTCAGGCTGGTCTCAAACTCCCAACTTCAGGTGATCCGCCCGCCTCGGCCTCCCAAAGTGCTGGAATTACAGGCTTGAGCCACTGCGCCCGGCCTCTTTCTTTCTTTTTAAATGTTCTTTCATTTTGCCAAGGGCTGGGTTTCTGTTCCTTTTCCAGGGCGACATGGAGTCCAATGGGAAATACATCACCAAATCTGGCACCCGTGTGGACCACCAGACAGGCCCCATTGTGTGGGGGGAGCCTGGGACCAATGGCCAGCATGCTTTTTACCAGCTCATCCACCAAGGTAGGCCCGTGTGGCCTGGGCAGGGTGGTGTTGGGGAGGGAAAGGATCTTCCAGAAGAGATATCTCACTTAGGTCAGTGCCCTCCTCTAGGCTGTATGGCTAGCTCCCATGGGCTGGGGTCATGTGGGTGACCACAGTGCCCTTCACAGGCACCAAGATGATACCCTGTGACTTCCTCATCCCGGTCCAGACCCAGCACCCCATACGGAAGGGTTTGCATCACAAGGTAAGAGCCCCCATCTGGCCCCATCTGGAGGGTCTGGCTCACATTGCACCCAGACCTCTGGAAACCTGATGCATTGGTTGACAATCACGTTAGTTTTCTATTCCAGCCATAACAAATGACAACAAACATGGAGGCTTAAAACAACACTCTTTTTTTGAGGGTGGGGAGTGGGGACAGAGTCTTGCTGTGTCGCCCAGGCTGGAGTGCAGTGGCGCGATCTTGGCTCACTGCAACCTTCCCCCTCCCCCTTCCCCCTCAGGTGATTCTTACATCTCAACCTCCCAAGTAGCTGGGACTACAGGTACTCACCACCACAGCCTGCTAATTTTTATATTTTTGGTAGAGGGTTTCTCTGTGTTGGCCAGGCTGGTCTTGAACTCATGACCTCAAGTGATCCACCTGCCTCAGCCTCTCTAAGTGCTGGGATTATAGGCATGAGCCAACGCACCTGGCCTATCTCAAGAGTTTCTGAAGCTCAGATGTCCAGCAGGCCCTGCTGTATCTCTGCTTAGAGTCTTGCAGGCTGAAATCAAGGTGTCATCAGGTCTGTGTTTCTTTCTAGAGACTTTAGGGGGAAAGGCTTTTCTGTGCTTGCCAGGTGGTTGGCAGAATTCATTTCTGTATGTTTGTGGAACTGAAGTCCAGCTTCCTTGCTGTGGGCTGAAGGTCCTTCTCAGATTCTCAAGGTCACCTGCATTCCCTAGCTTGTGGGCCTCTTCACTGCAGAACCAGCAATGGCAGGTTAAATCCTTCTGAAGCTTTGATTCTGTCTTGCCACTTCTGTTGCGTCTCTCAGACTGACTCGTTTACCTTCCTCCTCTACATTTTTATTTTATTCCCTAAGTGACAGCATTGTGCTATCTTGTCTAGGCTAGACTTCAGTGGCATGATCACAGTTCACTGCATTTTCGACGTCCCAGGCTCAAGCAATCTTCCTGCCTCAGCCCCTCAAGTAACTGAGACTTACAGGCACACACCACGATGCCTGGCTAACTTTTAAACTTTTAGTAGAGACGGGGTTTCACTGTGTTGCCTAGGCTGGTCTCCAGCTCCTGGGCTCAAGTGATTCTCCTGCCTCGACCTCCCAGAGTTTTGGGATTACAGGTGTGAGCCACCACACCTGGCCCTCTTTTACTTTTAAGGGCCACTGTGATTAGATTGGGCCTACTAGATAATCCAGGAAAATCTCCCCTTTTGATTTTATTTTATTTTATTTATTTTATTTTATTTTATTTTATATTTTAATTTAATTTTTTTATTTTATTTTTATTTTTATTTTTATTTTCTTTGAGACGGAGTCTCGCTCTGTGGCCCGAGCTGGAGTGCAGTGGCCGGATCTCAGCTCACTGCAAGCTCCGCCCCCCAGGTTCCCGCCATTCTCCTGCCTCAGCCTCCCGAGTAGCTGGGACCACAGGCGCCGCCACCTTGCCCGGCTAATTTTTTGTATTTTTTAGTAGAGACGGGGTTTCACCGTGTTAGCCAGGATGGTCTCGATCTCCTGACCTCGTGATCCGCCCGTCTCGGCCTCCCAAAGTGCTGGGATTACAGGCTTGAGCCACCGCGCCCGGCCTATTTTTATTTTTTAATTTTAGAGATAGCATGTCACTCTGCTGAGGCTGGAGTGCAGTGGCCCAGTCATAGCTCACTACGGCCTTGAACTCCTGGGCTAAAGCAATCCTTTTATCTCAGCCTCCTGAGTAGGTGGGACCACAGATGTGCACCATGCCTAGCTATTTTTTTTTTAAAGAGACAGAGTCTTTTTCTGTTGCCCAGGCTGGAGTGCAGTGGCACAATCAGGCTCTCTGCAGCCTCACCCTCCTGGGCTCAAGCAATCCTCCTACCTCAGCCTCCTGAGTAGCTGGGAACAGGCAAACGCACCACACCCAGCTGATTTTTTTATTTGTATTTTTTGTAGAGATGGAGTCTCACTTTGTTGCCCAAGCTGCCCTCAAACTCATTCACAGAATTTATTGTGCCTTGTCTTAGGTGTGCAGAGCAGCATAGGGTTATAGTAGCACAAGCTTTGGTTTCAGTGAGCTGGGTTGAATTCTGATTCTTCCTGTCTATAGTTCTGTGATCCAGCACTGTGGACTTGTAGAACCCAAGGCTCTACTAGAACAGGGCAATGATGCCTTTCCTCCTTAGGATCTTAGTATTATTATTATTATTATTATTTTTTCGAGACACTTTTTCACTTTGTTGCCCAGGCTGGAGTGCAGTAGTGCTACCTTGGCTCACTGCAACCTCAGCTTCCTGGGTTCAAGCGATTCTTGTGCTTAAGCCTCCTGAGTAGCTGGGATTACAGGTGCACACCACCATGCCCGGCTACTTTCTCAGGATCTTAAAAGATAGATGTTGGTAAAATTGTTAGCAGGAACCCGGCAAGTGGTGCGTAGTTCGTTCTTTTTTTTTTTTTTTTCTTTTTTCTTTCTTTTTTTTTTTTTAGCTCTGTTGCCCAGGCTGGAGTGCTGGAGTGCAATGGCGTGATCTCAGCTCACTGCACATTCTGCCTCCCAGGTTCAAGTGATTCTCCTGCCTCAGGCTCCTGCCTGATTACAGGCACGCGCCACCATGCCCAGCTAATTTTTTTGGTATTTTTAGTAGAGACGGGGGTTTCACCATGTTGGTCAGGCTGGTCTCGAACTCCTGACCCCATGATCCACCCACCTCGACCTCCCAAAGTGCTGGGATTACAGGCACCGCGCCTGGCTACTGGTGTGTAGTTCTAAAAGAGCAGTTATCACTATTCCCTGCCTTGTGGTGTCATTGGATGTGTTCCCCTCGCTCCAACTGAGCTATCCAGTGAGTGACCCAGGTGGGGACTGACCCCTGCTGAGAAGTGCCAGGTGGTCTTGTCTGCCTGAAGCTCAGACAGTGCTCTCAAGCATAACTGATGTCTCGCTCATCAGATCCTCCTGGCCAACTTCCTGGCCCAGACGGAAGCCCTGATGAGGGGGAAATCAACGGAGGAGGCCCGAAAGGAGCTTCAGGCTGCAGGCAAGAGTCCAGAGGACCTTGAGAGGCTGCTGCCACATAAGGTCAGCACTTTTGCATTCGGCTTTGGGGTGCATGCTGGAGTTGGAGGTGTGAAGCTGTGGCACCAGGCAGGGGCTTGGGGCGTGCCTGGCTTGTCCTATAGAGTGGGAGAGCCTGTCCTCACAGACCTGTACGTCTCAGCCTCTGGGGCAGGACGTGCTTCCCTTCAAGGGGTTGAGGGATCAGGACTCACTTGGAGACATTCCTTGGTGTTTTCTGCAGGTCTTTGAAGGAAATCGCCCAACCAACTCTATTGTGTTCACCAAGCTCACACCATTTATGCTTGGAGCCTTGGTCGGTGAGTGAGTAGGGGAAAGGTCCTGGCTTGGGGTAGGTTGGAATGGGCTTGCAGAGCCCTGACGTGCCCTGTCTGTCCCCTCTGCAGCCATGTATGAGCACAAGATCTTCGTTCAGGGCATCATCTGGGACATCAACAGCTTTGACCAGTGGGGGTGAGTTGCTCACTTAGGGGAGGGCCAGGAATGCCTTTGGGTCGGCTCAGGGATTTCAGTAGCAACGTTAGAGCCTTCCCCATACCACTCTTCCCTTCCTTTCTTGGCAGAGTGGAGCTGGGAAAGCAGCTGGCTAAGAAAATTGAGCCTGAGCTTGATGGCAGTGCTCAAGTGACCTCTCACGATGCTTCCACCAACGGGCTTATCAACTTCATCAAGCAGCAGCGCGAGGCCAGAGTCCAATAAACTCACGCTCAGCCGCAGCCTCCTCTGTGATTCCTCTTTCTCTTCTGGTCCCTGCTCCCCAGAGCCGGCACTGCATGGTCCTGGACACCACCCAGAGCGCCCTCTGGTTGTGGGCTTGGACCAGGAGCCCTTAGCGGGGAGGGCTGATCTCAAATTGCTACCCCCAGCCCCTCCATGTCTTCGCTCCCTCTGTGTTACAATTGGCTGAAGTGTTTTTGTGCAGCTGACTTTTCTGACCCATGTTCACGTTGTTCACATCCCATGTAGAAAAATAAAGGTGCCACAGAGGAGGTTGTAGGCTTAGCCTCTGATTTTTTTCCTGCGATGGTGCTTTATGTAGCAGAAGGCAGGAGTGCTCAGTAGGACGCAGCCTGTGCCTCCATGGACACTGAATACTAAGTGGTGAGCGGGTCTAGAGTGGAGCAAGGTGCCTTGAGAAGACAGTAGTGGGGTGGGAGCACAATCAGTCAAGAGGGCAACTTGGCCTGTGTCACCAAATCCTAAGACTGTTTTCCACTCCTCACCTCTGTGACTGGAGAAATTGGATACTCTGTTCACTCTATGCATTGAGTGCACTGAGATTATGTTTGTTTGGGGTGAATTCCTGGACAAGACCAAGGGTGACTGCCATCTCCTGGCAAGATGCTCAGGTAGTTCTTTTGCTTTAAAAGGCAGATAGATATTGGAAATAGGATTTTTTTTTTTTTTTTTTTTGAGTGTTGCTCTGTTGCCCAGACTGGAGTGCAGTGGTGCAATCTCGGCTCACTGCAACCTCCGCCTCCCGGGCGGGTTCAAGCTATTCTCCTGCCTCAGCCTCCTGAGTAGCTGGGATTACAGGCACACACCACCATGCCGAGCTAATTTTTGTATTTTTAGTAGTGAAGGGGTTTTACCATGTTGGGCAGGCTGGTCTTGAACTCCTGACCTTGGGTGATCCGCCCACCTCAGCCTCCCGAAGTGCTGGGATTACAGGTGTGAGCCACCACACCCGGCACAATTTTTTTTTTTTTTTTAACAACTTATTTTTTTAGACAGGGTCTTGCTCCATTGCCCAGGCTGGAGTGCAGTGGTGCCATCACAGCTCACTGCAACCGCAACCACTCGGGCTCAGGCAGTCCTCTTGCCTCAGCCGCCCAAGTAGTTGAGACTACAGGTTGTGCCACTATACCCTGCTAGTTTTTTCATTTTTTGTAGAGATGGGTCTTGAATTTCAGGGCTCGAGAACCTCCCACCTCAGCCTCCCACAGTGCTGGGATTACAGGCGTGAGCCCCTACACCCAGCCTATTCAGAATTTTTTTTCTTAGAGACATGGTCTTCATTGCCCAGGCTGGACTGCAGTGATGCAGTCATAGCTGACTGAAGCCTCAAATTCCCAGGCTAAGGTGATCTTATCACCTCAGCCTTCCAAGTAGCTGGGTCCACAGATGCATGCCAGTGTCAGGCCTCTGAGCCCAAGCTAAGTCATCATATCCCTTGTGACCAGATGGCCTGAAGCAACTGAAGATCCATAAAAGAAGTGAAAATAGCCTTAACTGATGACATTCCACCATTGTAATTTGTTTCTGCCCCACCCTAACCGATCAATGTACTTTGTAATCTCCCCCACTCTTTTTTTTTTTTTTTTTTTTTTTGAGACGGAGTTTCGTTGTCGCCCAGGCTGGAGTGCAGTGGCCGGATCTCAGCTCACTGCAAGCTCTGCCTCCCGGGTTTATGCCATTCTCCTGCCTCAGCCTCCGGAGTAGCTGGGACTACAGGCGCCCGCCACCTCGCCCGGCTAGTTTTTTGTATTTTTTAGTAGAGACGGGGTTTCACCGTGTTAGCCAGGATAGTCTCAATCTCTCGACCTCATGATCCACCCGTCTCGGCCTCCCAAAGTGCTGGGATTACAGGCTTGAGCCACCGCGCCCGGCCTCTCCCCCACTCTTAAGAAGGTTCTTTGTAATTCTCCCTCCACCTTGAGAATGTACTTTGTGAGATCCACCCCCTGCCCGTAAACGTTGCTGCTACCTCCACTGCCTATCCCCAAACCTATAAGAACTAATGATAATCCACCACCCTTTGCTGACTCGTTACAGACTCAGCCCGCCTGCACCCAGGTAAAATAAACAGCCATGTTGCTCACACAAAGCCTGTTTGGGGGTCTCTTCACCACGGACACATGAGACAGCCAGTACACCCAGCTCATTTTTAAATTTTTGTAGATCAGTGTACTGTTGTTAGAAAAAAAAAAAAAAAATAGAAAATAAATTTTTGTAGTGATAGGGTCCCACTGAGGCAGGAGAATAGGGTCTAGAGACAAGGGAGCCTTCACTTCAGCCTCTGATTGGTGGCAGGCCAAGTCTTTATTTACATAGGGTGTAACCAAATAGGAAACCTGTAAAGGGTACTTAAACCCCAGATTTTCTAAACAGGGCACTTGCTTAAGCCTCCTCCTGCTTTGTGGAGTGTACTTTCGCTTCAATAAATCTGTGCTTTTGTTCCTCCTCTTGTTGCTTTTTTTGTGTGTTTTGTCTACCTCTTTGTTCAGCATTCCAAGAACCTGGACAACTTGTAGTCAAGACCCTCCCCTGGTAACACCACTGTGTTGCCCAGGCTTATCTTGAACTCTTGGGCTCAAGTGATCCTCCTGCCTTGGCCTCCCAAAGTGTTGGGATTACAGGTGCAAGCCACTGTGCCCAGCATCACAGGGCCTTTTACAGCTGGCAGGTTGAAGTGTGATAAAATAGGAGTAAACAGATTTTGTCTCCAGGTCCTTGCTGGGCGAAAGCTGAACATCACAAAGGCTGGTGCTTCCTCCTTTGAGGTGTAGATCCTTGAAAACATACGTTTCCTTTGCATACCATGTTATGAATCCTAAAATAATGTTTTTGCAGCCTGCATTTTTAAAAAGTTAGGTTTATTGGGGTGTAATTTACATATAGTAAGATTCACCTTTCTTTGCTATACGGTTCTGTTTTCACAAGTGTATATACAGTCTTATAACCATTGCAGACAAGATATACAGCGTTTTCCTCACCCTCAAAAGTTCCTGACGCTCTTGTGGTCCAGTCCTACTCCCTCATCCCAATTCCTGACTACCGTTGAACTGATTTTTTCCCCCTAAGTTCTGCTTTGACCAGAACGGCACCTTTTGTGTCTGGCTTCTTCCCATGATGCTTTTGAAATTCACCCACGTTGTGCTGCAGGAATTTAAAAAACTGTATTGTGTGGCTGGGCGCGGTGGCTCACACCTGTAATACTAACACTTTGGGAGGCCAAGGTGAGCAGATCACCTGAGGTTGGGAGTTCGAAGACAGCCTGACCAACATGGAAAAACCCTGTCTCTATTAAAAATACAAAGTTAGCTGGGCATGGTGGCTCATGCCTGTAATCTCAGCTACTTGGGAGGCTAAGGCAGAAGAAGGGCTTGAACCTGGGAGGCAGAGGTTGCGGTGAACTGGGATCATGCCACTGCACTCCAGCCTGGGCAACAAGAGAGAAACTCTCTCTCTCAAAAAAAAAAAAAAAAAAAAAAAAAAAGCTGGGCGCCAGGCATCGTGGTGGGCACCTGTAATCCTAATCCAGCTACTTGGGGCGCTGAGGCAGGAGAATTGCTTGAACCTGGGAGGCAGAGGTTGCAGTGAGATGGCGCCACTGCACTCCAGCCTGGGCGACCCAGCGAGACTCTGTCTCAAAAACAAAACAAAAATAAAAACTCCGAAAAATCTCAAACATATAAAACCCAAAGAGAATAAATCTCCATGTGCCTGGCACCAAATTTCAACAATTATCAACTCATGGCCAATCTTACTGTATCTATATCCCACCTTAATTATGTAGTAGCAAATCCCAGATATTTCATCTATAAGCATTTTGGTGTGTTTCTCTAAAAATTAAAAACTTCATTATTGTTCTTGTTAATGATTGATAATACCATTATCCCACCTAAAATTTTTATTTCCCGGTAAGGCTTTTTGGAGCCTGGGCCCGGTGGCTCACATCTGTAATCACAACACTTTAGGAGGCTGAGGCGGGAGGATCACTTGAACGCAGGAGCCAGGAGTTCAAGGCCAGTGTGGGCAATATAGCAAGTCCTCGTCTCAAGAAAAAAAGGGGAAAAAAAGTTAGCTTTTTGGCAAAACTACTTCCTAGTAGATGGTGTGTACTTCCTATTACAGCGTATTAAGGAGCACATAATGCCAGCGGCGCCTCTGCGGCTCTTGGTCCTGAGTGCACGCGCCTTAAAGCCACGCCTCCGCATCGGATCCTAGTAAGGGGGTGGGGCTATCATTTCAGTGTATGCGTTGCGCGTGCGCGGACACGCGCGCCCGCTCGGCTGCCGTAGTTCGCGTTTTCACCTGGTCACCAGGCAGCCATGGCGGCGGTTCTGAAGCCGGTGCTGCTGGGACTTCGAGATGCGCCGGTGCACGGCAGTCCCACAGGGCCGGGCGCCTGGAATGCTAGCAAGCTGGGCGGCATTCCGGTGAGGGCGGGTGCCGGAGCTGGGGTCGATGGGTGGTGGCGAAGGGTGCGGAGAGAGTGGGCAAGGTCCCGGGGGTAGTTGGAGTCTGAGCGCCCCCTCTGTCCCCTCAGGATGCTCTGCCTACCGTGGCTGCGCCCAGGCCCGTGTGTCAGCGCTGCGGGCAGCCGCTCGCCCTGGTCGTGCAGGTGTACTGCCCGCTGGAAGGCTCCCCGTTTCACCGTCTGCTGCACGTGTTCGCGTGCGCCTGCCCCGGCTGCAGCACCGGCGGTTCGCGCAGGTAGGCGGGGAAGTCCCAGAGCTGCTCCTGGGGTGTCCTTTCCAGCAGGCTGGGGCGGGCCGGCGGGCTGGAGTAGGGGTGCAGCCCTCACGGCCCTTTGTCTTCACCCCGAAGCTGGAAGGTGTTCCGCTCCCAGTGCCTGCAGGTTCCAGAGAGAGAGGCGCAGGACGCTCAGGTAAAGGTTGTGATTGGCATGTTATTTTTTTTCTGTCATTTGAGGATGTTATCCAAAGTATAGTTTGGGACAGCCTTTAAAGCCGTGTTCTTTGAAGTACATTGGAGTGTTTTTTGCTTTTCTGCAGAACCATAGAATGCTATTTTCTTAAGGTTTTGTGAGGGTTTTTTTCTTCTATTTTACTTTATTTTTATTTTCTAACTCCTTTGTTAAAAGGAGATGGCGGCCCCGCATGGTGGCTTACGCCTGTGATCCCACCATTTTTTGAGAGGCTGAGGTGGGAGGATTGCTTGAGTTCAGAAGTTGGAGACCAGGCCGGGCGCAGTGGCTCACGCCTGTAATCCCAGCACTTTGGGAGGCCCAGGCGGGCGGATCATCAGAGGTCAGAAGTTCGAGACCAGCCTGGCCAACATGGGGAAACCCCGTCTCTATTAAAAACAAAAACAAAAAATTAGCCGGGCATGGTGGCAGGCACCTGTAATCCCAGCTACAAGGGAGGTTGAGGCAGGAGAATCGCTTGAACCCGGGAGGCGGAGATTGCAGTGAGCTGAGATCATGCCACTGCAATCCAGCCTGAATGACAGACTCCGTATAAAAAAAAAAATGTTGGGAGAGCAGTCTGGGCAAAATAGCAAAACGTCCTCTCTATAAAAAGTAAAAAAAAAATTAGCCGGGCATGATGGCCGCGCAACTGTAGTGCCAGCTGCTCAGGCGGCTGAGGTGGGAGGATTGCTTGAGTCCAGGAGGTTGAGGCTGCAGTGACCTACACTTGTGCCACTGCACTTCAGCCTGCGTGGCAAAGCCAGACCCTCTCCCCTCCCAAAAAAAAGAGAGCGAAGGCCGGGCGCGGTGGCTCAAGCCTGTAGTCCCAGCACTTTGGGAGGCCGAGACGGGCGGATCACGAGGTCAGGAGATCGAGACCATCCTGGCTAACACGGTGAAACCCCGTCTCTACTAAAAAATACAAAAAGCTACCCGGGTGAGGTGGCGGGCGCCTGTACTCCCAGCTACTCGGGAGGCTGAGGCAGGAGAATGGCGTGAACCTGGGAGGCGGAGCTTGCAGTGAGCTGAGATCCGGCCACTGCACTCCAGCCCGGGCGACAGAGCAAGACTCCGTCTCAAAAAAATAAAAATAAAAATAAAAGAGAGCGAGATGGAGACTTCCTCCTGGATGTCTTCAACATTTTGTTTTAACTGTAAATTGATAGTTTATAATAATGTATAAATTTATGAGGTATAAAGTGATGGTTATGATTCATGAATATCATGTGGAATAATTAAATGAAGCCAGTTAATGCATTCATCACCTCAGATACTTAACGTCTTGTGAGAACATTTGAAATTTCCTCTAGCAATTTGGAAATACAAAATACTTTATTTTTATTTTTTTTGAGACGGAGTCTTGCTCTGTTGCCCAGGCTGGAGTGCAGTGGTGCCATCTCTGTTCACTGCAAGCTCCGTCTTCTGGGTTTCAAGCAATTCTCCTGCCTCAGCCTCCTAAGTAGCTGGGATTACGGGTGCCGGCCACCACGGCCAGCTAATTGGTTTTTTTTTGTTTTTTTGTTTTTAATTTTTAGTAGAGACACGGTGTCACCATATTAGTCAGAATGGTCTCCATCTCCTGACCTCGTCATCTACCCACCTCGGCCTCCCAAAGTGCTGGGATTACAGGCTTGAACTCCCATGCCCAGCCACAATACTGTATTATTAACTATATTCAAGCTGTGCAGTAGAACTTAAAAAAACCCACATTCCTCCTGAATAACTGAGGTTTTGTATTCTTTGACCATCATCTCCTTATTGTTCTTTCCACTCCAGGTTTCTTTCTTTTCTTTTTTTTTGAGACCAAGTTTCACTCTTGTTGCCCAGGCTGGAGTACAATGGCACAATCTCGGCTCACTGCAACCTCCACCTCCTGGATTCAAGGGATTCTCCTGCCTCAGCCTCCCGAGTAGCTGGGATTACAGGCACTTACCACCATGCCTTTAGTAGAGACGGGGTTTCACCATGTTGGCCAGGCTGGTCTCGAATTCCTGACCTCAGGTGACCCACCTGCGTCGGCCTCCCAAAGTGCTGAGATAACAGCATGAGCCACCATGCCCTGCTCACTCCAGACTTTTTTTTTTGAGATGGAGTTTCTCTCTGTCGCCAGGCTGGAGTGCAGTGGCATGATCTCGGCTCACTGCAGCCTCAGCCTCCCGCGTTCAAGCGATTCTCCTGCCTCAGCCTCCTAAGTAGCTGGGACTACAGGCACACACTACCACGCCCAGCTAATTTTTGTATTTTTAGTAGAGACGGGGTTTCACCATGTAGCCAGGATGGTCTCAATCTCTTTACCTCATGATCCGCCTGCCTCGGCCTCCTAAGGTGCTGGGATTACAGGCGTGAGCCACTGCAACCGGCCGCTCCACATTTCTTTAACCACCATTCTACTCTACTTTGAGGTTAATTGTTTTAGATTCCACATATAAGTGAATACATGCAGCATTTGTCTTTGTGTCTGCCTTATTTCACTTAGCAAAATGTTCTCCAGTTCTATCCATGTTGTCACAAATGACAGAACTTCCTTTTTTTTTTTTTTTTTAAGGGTGAAGAATATTCCATTGTATATATAGTAGTTTTTTCAAACTTACACTGAAGGTCTTGAGACAGTTTACTGATTTTCCTGTTTGGGAATATATATGGGGATGTACATGTATGTGGTTGTATATGATAACATATATGTCTTTATAGTAAATATACTTTATGAGACATATATATATGTTTTAACACATTTCATAAGATGAAATCTGAATTTATTGAAAAGGGAGGCAAGTTGGTAGCTGCAGAACAAAATTTAGCCTCCTTTGACAGTAAATGTGTCTTTATATATACACAGTTCTTTTTTCTTTTCTTTTTTTTTGAGATGGGATTTTTTTTTTTTGAGATGGGGTCACCCAGGCTGGAGTGCAGTGGCATGATCTTTGCCTCTTGGGCTCAAGCCATTCTCCCACCTCAGCCTCCTGAGTAGATGGGATTACAGGCACGTGCCACCATGCCCAGCTAACTTTTTTATTTTTTGTAGAGATGGGGTTTTGTCATGTTGCCCAGGCTGGTCTTGAACTCCTGGACTCAAACAGTCCACCTACCTCAGCTTCCCAAAATGCTGGAATTACAGGCGTGAGACACTGGGCCCGGCCTGCACCCAGTTCTTGATGTTTGCTAGGCATAGTACTAGCAGTACTCGAATAAAAAGTTGAAGACAGTGCCTATATTTGTCAGGGTTCAAGTGCAGATAATTAGAAAAGTACTGTTTTTTTTTGTTTGTTTGTTTTTGTTTTTGAGACGAGTCTCACTCTGTCTCCCAGGCTGTAGTGCAGTGGCGTGATCTCAGCTCACTGAAAACTCCACCTCCTGGATTCAAGCTATTCTCCTGCCTCAGCCTCCCGAGTAGCTGGGATTACAGGCACGTGCAACCATGCCTGGCTTTTAAGCTGAGACAGACTTAACACAGGAGTCAGGTTTTTAGTAAGTGGATAGTCTGAAGGAGGAGGCTGCAGGAATGCCCTCCAGAATCACACCTGAGAACTGTCCCTGAAGGAGCTGCTATGCCACCTCTCCTGCTGTCAGGAAGCTTAAGTGTGATCTGGTGAACTAGTCGCTGTCTTCACCACAGAACTGTTGGCTCCAAAACCTTGTTCTGTCTATGTCGACACTCTGGCTGCCTTTTGCTATGTGGTCTTTCTTTCTACTTCACTCTGTCTCAAGTTCATGTCTCTCTCTAGTAGACCTGATTAGCAGACACCTAATCATATCTGAAACCCTAGCTGCTAAGGAGTCTGGGAAATGTAGTTCTTTCTTTTCAGTTCCTGCAATACATGAAGCACAACAAAAAGATACTGGAACAGATGGTTGAATAAACCATGTACTATATCTGTCACACTTGCCCCATGAAGGGGTGGCCTGCCCCTCCACACCTGTGGGCATTTCTTGTTAGGTGGAACGAGAGACTTGAGAAAAGAAATGAGACACAAAGTATAGAGAAAGAAAAAAAGGGCCCAGGGGACCGGCGCTTGGCATACAGAGGACCCACGGCAGCACTGGTATCTGAGTTCCCTTAGTATTTATTGATAATTATCTTTACCATTCTTAAAGATAAGGGAGTGGCAGGACAAATAGATCATTGTAGGGAGAAAATCAGCAGTAAGACATATGAACAAAGATCCCTGTGACATGAATAAGTTTAAAGAAAAATGCTGTGCCTTGATGTGCATATGCAAACATCTCCATAAACCTTTTAGCAGCATTGCGCCAGCCAAGTCCTGCCTTGCAAGTCCCAACTTTTGCCATAAGGCCGTTTTCTCCTATCTCAGTAAACAGAGCATACAATCGGTTTTACACCGAGATGGGGAGGAGACAAATGCTTTTCTCTTACTTTAGATTAAGAGAATGGTGATGACTTAACCAGCAAGCTGCCTTCAGGCACTTGTTTAACAAACCACATCCTGCACAGTCCAAAATCCTTTAAACCTTGAGTCACCACAGCACATGTCTCTTGCAAGGACAAGGTTGGGGGTAGGGTCACAGATTAACAGCATCTCAAATACAGAACAAAATGGAGTCTCTTATGTCTGCTTCCTTCTATATAGACACAGTAACAGGCTGATCTCTCTTTCTTTCCCCCACACCCCGAAAAGGAAAGAGAAGTATTTTAAGTTTCCTTCAACATACTTTTGAGTACATAAAGTCTAGAAAGTTTGTTTGGAGTGTGCCAGAGGGGAAGGGGCTGGTGTGAAGGCTCCCTCTGGAAGGCGCAGGGATGGGTGGCTGGAACCGAAGTAATAGAATAAACCTCCCAAATGTGCTCGGACCTCATTCACTGAATATTTTTCCAGACACAGGAAAACAGCCTTGCAGCTGAGGACTGGTGTGAAGGTGCTGATGACTGGGGAAGTGACCCTGAGGAGGCGCCTTCACCACAGCTTACCTTGGATTTTGGGAATGATGCCTGCAGTGCCAAAGATGTAGACTGGACTGCTCAGCTCCAAGACCTCCGCCTGCAGGATGCTGTCCTGGGTGCTGCCCATCCTGTGCCTCCTGGGGAGCAGACCGCCATGTCTCCTGGGCTGCCGCTATTCCTGCCCTACTACATCTGTGTTGCAGACGAGGATGAATATATGGACTTTGTCAACCTGGATCATGCCCACAGCCTTCTGAGGGACTATCAGCAGAGAGAAGGCATTGCCATGGATCAGTTGCTTTCCCAAAGGTGAGGATGTGTGCTCCTGATGTTGAGAGGTGACTGGATTGGGAAGCAGCCACAGGAGTTACCCTTCAGTTTCACCACAGGACCTGGGGAAACTGTCAGGCAGAACTTGTATGTAGGACCTTTTCGCTTTATTTCCTTATTAGTCAACTTGAGTTAGCTTGAAAACCCTGCTCTATTTATAATTCCTGTTAAGAAAGTGAACAAAGATGAACAAACAGAAGTTAGAGATGGCAAGTATTTATAGAAGATGTGTTCACTGACTCTAACTTTCTTTTATATTTCTAATATGTCTTTATAGCAGAGACAGGCAAGTTAGAAAACTGCCATTTGATCTGGGATAATAAGATTGGGGTGAAAAAATGGAAAAAGGAAAAGAAAAATGCCGTTTGTTTATTGACTCTTGGCTGTGGCTCCAGAACTGGCCCAGGACCGCGGAGATGCTTTCAGATCCTCAATTCTGTAAAGTGAGAGTGATAGTGATATCTCTGTTCTCTGTTTCATCACATGATTTTGAGAGTCAAACGAGAGAGTAGATCTTGAAAGGCTTTATAAACCAAAGCTCTCTAAAGAAGTAAGAATGATCATTTTTGCTTATTGATTGATTAAGAGAGACAGGGTCTCACTCTGTCACCCACTCTGCAGTTAATTGCTATGATCACAGCTCACGTAGCCTTGAACTCCTGGGCTCAGGCAATCTACCTTAGCTTCCCAAGTAGCTGGGAGTACGGGTGCACGCCACCATGTCTGACCAATTAAAATTTTTTTTTTTTTTTTGGAGTTTCACTGTTGCTGCCCAGGCTGGAGTACAATGGCACGGTCTCGGCTCACTGCAACCTCCACCTCCCGAGTTCAAGTGATTCTCCTGCCGCAGCCTCCGAAGTAGCTGGGATCACAGGCGCCTGCAACCACGCCCGGCTAAGTTTTTGTATTTTTATCAGACATAGGGTTTCAAGATGTTGGCCAGGCTGGTTTCGAACTCCTGACCTCAGGTGATCCGCTCACCTCGGCCTCCCAAAGTGCTGGGATTACAGGCATGACTGTTTTTTTTTTTTTTTTTTTTTTTGATATGGAATCTCACTCTGTCACCAGGCTGGAGTGCAGTGTCGCAATCTTGGATTACTGCAACCTCCACTTTCCGGGTTCAAGCGATTTCCTCTGCCTCAGCCTCCTGAGTAGCTGGGACTACAGGCGTGCGCCACCACACCCAGCCAATTTTTTGTGTTTTTCAGTAGAGATGGGGTTCCACCATGTTGGCCAGGATGGTCTCGATCTCCTGACCTTGTGATCTGCCTGCCTTGGCCTCCCAAAGTGCTGGGATTACAGGCGTTAGCCACCGCACCTGGCCTGATAAATTTTTTTATTTTTTTTTTTGTTTTGAGACGGAGTCTTGCTCTGCCGCCCAGGCTGGAGTGCAGTGGCCGGATCTCAGCTCACTGCAAGCTCCGCCTCCCGGGTTTTACGTCATTCTCCTGCCTCAGTCTCCCGAGGGACTACAGGCGCCCGCCACGTCACCCGGCTAGTTTTTTGTATTTTTTGTAGAAACGGGGTTTCACCGTGTTAGCTAGGATGGTCTCGATCTCCTGACCTCGTGATCCCCCGCCTCGGCCTCCCAAAGTGCTGGGATTACAGGCTTGAGCCACCGCGCCCGGCCCGATAAATTTTTTTAAAAGAAAATTATCTTGTTTCCTCTTGCAAATGCTGTAATTTTCTGGATATAGACATTCACAAGTGTTTTCTGCTTCTGTTTTTAGCCTTTCTAATGATGGTGATGAAAAATATGAGAAAACCGTAATTAAAAGTGGAGATCAGACGTTTTACAAATTCATGAAGCGAATTGCTGGTTGTCAGGAGCAGATTTTGAGGTAAAAAAAGGCACAGTTCATTTTATTGTTTTCCTTGATGATAAAGGTAATACATGTTCGTTTGGAAAACACAGGAAAATATGAGAAAAGCAAAACCTACAGCATTCCACAAATCAAGAGAGAACCTAATACCTGCTTTATAGGACCTAATACCTACGTTATAGGATGTGTAGGAGGATTCAGTTGTGTAGAAGGATTCAGTAAGGTAAAGCACACTCATTTGTCTAACAAATACTTATGGAGTCTATTCTGCATGCCAGGTGCTGCTATTTGTAGGTGCTGCAGATATAGCAGGAAATGGCACAAAGTCCGTGTTCTCATAGCCTTTATTATTATTATTAATTTAATTTTTTTTTCCTTTGAGAGGGAGTCACACTCTGTCGCCCACGCTGGAGTGTAGTGGCGTGATCTTGGCTCACTGCAACCTCCACCTCTCGGGTTTAAGCAATTCTCCTGCCTCAGCCTCCTGAGTAGCTGGGATTATAGGTGCCCGCCACCATGCCCGGCCAATTTTGTTTTTTTGTATTTTAGTAGAGACGGGGTTTCACCACGTTGCCAGACTGGTCTCGAACTGCTGGCCTCATGTATTCTGCCCGCCTCGGCCTCCCAAAGTTCTGAGATACAAGTGTGAGCCACCACACCTGGCTTTAATTTTTGTTGTTGTTGTTTTTTGACAGGGTCTTGCTCTGTTGCTCAGGCTTGAGTGCAGTGGTGTGATCAATCATAGCTCAGTGCACCCTCCCGGGCTCAAGTGATCTTCCCACCTCAGCCTCCCAAGTAGCTGGGACTACAGGCACATGCTACCACGCCCAGCTAATTTTTGTGTATTTTTTAAAAAATGGTATTTCACCATGTTGGCCAAGTTGGTTCCAAACTTCTGGGCTCAAGCCATCCACCTGCTTTAGCCTCTCAGAGTTTGTTCTAGGATTACAGGCATGAGCCACTGTGCCTGGACTATTATTATTATTAAATTTTTTTTTTTTTTTTTTAGAGAGAGTGTCTCAGTCTGTTGCCCACCCTGGAGTGCAGTGGCGTGAGCATTGTCACTGTAACCGTTACCTCTTGGGCTCAAGCGATCCTCCTAAGTATGTAGAACTACAGGTGTGTGCCACCATTTGTGGCTAATTTTTTAAAAAATGTATTTTGTAGAGATGGGATCTGATCATGTTGCTCAGTGTGCTCTCAAACTCCTGGCCTCAAGTGATCCTCCTGCCATGGCCTTCCAAAGTGCTGGGATTACCGGCATCAGCCACAACCCTGGCTCATATATTTATTTTTATTTTTTAATTTATTTTTATTTTTCTGGGACAGAGTCTCGCTCTGCCACCTAGGCTGGAGTGCAGTGGCGTGATCCTGGCTCACTGCAACCTCCGCCTCCTGGGTTTAAGAGTCTCCTGCCTTAGCCTCCTGAGTATAGGATTACAGCCACCACACCCGACTACTCTTTGTATTTTTAGTAGAGATGGAGTTTCACCATGTTGGTCGGGCTGGTATTGAACTCCTGACTTCAAATGATCTGCCCGCCTCAGCCTTCCAAAGTGCTGGGATTACAGGTTTGAGCCACTGTCCTGCCCCTGGTCCATATATTTTATTTTCTAGTGTGGGAGATTAAAAACAGACGTGTATGGGCCGGGTGTGGTGGCTCATGCCTGTAATCCCAGCACTTTGGGAGGCCGAGGAGGGTGGATCATGCGGTGAGGAGATCGAAACCATCCTGGCTAACATGCTGAAACCCCGTCTCTACTAAAAATCCAAAAAAAATTAGGCGGGCGAGGTGGCGGGCGCCTGTAGTCCCAGCTACTCAGGAGGCTGAGGCAGGAGAATGGCATGAACCCAGGAGGCGGAGCTTGCAGTGAGCCGAGATTGCGCCACTGCACTCCAGCCTAGGCAACAGAGTGAGACTCCATCTCAAAAAAAAAAAACCCTGTATGATTTCCATAAGTGATAAATGAGGAAAAAATAGAGCTATTTTAGGTAGGCTATCAGGAAGGCCTCAGAGGAAATGACATACCCAGCAGGTATAGTTTATAAAAATAGCAGGTATAGTTTATAAAAATAGTAAAAACAGGTCCAGACAAAGTGGGCAGAATTAGCTCAAATGGCCTTTTTCTCTGATACGTACCACAGTGAATCTAAAAGCTAAAAATTAGCCCAAATAAAACAATAAATATTTAAAAAGAAATTCCGTTTTATCAGCATTGAAAAAGGAAAAGGGCTTAGTACTATAAAACTCAAAGTGATAGCCCAGGATATAATATCAGTAAATGTCTAATAGAGTTCTTGAGTGTTTCACATATATTTATTCACTCATGTAACTAATTTAGTCTTTGCAGAGAAAGGTACAGAAATTTCTGACATGGTTAAGTGCAAGTTCTAATCCCACAGGCCTTTTCTCTCACCTGCCTAAAATATACTGATGAGTCCACAAAGAATTTTCATTTTTTTTTTTTTGAGACGGAGTCTTGCTCTGTGCCCCAGGCTGGAGTGCAGTGGCGCAATCTTGGCTCACTGCAAGCTCCGCCTCCCAGGTTCACGCCATTCTCCTGCCTCAGCCTCCTGAGTAGCTGGACTACAGGCGCCCGCCACCGTGCCCGGCTAATGTTTTGTATTTTTAGTAGAGATGGGGTTTCACCGTGTTAGCCAGGATGGTCTCGATCTCCTGACCTCGTGATCCGCCCGTCTTGGCCTCCCAAAGTGCTGGGATTACAGGGGTGAGCCACCGCGCCCGGCCAAGAATTTTCTTTTTTTTGGAAACAGAGTCTGTTTCTGTCCCCCAGGCTGGAGTGCAGTGGTACGATCTCAGCTCACTGCAACCTCCATCTTCTGGGTTCAAGCAGTTCTGCTGTCTCAGCCTCTTGAGTAGCTGGGACTACAGGCATGTGCCACCATGCCTGGCTAATTTTTGTATTTTTAGTAGAGATTAGATTTCACCATGTTGGCCAGTATGGTCTCGAACTCCTGACCTCTGGTGATCCACCCACCTCAGCCTCCCAAAGTGCTGGGATGACAGGCATGAGCCACCGCACGTGACCTAAGAATTTTCAGTTAATAATGTCTGGAAGGAAGCACACAGGAGAGCTTGCATGTCCTAATGTGGAGGATGGTGGACCTCCTCCACCATGTTGGCTGAAGAACTGGGTGTGGTGGGCAGGTGGTGTAGGAATTGGGGATTGCCTCTCAGAAGCAACATTCCTTTGTTCCATGATGAGTCAGAGCAATGATTGGAAAGTTAAGGGCACTTTCGCCTCCACTAGAGTGGGATCTTTCTCAACATACAGTATTTTACACTGTCTCAGAGGAAAAAGCAGAGTCCAGGTATTCTAATGAAGATTGCATCCAGTCCCAGAAGAACTATCTCGTCACCCCAGTTCCCTCTTTTACTACCTACAGAAATGCAGAGGAAATGGGCAGTACTCCTAGAGAGGGGAAAACAGGCCTCATATGAGATGGACAGGAAATCAATGAGAACCTCTGCGGACATTTCAGAGCAAATAGATGGTCTAAACTGAGTTGCACCCTTTAGGCGTGAGCTAGATGAAAAATAGCATGTCACCCAGGTAATCATACTGTGGCAAGAATAGTTAAGGAAATGAAGAGAACATACAAAAAGCTCAAGAACCAAGTCTGCTAGAAAATATCCAGCTGGGCTCGGTGACTCACTCTGGTAATCCCAACACTTTGGGAGGCCAAGGCAGGTGGATCATGAGATCAGTAGATCGAGACCATTCTAGCCAACCTGGTGAAACCCTGTCTCTACTAAAAATACAAAAATTAGCTGGGCATGGTGGTGGGCGCCTATAGTCCCAGCTACTCAGGAGGCTAAGGCAGGAGAATCGCTTGAACCTGGGAGGCGGAGGTTGCAGTGAGCTGAGATAGTGCCGCTGCACTCAAGCCTGGGCGACAGAGTGAGACTCTGTCTCAAAAAATAAAATAAAATATAATCCAAGGAGTACATCAGTCCCAGCAGATGGTTCAAAATGTATAAGAACTTCATAAGACAATAGATTCCATAAAACGAGAGCTCAAAGGTGAGAAAATAAAGTAACTATGTATGAATTGGAAATTGAATTGCTAAAGAAACTAAGCCCCATGACGTTACATATCTAATACATATAGAATATAAGGAACATAGGCCGGGCGTGGTGGCTCACACCTGTAATCCCAGCACTTTGGGAGGCCAAGGCAGGCGGATCACAAGGTCAGGAATTCCAGACCAGCCTGGCCAATATGGTAAAACTCCATCTCTACTAAAAATAGAAAAACTAGCTGGGCGTGGTGGCGGGCGCCTGTAGTCCCAGCTACTCGTGAGGCAGAGGCAGGAGAATTGCTTGAACCCAGGAGGCGGAGTTTGCAGCGGACGGAGATTGCGCCATTGCACTCCAGCCTGGGTGACAGAGTGAGGCTCTGTCTTAAAAAAAAAAAAAAATTAGGGAACATAATAGACTTGGCTAAAGATCAAAGTACTGGTATAAAGACTTGAGCAAGGGTTCATAATTGTATTTACTATGAGGAGAATTGGTCTCCAAAATAGAGAACCTAATGGATGGATCAGAAACAATATTCAAAGATAAAATTGGGAATTTTTCCTTAATGAAATAAGAACTAAATATGCAAATACTGAAATACGGGGAGTATAGGAATGGTTGGCATTGAGAAACCTAGCCTGGTGGTGGTTTTAAAAATATTGTCAATCTTTTACATTGTAGCCATTCTAGTAGGTGGTGGTGGTATTTCCTTGTGGTTTGAATTTGCATTTTCCTAATAACAAATGATGTTGAGCATCTTCCCATGTGCTCATCTGGCATCTATGTATCTTCTATAGTGAAGTGTGTCTGTTTACATTTATTTTTCAGCAGCTTTACTGAGGTACAATTGACATACAACAGACTGCCTATATTTTTACAGTGTGCACTTAGATAAGTTGACATCTGTATACACCCCTGAAATCACAACAGTCAAGACAGTAAACATATTCCTCCCTGCCAGAAGTTTCCTCATGCTCCTTCGCAAGTTCTTGCCAACCCTGTCCGGTGCTGCTCCCCGAATCCCCAGGCAACCACTGATCATCTTTCTGTCGCACCTTAGTGCATTTCCTGTGAAAGTATATAAGGTCGCACGGGATATACTTTTTTTTTGGTCTGGTTTTACTCACTTAGCATACTTCAAGATTCATTCTTATTGCATGTATCAATAGTTCATTCCTTTTGACCACTGTGTCATATTGGCTATTATAAATAAAGCTGCTATGAATATTTGTTTACATCTCTTTGTAAGACATGTTTTGATTTTGTGGGGGTAGATACCTAGGAATAGAATGATTGCATTATGTGGTATATGCATGTTTAACTTGTTAAGAAACAGGCCAAACCATTTTCCAAAGTGGTTATGCCATTTCTGTTCCCACTAGCTGTTTTTTAAGAATTCTACTCCCTGTATATCTTTGCTAATGCTTGGGATGTTCAGTTTTTAATTTTAGCCATTTAAGAAGGTGTGTAGTGGCATTTTATTGTGGCTTTAATTTGCATTTCCTCAAATGGCAAATGATGTTGAGCATCATTTCAAGTGCTTGTTTTCCATCTCTGTATATCATCTTGGATAAAGAGTCATTCAAATCTCTTGCCGTATTGTTTGTGTTTGTGTTACTGAGTTTAGGAATTCTTCATATGGTCAAGAGTACAAGTCCTTTTTCAATTTAATTTTTTTAGCACTCAGATTCTGACAGATGGCTTTAAATTTTGATCAAGTTCAACTTAACAGTTATGGTTTTTTTTTAACACGGAATATGCAATCTCTTTAATCATTGGTATTGTTGGGTTATTTATTTATTTATTTATTTAGAGACAGAGTCTTGCTCTGTTGCCCAGGCTGGAGTGCAGTGACACAATCTCGGCTCACGGCAACCTCTGCCTCCCAGGTTCAGCAATTCTCCTGCCTCAGCCTCCTGAGTAGCTGGGATTACTGGTGCACACCACCATGCCTGGCTAATTTTTTTGTATTTTTAGTAGAGACAGGTTTTGCCATGTTGGCCAGGCTGGTCTCAAACTTTTGACCTCAGGTGACCCGCCTGCCTCACAAAATGCTAGGATCACAGGCATGAGCCACCGCACCCTGCCATGTTGGGTTAATTTTATTCTGTTATTGTTTCTTCCTCCATTTCTTTTTTCTTTCCTTTTGTTTTAAAGAGATGGGCGTCTCACTATGTCGCCTAGGCTGGTCTTGAACTCCTGGACTCAAGCAATTCCCTCACCTCAGCCTCCCAAATTGCTAGGGTTATAGGCATCTGTCACCACACCTGGCTTTGCATTTGGTGGGGTTTTTTGTTTTTGTTTTCTGTATTCCTTTTATTGAACCTGCTTGTCAGTGACTTGAGTATTTTTAGTTTGCTATTTTGTTCCCTTTTTTGTCTTTTATTTTTAACTCTTTATGTTGCTTTTTTTTTTGTTTTTTTGTTTATTTAGAGATTGGGTCTTGTTCTGTTGCGTAGGCTGGAGTGCAGTGGTGCAGTCATGGCTCACTGCAGCCTCAGACTCCTGAGCTCAAGTGATCCTCCTGCCACACCCTCCAAAGTAGCTGGGACCACAGGCGTGCACCACTATGTCTGGCTAATTTTTGTATTATTATTATTATTATTATTATTATTATTATTATTATTATTTGAGAAGGAGTCTCGCTGTGTCATCCAGGCTGGATTGCAGTGGAGCAATCTCAGCTCACTGCAACCTCTGCCTTCCAGGTTTCAGTGATTCTGCAGCCTCAGCCTCAGCCTCCCCCGCAGCTGGGATTACAGGCACCTACCACTGTGCCCAGCTAATTTTTGTAGTTTTAGTAGAGATGGGGTTTCACCATGTTGGCCAGGCTGATCTCGAACTCCTGTCCTCAGGTAATTCACCCGCCTTAGCCTCCCAAAGTGCTGGAGTTACAGGTGTGAGCCACTGCACCTGGTCTACCTTTTTCCACTGGGTTTTTTTTTTTTTTTACGTATTTATTGTATTTGAAAGTTTTTGTCTGATAAATTTATCATCTTGTCCATGGGTCTCCTTGCATTAACTTTCTTTATGGGTTAAATTTTCCTGCTTCTTTGCATGTTTAGTAAGTTTTAAAATGATTACCAGAAATTATATATCGAAGAACAGTAGTATTGAAGTGAGCTGGATATGGTGGCTCACATTTGTAATCACAGCACTTTAGGAGGCTGAGGTGGGAGGATCACTTGAGGCCAGGAGTTTGAGACCAGCCTGGGCAGTATAGCAAGACCCTGTCTCTACAAAATTTCTTTAAAAAACTAGCTGGGTATGGTGATGCGCATCTGTTCCCAGCTACTCAGGAGGCTGAGGTCAGAGGATTGCTTGAGCCCAGGGGATCAAGGCTGCAGTGAGCTGTGATTGTGCCACTGCACTCTAGCCTGGGCAACAGAAAAAGGCTCTATCTAAAAAAAAAAAAAAAAAAAAAAAAAAACCCTAAAATGGAAGTGAATATTTCTTCCTTCTAAGGCAGTGGTCCCTGACCTTTTTGGCACCAGGGACTGGTTCGTGGAAGGCAATTTTTTCACAGACTGAGGTGGGGGGCGTGGGGCATGGTTTTGGGATGAAACTGTTCACCTCAGATCATCAGGCATTAGATTCTCATAAGGAGCACGCAACCTAGATCCCTCCCTCGCATGTGCAGTTCACAGCGCTCCTATGAGAATCTCATGCTGCTGATGGGACAGGAGGTGGAGATCAGGTGGTAATGCTCGCTTGCCTGTTGCTCACCTCCTGCTGCATGGCCCTATTCCTAATAGACTACCGACCAGTACTGGTCCATGACCTGGGGGTCCATGGCCTGGGGGTTGGGGACTTCTGCTCTAAGGCATGCCCCTTCCTCTGTAAGGCCAGTAGTGTGGAGGGCTGATTCCATTTAATCTGCAGTGGAGCTGGGTCTGAACTTCGTTGCAGCTTTACCTAGATTCAATTGAACGTTGACTTTAGTGCCTTTGAGACTTTGAATCGAACACTGACAAGATTTCCAGATATCTTGCTATGCTTTATAGCCATGGTGCTAGGTTTTTGGGCCTTTGGAGGATTTCTGCAAGAAACAAAGAGAGGTTGCAAAGCATGTCCTTAGATGCTAGAATGTGACTTGTGTGGCTCTAATTCGGGGTTCTTTGTTTCCTTGTCCTAGGTATTCCTGGAGTGGAGAGCCACTCTTTCTGATCTGCCCTACATCAGAAGTCACCAAGCTTCCAGCCTGCAGCCAGTGTGGAGGCCGAAGGATATTTGAGTTTCAGCTTATGCCAGCACTGGTCAGCATGCTCAAGAGTGCTAATTTAGGTGAGAAGCCCTTTATTAATTTGAGTTCGTGGATTTCTGGCATTATTTTTAAATAAATGAAAAACCTTTTGTTTACTTATAAAATATCGTAAGTAAATTATAGAAAATTTTGGAATTAAAAAATTGTTTTAAGAAATTTAGGCCAGGTGTGGTGGCTCATGCCTGTAATCCCAGCACTTTGGGAGGCCCAGGTGGGCGGATCACGAGGTCAGGAGATCAAGGCCTTCCTGGCCAGTGTGGTGAAACCCTGTCTCTACTATAATATAAAAAATTAGCTGGGCATGGTGGCATGTGCCTGTAGTCCCAGTTGCTTGGGAGGTTGAGGTGGGGAATCACTTGAACCCAGGAGGTGGAGGTTGCAGTGAGCCAAGATCGCGCCAATGCACTCCAGCCTGGTGACAGAGCGAGACTCTGTCTCAGAAAACAGAAAAAGAAAGAAATTTGTAATCCAGCCAGTCTTTTTTTTAATATATATATATATATTTATTTATTTATTTATTTTTTGAGATGGAGTCTCTCTCCTGTCGCCTGGGCTGGAGGGCAGTGGTACGTTCTCGGCTCACTGCAGTCTCTACTTCCCGGGGTCTAGCAATTCCCCTCCCTCAACCTCCCCAGTAGCTGAGATTACAGGTGTCCGCCACCATGCCCATCTAGTTTTTGTATTTTTAGTAGTGATGGGGTTTCACTGTGTTGGCCAGGCTGGAATTTGCGTTTTTTGTAGATACAAGGTTTCGCCATATTGCCCAGGCTGGTCTCAAACTGTAGACTCAAGCGATCCTCCTGCCTTGACCTCCCAAAGTGATTACAAGCATGAACCATGCTTGGCCAGAAATTACAACTATTATCAATGTTAATAACCATTATTCCAATAATAATTTTTGACATAAAGACAGACAGCAAGTTAGATGAATGTATGGATGACTAGATGAAAATAATTTTCCTAAAATAGAGAAATTCACTAACATGGTAATTAAAAGTCTTAGAATAAATTTTTGTACAAATTAACAGAAGGAATGTTAAGTATAAGTGAAGCAGTTACTGGAATTTTTTTTTTTTTTTGAGACGGAGTCTCGCTCTGTTACCCAGGCTGGAGTGCAGTGGCATGATCTTCACTCACCGCAAGCTCCGCCCACTGGGTTCAGGCCATTCTCCTGCCTTAGCCTCCCTAGGACCTGGGACTACAGGTGCCCACCACCCCGCCCGGCTAATTTTTTTTTTTTTTTTTGTATTTTTAGTAGAGACAGGGTTTCACCGTGTTAGCCAGGATGGTCTCGATCTCCTGATCTCGTGATTTGTCCGTCTTGGCCTCCCAAAGTGCTGGGATTATAGGCGTGAGCTAGCGCGCCTGGCCTGGACTTTTGGTAATAGGTTCTTTACCCAAGAGGCCCAAGTTTCTGAAAGGTGCTTCTGTTGTTAACAGAAAATTACATTCTTCCTATGTTTCAGTTTTAGATAGTATGCATCTGGCTCCTTACCATAGTAGATAAGGAAATTCATACCCTATTCCTACCTTGAAATATTTCAGTATCTTTTTTTTTTGAGACGGAGTTTCGCCCAGGTTGGAGTGCAGTGGCGCAATCTCAGCTCACTGCAACCTCTGCTTCCCAGGTTCAAGTGATTCTCCTGCCTCCGCCTCATGAAGAGCTGGGATTAAAGGTGCTCACCACCACACCCAGCTAATTTTTTGTACTTTTAGTAGAAACAGGTTTCACTATTGTTGACCAGGCTGGTCTAAAACTCCTGACCTGCCTTGGCATCCCAAAGTGCTTGGATTATAGGCATGAGCCACCACACCCGGCTGGACCCAGTATCTTTTTTTTTTTTTTTTGAGACGGAGCCTCAATCTGCAGCCAGGCTGGAGTGTAGTGGCACTGTCTCGGCTCACTGCAACCTCTGCCTCCCAGGTTCAAGCGATTCTCCTGCCTCAGCCTCCCTAGTAGCTGGGATTACAGGTGCCCACCACCACACCCTGCTAGTTTTGTATTTTTAATAGAGACGGGGTTTTGCCATGTTGGCTGGTCTCGAACTCCTGACCTCAAGTGATCTGTCCACCTTGACCTCCCAAAGTGCTGGGATTACAGGCATGAGCCACCGCTCCCAGCCAGTATCATAATTATCACAGCTGTTTGGATAGCCTTAATTCTATGTGTAAATGGATTCCGTGTTCATCACCACTCTTACAATGAGCTTTTTTATGCCTATTTTATTTTGATTCTTTTTTCAGTAGCTGGATTTTCTCAAGTAATAGCTTTTAGGAGGGCTCAGAAGTGCCTTGCTTCAGATTGTGCATGGTAATGTGGCTTCATATTTGAGGGGCAACCCATGTATAAAATTTTTAAATCCCACTTTCTCTTTTCAGAACCTTGTAGACCCCTGTGTTGTCTTCTACAGTGAAAGCCCTGCCAGCCATTGCCCTGGTGCCTCCTGTCATCTGGTGGTTCAGTCTCACTGGGAAATATATTTTTCTGGAAGGGCTTATGGGCATTCTAGTCTCTGAGATTTTTCACTTATATAGAAATGTCTTTTGCATGGAATGTAGCTTTGTAGAGGTATGAGGGTGGTCTGATATTTCCCCCCTTTGTAACTAACATTTTTGCCACAATACTGTTAGCAGTGGCGAATCTGTAGGGGTCTGTAGTAACCTCAGTTCTTGCCTCCTTAGAAGAAAGAATTTGACCGAGGCACATAAGACAGAGGAGAGACCAAAGCAAATTTTAGAGCAGGAGTGAAAACTTATTAAAAAGTTTTGGCCGGGCGCGGTGGCTCAAACCTGTAATCCCAGCACTTTGGGAGGCCGAGACAGGTGGATCACGAGGTCAGGAGATCGAGACCATCCTGGCTAACCCGGTGAA
>NC_045454.1:22676678-22696287 GCF_002776525.5 Piliocolobus tephrosceles | reverse complement strand
GTTAGCCAGGATGGTCTCGATCTCCTGACCTCGTGATCCGCCCGTCTCGGCCTCCCAAAGTGCTGGGATTACAGGCTTGAGCCACCGGGCCGGCCGGATGCATACATTTTTAAACAATGTATTTCTCCTTTGCTGCTGTAAATCATTGCCTACGTCATTCTTTTGACTCCTGCTTTTTTGTTCTAATATCATCAGGTGTTCTTATTGCTTATGTTTTCTTGGTATCCTTTTTTTTATGGCATAATTTTCTATAAACTCTTAGGGTTTTTTTTTTTTTTTCCTGAATCCTTATCCTTTCTTGGCACTAGTGTGTTCTATGATATATATATTTCTCTTTTATTTTTATTTTATTTTATTTATTTATTTTTTTAAGACAGGGTCTCGCTCTGTCACCCAGGCCAGAGTACGGTGGTGCAATCATAGCTCATTGCAGCCTTTATCTCCTGGGCTCAAGTGATCCTCCTGCCTTAGTCTCCTAAGTAGCTGGGACTACAGGTGTGCACCATTACACCCAGTGAATTTATTTATTTTTTTGGTAAAGTCTCACTATGTCAACCAGGCTATATGAGAGAGAGAGAGAGAGATTTTTTTTTTTTCTTTAACTTTTTTTTTTTTTGTAGAGACAGGTGTCTCACTATGTTGCCTAGGCTGGGCTCAAGCTGTCCTTCCCCGTCGGCCTCCCAAAGTGCGGGGAACTCAGGCGTGAGCCACCATACCTAGCCAAAGGCTCTGTGATATATTTTAATATAGATTTTCAACATCAGATAGCTAGACAATTGTAATGAAGACTTGTTAAAATTTTGTTTATTTTTAAAGTACATTTTCCTTCCACTTTAAATTAATTCTGCTTTTTGTTATCAATATTCACTTATTATAGGATAGACTGTGATTCTGTTATAAGCTGAAAGCAGTAAGCACTGTTTTTGCTTTACCTAATTATTTTTTTAGCTTGTAAGGTAAAATCACTCCTTTTAGTAACATCAGTCTCATAACTCTTTTTGCTGGAAGCCTGAATACATTGTATTTTTCAGGTCTTTCTGTGGAATTTGGAACAGTTCTAGTTTACACATGTGAGAAGAGTTGCTGGCCCCCAAATCATCAGACCCCCATGGAAGAATTTTGTATTATACAAGAAGACCCAGATGAATTATTGTTTAAGTAGAGCACTTTCTTTTATTAATATAAATTAAAACAATTTTTATGTTCAAATATGTGTGTATGTACCTTATTTTAACTCACAAGTTATTAACCTCTGTTTTTCTGAGTTGGCTTTTTGCCTTTGGGTGCTGGTGCCTGGGCTGGGGCTGGGCCAGGACCTGCTGACTGTGGGTTGGTCTGCCCTTCCAGGGTCCGGGGCCAGCTGTCACAGTGGCAGCTAGGAAGGTAGCTCCTCTCTAGTCCAGAGGGCTGGTGTTGCCTGCACAGCCATCCTGGTGGGCATTCTAGCGGGGAGGGAGAGCAGCGAAAGAGCCAAGAGCAGTGGTCTGCCTCTTGTTTACACCTCTGACACCTGCACTCCAGTGCTCCCTATGCTATTTTTGGCACCTGATCAAGCCACTGAATCTGCTCTAGCTGCTGGAGGTTCTTGCTCTGTGACCCTGGCTGTTTAGACCTGCCCATGTTCATCAGCCGAGGTCCCCGCCCTCACCCACTCCCACCTTCTCCTCCTGCTGCATCCCAGGAAGGGGTCTTTACTCCGTTCTGGAGACTGTCCCTTTATCCAGCTGCCTTCCAGTCTCCCTTTTCTTTATTTTTAACATGATCAACCCCTTCCCTTCTTCAGCCCCGTAACAGCAGTATAAAAACACTCCCAGCCATGTTCAGACATGCTCTGCCTGTGTAGATAAGGATAATGAGGCCCAGGTGATCATGGGGTGGGCTTGTCTCTTATATTTAACATTATATTTGGAGCATTTTCCCATTAATATTTTTCCCACAACATAATTTATAATTGCTGTATTTTTAAAATATACATCAAAAGCTTTACACAATTTTTAGTCACTTGGTTTTTTCCAAATTTTATTCCCATGATGGCCATCCCTATAGCTAAATTTATTTATTTATTTTTTAAATCAATGATAACTGCTACAGGACAGTTTTCTAGAATTGGAATGAATGAGTCGAAAGTTGTGCACAATTTTAGGGTTTTTTTTGTTTTGTTTTGTTTTTTTTGAAACAGGGTCTTGCTCTGTCTCTCAGGCTGAAGGGCAGTGGTAAAGTCATAGCTCACTGCAGCCTCAACCTCTCAGGCTTATGTGATCCTCCTGCCTCAGCCTTCTGTGTAACCGGGATTACAAGTACAAGCCACCACACCTTCTAGAGAAGCTTTGCTTTGGAATCCTTACCTGGAGTGTGTGGGAGTGCTTGTTTCTCAATACCTTGTTAAGTGTTACTTGTTTTTTCTTTCTACCAGTTTAGTAGGTGAACAACTTTTTTTTTTTTTTTTTAAGACAGAGTCTTGCTCTATCGCCCAGGCTCGAGTGCAGTAGTGCGACCTCCGCCTCCTGGGTTCAAGCAATTCTCCTGCCTCAGCCTCCTGAGTAACAGGCTTGTGCCATCACACCCAGCTGGTTTTTTTTTTTAGACAGAGTCTGTTGCCCAGGCTGGAGTGCAGTGGCATGATCTCGGCTCACTGCAACCTCTGCCTCCTGGTTTCAAACAATTCACCTGCCTCTACCTCAGCCTCCCGAGTAACTGGGATTACAGGCCCACACCACCACGCCTGGCTAATTTTTGTATTTTTAATAGAGATTGGGGTTTCACCATGTCAGGCTGCTTTTGAACTCCTGACCTCGCAACTTCGAACTCCTGACCTCGTGATCCGCCCGCCTCAGCCTCCCAAAGTGCTGGGATTACAGGCGTGAGCCACCGTGCCCGGCGGGTGAAAATTTTACCATTTTGCATGGTTTACATTTTTTTTGTTTAGTTTTTTGAGACGGAGTCTTGCTCTGTTACCCAGGCTGGAGTGCAGTGGCACGATCTTGGTTCACTGCAACCCCCACCTCCAGCGTTCAAGCGATTCTTTTGTGGTTTACATTTTAATACGCTTATTGATCATATTGTCCAATTTTTTGTGAGTTTCCTGTTCGCATCCTTTGCCTATATTTTTTGGAGGGTGACACTTGTTAATTTGTAAGAGCTCCTTACATATAGGGACATCAGTTTAATAACCTGTAAGGAAGTCTTGGCTGGGAGTTGAAACCCCAGGCTAGAAGGCGATCCTTGGACTTTTTAGGTTTCATGGCGGGCCTATGCTGGTGTGGGAATAACACCGCCGGTCTCAGCGGGAGGTCGCCCGCCCTTAGCAAGAGCCGGCCCGCCCCCGCGGGCTGCCGCACATCCCCGCGCGCTGGGCCCCGCCTGTCTGCTGAAGGCCGTAGTGCGCAGGAGCGGAAACCGGGCCGCCCTTCCCCCACCCGCTTCCGGCCGCGGCTTGGTTCTCCCGCCTCCGCCTCCGCCGCGGCTCGTGGTTGTCCCGCCATGGCACTGTCGCGGGGGCTGCCCCAGGAGCTGGCTGAGGCGGTGGCCGGGGGCCGGGTGCTGGTGGTGGGGGCGGGCGGCATCGGCTGCGAGCTCCTCAAGAACCTTGTGCTCACCGGTTTCTCCCACATCGACCTGGTGAGGGCCGGGCACGCGCGGGTGAATGGCGGGCTGTGGTGCGGGGGCTGGAGTTCGGGGGTTCCGGGGCTCGAGGGGCTCAGAGGCTCAGGGCCCGGAGCCCAGGACCGGAGTTGCGGGGCGGGGGCAGGCCGAGAGGCCCGGGTTGTGGCCCCCCGCGAGAGGGGACTGTTCTTTGGGCACGGGGCGGGCCTCCGCTCGCTGGGCCGGCTCCGGACGCAGAGGAGGCCGCGCGGCCCCCGCCTCCCCAGCGTCGCCAATGTGTGGCGCTTCGTGGGCGTGAAGCCGCCTCGTGTCTTCCCTGCAAAACAAATCCATGGCTGTTAGGAGATGCGGGAGAGGACTGAGTCCCTCGCGGATGTTGTGACTTTAATTTGGAGGTCCCCCTCCTAACTCCGAAGTAACGACCCGGGGCGGAGGATGGCGATGATAGCGACCAAAGCGTCCCGAGCGCTGGTCACCAGGTTTACACACGGAACGCGCTCCATCTTCACACCACCCGAGGAGTGCAAACGCTATTTCCACCCTGCTTTATTTTTACCAGATGAGGAAAGGGAGACGCCATGGGGTTGAGTAACTTACCCTGGGTCACGGAGAGAGTGGCAGGGCTCCCGCGGGCTGCGTGACTGTCATTGCTCTCACAGTAGACGGTACACTGGCTTGTTTCATTAAAGACATTAGGATTGTGCCCTTTGCATTGGTGTACATTGACAAGCCAGTGCTATTTTGAATCAAGTTATTTCTACTAATGCAAACTTTAGTTTGGAGATGTTACTGGCTCTTGGGTGTGTTAAAGCGTCTTAAGGGCTAGTAGAAACATGGAATGAACAAAAAAGTACAGATGGCCTACTCTATCATTGTTTCTTTCCTTTATATATTATGTATTTAACCAAAAATTAGATAAAACTTATGACACTTTTTTAACCATGTGGAAAAGTTTCCTTTCACATTTCTCAGGTTAATTAATAGTAAATGAAATTGTGTATGGATGAAGGCTTGAATCAAGGGAGGGAGCAAAAATTCAATAAACGTTTGCCATATATCATTTAAGAAAAAGAACACAACCTGGGCAACAGAGAAACGCTGTCTCTACAAGAAAAGAAAATGAGCGGGGTGTGGTGGTGTGCGCCTGTGGTCCCAGCTCCCTAGGAGGCTGTGTCAGGATCGCTTGAGCCTGGGAGGTCAAGGCTGCAGTGAGCTGTGTTTGCACCACTGCACTCCAGCCTGGGCAACAGAGCGAGACCCTGTCTCAAAAAACAAAAAGAACAGGACACGGTTAATTTTAATATTTTGTATTTGAAAGAGTAATTCGATTGAAAGAAATACTTGAATTTGTTTTGTTTTCTGAGACATGGTCTCGCCCTGTCACCCAGGCTGGAGTGCAGTGGCCTGATCTCGGCTTACTGCAACCACCGCCTCCCAGGCTCCAGTGATCCTCCCACCTCAGCCTCGGAGTAGCTGTGACTATAGGCATGCCCAGCTAATTTTAATTCGTGTATTTCTTGTAGCCACCAGGGTCTTACTATTTTGTTTAGGCTGGTCTTGAACGCCTGGGCTCAAGCGATTCTCTCACTTCATCCTACCAAAGTGTTGGGATTACGGGTGTGAGCCACCACTCCCGGCATAGAGAAATATATTAATATATTTAGTGTTTACCTCAACAGCACATATAGTTTTAATAAATTCACATATTTTTATGGCATCCAAGGAATTTCCTGAAACATTTGCCAGGATGATGAAACAAACAAAATATGCCATTCTTTCAAAAGTATTTTTGAAGGTTATCTCTGACATTAAATCTAGATTCTTACATGCATTAAATTATTCTTTATCAGTTTAACAGTTTTAGTATGGCGGATTCAAAAAACGTTTCCTCCACTAATGTAGCAGATGTCAAAAGTTCTGGATTATAGATGCAGAGAGTAGTGATACAGCTCAAACATACCTAAACATTTGTCATTTATCTGAGGTTTATGCATTTGTAGATTGATCTGGATACTATTGATGTCAGCAACCTCAACAGACAGTTTTTGTTTCAAAAGAAACATGTTGGAAGATCAAAGGCACAGGTAACTATATTTCTCATACCATTTCTATAATTATTTGATGGAACGTCTATTTGTGATACCAGATTAATCCTGCCTGTCCTATAGAAGGGAAAAAATGGGTGAAGCTCTCATTTCAGCTGAGAGATTGTGAAGGATAAAGATATATGAAGTAAAGGACTAAAGAATAAGCCCTCATTTTTTGTTCTAAAAAGGAAATAATCCTGTGAATGGTGTAACTTTCATGGCCTCTTTATATTTAAGTTGCTGGTGGTTTACTTAGGATGCACCTTGTGTTTCTACACCCCCTAGAGGTTGACTACTGCTATGTTTGGGGGCTAGAGTAGCCTTATGCTACTGTCCTAGTTGAAACAAGACAGTTCCCCTGACCTTTGTTTAGTTTTTTTTTTTTTTTAATGTTCCTTGGTGATTCAGAGTCTTAAAACATCTCTTCCCTTTGCCTGTCTCCCAACCTGTTTGGCAAACCCCCACTCGTTTCTCTTTTTCTTCTTTCATATTTTGGCTTCCTTCTCCAGGAGTACTTTCCTAAACCTTTTAGACTAAGTCAGCTTGGTTTTTCTCTCGTAACAACCTTTACTTTTCCTATCATTTTCTTTTCTTTTTCTTTGAGATAGGGTCTCACTCTGTCGCCCCGAGCTGGAGTGCAGTGATGCGGTTGTGGCTCACAGCATCCTAGAATTCCTGGCTTCAAGGGATCCTCCCACATTGGCCTCCCAAATGCTGGGATTACAGGCATGAGCCACCATGCCTGGCCTTTTCCTGTCATTTTCATGGCATTTATCAGATTTTGTAGTTGAACTTAATCTGGATTACTATATGATTAATGTCTCTCTTGCTTGACATGTACATTGTATAGTTCCTGGTACATGCAAGATGCTCAGTAAATACTTGTTAAGTGAATGAATGAATGACACTTGGTTACGTCATGTTGTATTTTTGCTGAAGTTTGTCATTCATGTAGAAATGTGTTTGGTGGTACATGGGTGGGGGGGGGCTCTCCGGTTATTTTAGAAGTATAAAAATATAATTTTATAAGTGTAGCTTAATCCTAATGCAGTTTGCTCACAATTTTGGATTTCTTTGGTGTTTAATATAAGTAAGGTGCTATGTAAGTAGATAACAGCATTGTGGCTTCCAGAAGCAGATTTCAGATAGGAACAGAAATATTGTAGTAATTCGGTGTTGTTTGTTTTTCCAGGTTGCCAAGGAAAGTGTACTACAGTTTTACCCGAAAGCTAATATCGTTGCCTACCATGACAGCATCATGAAGTATGCTTTAATGATTACGTTGCAGAGTTGTGTAAAGAATAAGGGTTTTGTAAGCCAAATACATGAGCTCAAAGTCATTCAGCTTTTTTTAAAAAAATGATTTTTCTAGAATTATTAAACAGTGGTAGTTTCCGCTCACAAAGTGGCATTCTTTTTACCAGTTCATGTATACATGGTTTGAATGATTTAGATAAGTGGTGAGATATTTTAATACTTTTAATAAGTAAGTTACTTGGAAATTTATAAGGACCTTACATGCTTGCCTTAAGTAAGAAGGTATTTTAAACTATGAAATATCCTTATTTATGATGACTCAGACTTCTAAAGCATTTGCCTTTTTCTGTTTAAAAGGTTCCCTCCCAAAATCTGTTTATTATGACTGTGACTTCTGTAATACAACACTTGGAATTGTGGTAGGGCAGTAATATTGACAGTACGTAAATCTATTTATCTCAGTAAAGATAAACATGATTTTGGAGGTATTGGAGCAAAGGAACTGTGGGCTGAAATTGTCCTTTGTCTGTGGTTGTTTAGCTCACAAGCAAATAGTATTAAAAATAGTCCTTGTTTGAGGTACTGGAATTGAGGTGCTTAACACTTTCTCAGGGCAGTTGTATCTCCAGATTTTTTTTGTGTATGTGAGACAGAGTTTTGTTCTTATTGCCCAGGCTGGAGTATACTGGCATGATCTCGGCTCACTGTAACGTCCGCCTCCCGGGTTCAAGCGATTCTCCTGTCTCCGTCTCCTGAGTAGTTGGGATTACAGGCGCACGCCACCACACTCAGCCAATTTTTTGTATTTTTAGTCAGCCGGGTTTCACCATGTTGGCCAGGCTGGTCTCAGACTCCCAACCTCAGGTGATCCGCCCACCTTGACCTCCCAAAGTGCGGGGATTACAGGCATGAGCCACTGCACCCAGCCTGTATCTGGCTTGTTTTTTAGTTTTTTACTCTGTGAACCTGCCTATAGCCCTATAACCTCCTTACCCTGTGTTGCTTTCCCAGTGCTGCTAAAAGCAGAGACCCTAGGGGCCTGAACCCTGCCTGATCCTGACCATGTGAGGTGAAGTCAGAGGCCAGGCAGATCCTGGGAATGTTTTCTTTATGTGTTCCCAGGCACTTGCTGCCCAAGGAAGGCCTAGTGGGACTAGTGAAGTCATACCATCTTTCTGCCAGTTTGAGATCCTTCTCTTGTGCCCTAGGTAGCTGGCCAAAATGAATAGGAATTTGAGGGAAATAATTTCTTTAAAATCTGCTTATGTTTGGGAAGAGTCAAACCTTAGTGTCTATATGGCATATAATCCTAATATCGGTTTTGTTTACACGTACTATGTTTTTTTCAGAACTGTTTATTATACTGCAAAGATCATGTGGAAGGCTAGTTATTTTGGTGACATTTTTTAATTTTGTTTTGTAGCCCTGACTATAATGTGGAATTTTTTCGACAGTTTATACTGGTTATGAATGCTTTAGATAACAGAGGTGAGATTATTTTAATTTCTCAATATTTTCTCTCTCACATATCAAATTTGTTTACAAATGTAATATTTATTAGACTATTTACTTGTGATTTAGAACTTAAAAGACATAAGATAAATGATGGAGTTTAAAGCTTGCCCATTGATTGCAGTTTTATATAGAAATGACTTACTCCAGGTGGGAATTTAGCTTTCATATTCTTTGCATTTCTACCAAAAGGTATAAATAGAAGTGAAGTGAAAAGCTCTCAAAAAGTGTGACTGGGGCTCGGCATGGTAGCTAACGCCTGTAATCCCAGCACTTTGAGAGATCAAGTCAGGAGGATCACTTGAGGTCAGGAGTTTGAAACCAACCTGGCCAACATGGTGAAACCCCATCTCTACCAAAAAACACAAAAATTGGTGTGGTGGCATGTGCCTGTAGTCCCAGCTTCTCCGGAGGCTGAGGTGGGAGAATCGCTTGAACCCAGGAGGCAGAGGTTGCAGTGAGCCTAGATCACACCCCTGCACTCCAGCCTTGGTGACAGAGTGCAACCCTGTCTCAAAAAAAAAAAAAAGGAAAGAACAAATATGACTAGAGGGTGGGGTATGGAATGCTTCGGTGATATTCTTTGCCTGCAGTTACTTCCACATGTAAAAGTATATCTATCAAGTGAGTTTGCAACAAATTGGGCCAGAAATACCTAAATAAAAAACAAGGAAAAGTCAAAATTATGTTTATATGTTATTTAAGGCTTGGGGGTCTCTCTGTTGCCCAGGCTAGAGTGCAGTGGTGTAATCATAACTCACTGAAGCCTTCAAATGGGCTCAAGTGATACTCTTACCTCAGCCTCTGCAGTAGCTACTCTGCAGGCATGTGCCACCACACCCGGCTAATTTTTTTCTGTTTATTTTTGTAGAGATGAAGTCTTGCTTTGTTGCCCAGGCTGGCCTTGAAGTCCTGGCTTCAAGCAGTCCTCCCACTTCAGCCTCCCAAAATGCTGAGATTATGGGCATGAGCCACTGCTCCTGGCCTGAAATTACTCTTTTAACCGGACTCATCTTTTTTTCCTAGCCTTAAACTACTTCAATAGTTCCAAGTTGATATTCCACATTCTGCCTTCATTTCTATCATTTATTATCTGATAATTATGTTAGAATAGTGGTGAGTTAAGGAACACCTTGAAACAGTATTTTGTGTAAGGTACAGCGACAGAAGAGAAGGATGGCCGTTTGGATTTTTAAAATTATATGTTTCTGTGGGTACTTCTGGAAAAAAATTTGTGATACAAATTCTATTTGATATTTTGTTAAGTGAATGTCTCTTAAATGTCTGTAATTAACAGTTGTATTTTTCTGGCCATAGCTATAAGAAAATTGTATAAAAAATGAAGCCAGTAAGATAGTTTTGGGTCTGTATCATCCTAATTAAAGATAACTATTTTTTTTTCCCCAAAAACTCATACTGTTTTTTTACTTCCAGCTGCCCGAAACCATGTTAATAGAATGTGCCTGGCAGCTGATGTTCCTCTTATTGAAAGTGGAACTGCTGGGTATCTTGGACAAGTAACTACTATCAAAAAGGTAAAGAAAAGTTGTATTTTTTTAACTTCGCAAATGTTTATTTGAGAACTTGGAGCAGTAGAAAATAAACTTCGTATTTATATAAAATGAGCAGGTGAACATCCAAAATGTAAGGGCTTTTATGCCCATGTAAAACTTAAGATGCGACTGGGTGCGGTGGCTCACGCCTGTAATCTCAGCACTTTGGGAGGCCAAGGTGGGTGGATCACCTGAGGTCAGGAGTCTGAGACCAGCCTGGCAAACATGGTAAAACCCCATCTCTACTAAAAACACAAAAATTAACGGGACATAGTGGCAGGCGCCTGTAATCCCAGCTACTTGGGAGGCTGAGCCAAGCGAATCACTTGAACCTGAGAGGCGGAGGTTGCAATGAGCTGAGATTGCACCACTGCCCTCCAGCCTGGGCTACAGATCAAGACTCTGTCTCAGAAAACAAACTTAAAATGCTATAAAGGTGCCCAAAAGACTATGGGCGAAGAAATCTTTGAGCTCTGCCATCTTGCTTCGTTTAACTTGTGTATTAAAATCCTTAGACTAGTATGATATACCAGGCATCAAAAATTTCTTTTTGTCGACTGGGTGTGGTGGCTCACGCCTGTAATCCCCGCCCTTTAGGAGGCTGAGGCGGGCAGATCACTTGAGGTCAGGAGCTCGAGACCAGCCTGGCCAATGTAGTGAAACCACGTCTCTACAAAAAATACAAAAATTAGCTGCGTGTGGAGACATGCACCTTTAATCCCAGCTAGTTGGGAGGCTGAAGCACGAGAATCACTTGAACCTGGGAGGTGGAGGTTACAGTGAGCCAAGATGGCACCACTGCACTCCAGCCTGGGCGACAGAGTGAGACTCCATCTCAAAAAAAGAAAAAAAGAAAGGCCAGGTGCAATGGCTCATGCCTGTAATCCCAGCACTTTGGGAACCCAAGGCGGGCGAATCACCCGATGAAATCAGCCTGCCTAACATGGTGAAACCCTGTCTCTACTAAAATTACAAAAATCGGCCGGGCGTGGTGGCGTGCACCTGTAATCCCAGCTACTTGGGAGGCTGAGGCAGGAGAATCACTTGAATTGAGGAGGCAGAGATTGCAGTGAGCCGTGATCACGCCATTGCACTCCAGCCCGGGCAACAAGAGCGAAACTGCATCTCAAAAAAAAAAATTCTATTGTCTAAAAGAGTCTGGGCTTATAGAGTGGAAGGGAACTTTGAAAACTTTTTAGTGGTGTATTTGTGAAGTATTTCAAACATTTAAATACAATTAGAGAATAGTAGAACAAAATACCTGTGTGCTCATACCTCAGTTTTGGTTCATTTATTTATTGATTTTTTGTTTGTTTGTTTGTTTTGAGACGGAGTTTCACTCTTGTTGCCTAGGCTGGAGTGCAATGGCGCAATCTCGGCTCGCCGCAACCTCCGTCTCCCAGGTTCAAGCAATTCTTCTGCTTCAGTTTCCCAAGTAGCTGGGATTACAGGCATGCACCACCACGCCCGGCTAATTTTGTATTTTTAGTAGAGATGGGGTTTCTCTATGTTGGTCAGGCTGCTCTTGAACTCCCGACCTCAGGTGATCTGCCTGCCTCGGCCTCCCAAAGTGCTGGGTTTACAGGTGTGAGCCACAGTGCCCAGTGCATACCTCAGTTTTTAAAACCTCAACACAGCTTCATTTGATGTCCAGATATTTTGTCTTCCAGTTCTTTTAAGAAATCAAATACTGTAGATACATTTGAAGAGTTGTTTTCCACATTTTGAAACTATAGAAAGAGAGTTATGTACCTAACATTTGCTGGTTGTGTCTAATATTTTTTTGGCAGCTTATTCATGTTAGAAATTCTTTATTTGTTTTAACTGTTAAATGTCATTCTTGGAACCTTATTCAATACCATTCTACAAAAGACTTGTGTATGTCAGTGTGTATTAAGTTGTTGAATAAGTGGAGGCCTTCAGTGTCTGTTGACAGATCAAGACGGAAGTTCTCTGCATTGCAATATGAGTCTCATGACTGCTTGCCATTTGGCTGCCCTCAAGAAAGCATGGTGGAAGACAGGGCATCAGAAATGGTGTTACGGAGAAAACTCTAAATCTGCTGAAATTTATGTATTTATTTATTTGAGACGGAGTCTCGCTCTGTCGCCCAGGCTGGAGTACAGTGGCCGGATCTCAGCTCACTGCACGCTCCGCCCCCTGGGTTTACACCATTCTCCTGCCTCAGCCTCCCGAGTAGCTGGGACTACAGGCGCCCGCCACCTTGCCCGGCTAGTTTTTTCTATTTTTTAGTGGAGATGGGATTTCACCGTGTTAGCCAGGATGGTCTCGATCTCCTGACCTCGTGATCCACCCGTCTTGGCCTCCCAAAGTGCTGGGATTACAGGCGTGAGGCACCGCACCCGGCTGCAATTTATATTAAAACAGGGTTTGAGAGTTTTGGTTCTTGAACAGTTAGTCTGGCTAATTTTTGCATTTTCGGTAGAGACGACGTTTTGCCATGTTAGCCAGGCTGGTCTCAAACTCCTGACCTCAGGTGATCCTCCTGCCTTGGCCTCCCAAAGTGCTGGGATTACAGGTATGAGCCACCACACCCGGCCAGACATTGCTTTTTATATCCTTGTTACTGTGATTCCCACACACCCCTATGTATTAAGACTGAAGATGGCTGGGCACGGTGGCTCATACCTGTAATCCCAGCAGTTTGGGAGGCAGAGGCAGGTGGATAACCTAAGGTCAGGAGTTCGAGACCAGCCTGACCAACATAGAGAAACCCCATCTCTACTAAAAATACAAAGTTAGCCAGACGTGGTGGCTCACGCCTGTAATCCCAGCACTTTGGGAGGCCAAGACAGGTGGATTACCTGAGGTAAGGAGTTCGAGCCAACCTGGCTAACATGGTGAAACCTCATCTCTGCTAAAAATACAAAATTATCCGGTTGTGGTGGTGTGCGCCTGTAATCCCAGCTACTCGGGAGGCTGAGGCATGAGAATCACTTGAACCCAGGAGGTGGAGGTTTTGGTGAGCCAAGACCATGCCATTGCACTCCAGCCTGGGCAACAAGAGCGAAACTCCGTCTCAAACAAAAAGAAAAAAAGAAAAGACTGAGGTTAGGAATATCTAGATGATGAAAGATGATTCATTTGATAGTTGTCTCAGGTGTCATGTACTTCTTCCAAGGCATAAATTCCTTAAATTGTAATTTTAAACTTGAATGTATATCAATAAAATGGGCTGGGCTCAGTGGTTCACACCTGTAATCCCAGCACTTTGGGAGACCGAGGCGGGCGAATCACATGAAGTCAGGAGTTCAAGACCAACCTGGCCAATATGGAAAAACCCCGTCTCTACTAAAAATATGAAAATTAGCTGGGGGTGATGATAGATGCCTGTAATCCCAGCTCTTTGGGAGCCTAAGGCAGGAGAATCACTTGAACCTGGGAGCTGCAAGTTGCAGTGAGCCTAGATCACGCCACTGTACTCCAGCCTGGGTGACAGCGAGACTCCGTCTCCTCTTCACGTATATCAATAAAATGAAGAGTATTTGGTTTAGTAATACCTAAGATTTTTCTGTGTAGGTAGATATATCTTGAAATTAATACTTTTGTTTACTTAATTTACAGGAAATGATAAGGATATGGCTATATTCCCCAGTCCCACTTAGTTTTGCTCAAAAAAAGAAAAAAAAGAAAAATATAAGGAAAATGGCTGCCGGGCACGGTGGCTCACACCTGTAATCCCAGCACTTTGGGACGCAGAGGCGGGTGGATCACACGAGGTCAGGAGATTGAGACCATCCTGACTAACACAGTGAAACCCCGTCTCTACTAAAAATACAAAAAAATTAGCCGGGTGTGGCAGCGTGCGCCTGTTGTCCCAGCTGCTGGGGAGGCTGAGGCAGGAGAATGGCGTGAACCCGGAAGGCAGAGCTTGCAGTGAGCCTAGATCATGCCACTGCAGTGCAGCTTGGGTGACAGAGCAAGACTCCATCTCAAAACAAAAAAAAAGGAAATGGTTGTGAATAATACTGAAATAACATTTACAACTTTAAGAAACAATTTGTTGGAAAGCTGCTGTTTGTCTTTCCAGTAGTTTTTCTGTTTAGTGCGATCAAGGTAAACTCATATTTGACACTCAGGTATAGTGATTTTTATTTTGGCTTGTAAGTCATGTTCACTGGGCCAGGAGTTGGGAGTCCAAGCATAGCCTTAGCTGTGACTGATAGATTCAGTTAACTTCTATGTTAGTTTATCATAAAGTAAGGGTTTTGGAGTCACTAATATTTCAAAATTTCCTTGACAAGATAAAACCTAGTTGGAATATAGATGAATGAAGTGTTTATATTACCTTATAATGTTGAGAAACTGCTATCGTGGAATAAAGATTTTTCTCATATCCTGACTTTGTAGGGTGTGACCGAGTGTTATGAATGTCATCCTAAGCCAACCCAGAGAACTTTTCCTGGCTGTACAATTCGTAACACACCTTCAGAACCTATACATTGCATCGTTTGGGCAAAGTACTTGTTCAAGTAAGAGTGTATCTATTTCTTGGCATGCTTTTCGGTACTGAGGATGGAAAATGGAGTCATTTTTATTTAATTACCTTGAAGAGATTGAACTTACAATGTTTAAATATGGTGAAGGGATGCTTTAGTAGCTTTCTTGCGGTATTTCTTAGGTAAAATTCAGCTGGCCGGGTGCAGTGGCTCACACCTGTAATCCCAACACTTTGGGAGACTGAGGTGATCGGATCACCTGAGCTCAGGAGTTCAAGACCAGCGTGGCCAACATAGCGAAACCCCATCTCTACTAAAAATACAAAACTTAGTTGGACATGATGGCGGGTGTCTGTAATCCCAGCCGCTCGGGAGGCTGAGGCAGGAACCTTGCTTGAACCCAGGAGGTAGAGGTTGGAATGAGCCGAGATCACGCCACTGCACTCCAGCTTGGCAACAGAGTGAGAATTTGTCTTAAAAAATAAATAAATAAATAAATAAATTTGGCCATGCCTGTTCAGGAAGCTTAGTCTTGTATTGGAGACAGCCATGTAACTAAGCGATAAAAATCTATGTATTTGGAAATGTGAACACATACTTAAAAATAACCCATTGGTTATAAAAGACATCACAATGGAAGTTAAAAATACTCTGTACTGATAATGATGAAAATGCTATACCTGAAACTTGTAGAATGTATTGAATGTGGTGGTTGGCAAAAAGTTATAGATTTACATACATGAAGAAAGGCTGAACGAGTTAATTAGTAAATCTTTACTAAGAATCTTAAGTTGGAAAGTGAACCACAGAATACACTTTAAGAAATGAGAAGGATGTGGGCATGGTGGCTCATGCCTCTAATCCCAGCACTGTGGGAGGCTGAGATGGGAGGATCCCTTGAGCCCAGGAGTTTGAGACCAGCCTGGGAAACATTGCAAAACCCTGTCTTTACAAAAAAGTAGAAAAATGAGCCAAGCATGCCTGTACTCCCACATACTTGAATGTGGTGGTTGGCAAAAAGTTACAGATTTACATACATGAAGACAGGCTGAACGTTAATTAGTAAATCTTTACTAAGAATCTTAAGTTGGAACGTGAACCACAGAATACACTTTAAGAAATGAGAAGGGTGCGGGCATGGTGGCTCATGCCTCTAATCCCAGCACTGTGGGAGGCCGAGGTAGGAGGATCAGTTGAGCCTGGGAGGTTAGGCTGCAGTGAGCCGAGATTGTGCCAGTGCACTGCAGCCCGGGTTATAGTGAGGTCCTGTCTTGAAATGAAGAAAGAAAGATAAAAGGAATGAGAAGGAAGAATGTTAATTGAAGTAAGAGCACATTCTTGATTACAACATAGAAGAGGAGTAAGTGAGAACTAAACGGGGAACATAGCACAGATTAAGTAAGTTATAAGAAAAAAAAAAGGATGATAATAAGACCATGCTAGTACATAAAAAATTTAAATGGTCTGGGTAAATATATTTTTAGAAATGTAGTAAGTGTGCGGTGCGGTGGCTCGGGCCTGCAATCCCAGCACTTTGGGAGGCTGAGGTAGGTGGATCACTTGAGGCCAGGAGTTCGAGAACAGCCTGGCCAACATGACGAAACCCTGTGTCTACTATAAATACAAACATTAGCCAGGCATGGTGGTGGGCACCTGTCGTCCCAGCTACTTGGGAGACTGAACCATGAGAACCACTTGAACCCAGTGGGTGGAAATTGGGCCACTGCACTCCAGCCTGGGGGACAGTGTGAGACGATGTTTCAAAGAAAACAACTGACTAAAAAGAAAATACAGTGCCTGAATTTAGCACTGTACCTTAGAGAAACATAAGTAGTTTATTTCTTCTAAATAATGCACCAAACCTATGTTATTTTTACAGATTCATTTCACCAAACTTGCAAGGAATGTCTTACAATATTAGCTAAACTCTCCTTGAGAAGTCTTTAAAAGAGAATACTACTTAGCTTGTGTTATGAGGCTAGCAATGTCTTTGATAGCAAAACCTGTCAAGGCTATTATGGCATAAGAAAAAATTGTTAGTCTCACACATAAATAGATACAAAAACCCTATGTAAAATATTAGCATATCCTGGTGACGGGCGCAGTGGATTATGCCTGTAATCCCAGCACTTGGAAGCTGAGGCGGGTGGATCACCTGAGGTCAGGAGTTCAAGACCAGCTTGGCCAACATGACGAAATCCCATCTCTATTAAAAATACAAAATTAGGCCAGGCGCGGTGGCTCAAGCCTGTAATCCCAGCACTTTGGGAGGCCGAGACGGGCGGATCACGAGGTCAGGAGATCGAGACCATCCTGGCTAACACGGTGAAACTCCGTCTCTACTAAAAAATACAAAAAAAAAAACAAAATTAGCTGGGTGTGGTGTAATCCCAGGTGTAAACCTGTAATCCCAGCTGCTTGGGAGGCTGAATCGCTTGAAGCTGGGAGGTGGAGACTGCAGTGAGCCGAGATCGCCCCACTGCACTCCAGCCTGGGCAACAGAGCGAGACTCCATCTCAAAAAAAAAAAGAAAAAAGTATATGGATCTAGAATCATATAAAATAAAACGTATATCTTGACCAAATGTGTTTATTCAGGAATACAAGCATGGTTTCAATTAGAAAATCTGTAAATGTCATTCGCTCATTAGGAAATTAAAGAGAAACTATATAGTTTTCATAGATGTAGAAAAAACATTTGGTAACATTTAGCAAACAGCCTTTCTTGAGGAAAGTTTCTACTAAAACAGAAGTAAAACCTTCTTACTAAAATGAGAATGTCCTCAACCTGATAAAGGGATATTTTTTAGAAACTTTCAGCAAACATTGTCTTTAATTTTTGCACTCAGAAAAGTATACGTAACAGTGTCAGCTTGATGTGTATTCACAAAAACCACACTTGGAAACTTCATTTATTTAGCAAACTTTTTTTTCTTTGGGAGGCTGAGGTGGGTGGATCACTTGAGGCCAGGAGTTCAAGAACCACCTGCGCAACATGGCGAAACCCTGTCTCTACTAAAAATACAAAACTTAGCGGGGTGTGGTGGCACACACGTGTAGTCCCAGCTACTTGGGAGGCTGAGCCGTGAGAGCCACTTGAACCTGGGAGGCGGAGGTTGAAGTGAGTGGAGATCGTGCTACTGCACTCCAGCCTGAGGGACAGAGGGAGACTGTGTCTCAGAAAAAGACCAAAAAAAAAAAAAAAAAAAAATGTGGCTGGGTGCAATGACACACACCTGTAATCTCAGCCCTTTAGGAGGCCAAGGCAGGAGGATTGCTTGAGCCCAGCAGTTGGAGAGCAGTGTGGGCAACATAGTGAGACCCCATCACTACAAAAAATTTAAAAATTAGCCATGCATGGTGCACATTGCCTGTGGTCCCAGCTACTTGGGGGGCTGAGGTGAGAGGATCACTTGAGCCTAGGGAGGTTGAGGCTGCAGTGAGCTGTGATCACACCAGTGCACTCCAGCCTTAAGGGACAGTGAGACTGTCACACACAAAGATAATCTGGCAAAATTAATATGAGCAGCATTTTTCACTCAAAGAGAAACCTAAATAGGCAATAAGCAAATTAAGTTATGTTTTAATCATAAGACTTACTTGGAAAATTAAGTATAAGGCTACAGTGAGATACAGGTGCTTCTCAGTGTACTTCCCGATAAACTCATCATAAATAAAAAATACCGTTAAGTCAAAAATGCATTTTTTTGTTTTTTGAGGTGGAGTTTCGCTCTTGTTGCCCAGACTGGAATGCAGTGCAACTGCAACTTCTGCCTCCTGGGTTCAAGCGATTCTCCTGCTCAGCCTCTCGAATGGCTGGGATTACAGGCACCTGCCACCACGCCCAGCTAATATTTGTATTTTAGTAGATACAGGGTTTCACCATGTTGGCCAGGCTGGTCTCGAACTCCTGACTTTGGGTGATCCACCTACCTTGGCCTCCCAAAGTGTCAGTCATGTGTGAGCCTCCACGCCCAGACAAAAATGCATTTTAATATAACCTCAATAAACCTGTTGCAAAGTTGAAAAATCATAGGTGGAACCTTTTAAAGTTAGGGGCTGTCTACTATTTTTGCACTCACTAGTTGGCAAGGCATTAATTTTAGGAAGTGTTAACATGCCATTGTTGGGAGTGACTGTCAGAGCTTTGAAATTATAGTTGGGTGGGGGGGGGTTGTACAAAGGATTTCTGTAAGGTAACTTTCATTAGTCATGTACTTGAGGAAATACTGGAAACTTTTTTTTTTTTTTTTGAGTCTCGCTCTGTCACCCAGGCTGGAGTGCAGTGGCGCAATCTCATCTCACTGCAACCTCCACCTCCCGGGTTCATGCCATTCTTCTGCCTCAGCCTCCCGAGTAGCTGGGACCACAGGTACCTGCCACCACGCCTGGCTAATTTTTTGTATTTTTAGTAGAGAGAGGGTTTCACCGTGTCAGCCAGGATGGTCTCGATCTCCTGACCTCGTGATTCACCCGCCTCAGCCTCCCAAAGTTTGGGATTACAGGCGTGAGCCACCGCACCCGGCCTTACTGGAAATTTTTATACCCATGAGTTATTAAACAGTTTTTAGGATAACTTTATTAATAAAAGAGAATCTCAGCTTAATACCTTCAAATTGTTTGTTAAGACTCTGTTCAGCAGTAAAGAGCCATTCTACCATGAAAAAAAGTTAATCTTGTTCATTGCTGAATTTCTATCCCCTAGATCAGGAATCTGCACCTGAAAGTATATAATAATGTTCGTTGAACAGGTAGCTGCAAGTGTACTTCACAAACATTATTCTGGTGTTAGAATGTTATCCAGGTTGTAAGTGAAAACCACTCACCTGTTGCTTGAGCAGAGGTTTTAACATTGAAATGCGCACAGCCTTGCTGATAGGAATGGATGTACATCTGCTAAAATTTAACCTTGCTTGCATTGCTGTTGAAATTGGGGTGCAAGCTGTCCAAGCACATTGTGTTAAACTTTTGTTTATAGTCATTTATCAGTTGTTCACTCTTTTTTTTTTTTGAGATGGAGTCTCGCTCTGTCGCCCAGGCTGGAGTGCAGTTGCGGGATCTCGGCTCACTGCAGTCTTTGCCTCCTGGGTTCAAGTGATTCTCCTGCCTCAGCTTCCTGAGTAGCTGAGATTACAGGC
>NC_045454.1:22635158-22676578 GCF_002776525.5 Piliocolobus tephrosceles | reverse complement strand
TTTTTTTTTTTTTTTTTTTTTTTTTTTTGAGATAGAGTCTCGCTCTGTCGCCCTGGCTGGAGTGCAGTGGCCAGATCTCAGCTCACTGCAAGCTCCGCCTCCCGGGTTTATGCCATTCTCCTGCCTCAGCCTCCGGAGTAGCTGGGACTATAGGCGCCCGCCACCTCGCCCGACTAGTTTTTTGTATTTTTTAGTAGAGACGGGGTTTCACCGTGTTAGCCAGGATGGTCTCGATCTCCTGACCTTGTGATCCGCCCGTCTCGGCCTCCCACAGTGCTGGGATTACAGGCTTGAGCCACCGTGCCTGGCCACGTGGCTAATTTTTGTATTTTTTGTAGAGACGAGATTTCACTGTGTTGGTCAGGCTGGTCTCGAACTCCTGACTTTGTGATCTGTCTGCCTTGGCCTCCCAAAGTGTTGGGATTAAAGGTGTGAGCCACTGCGCGCAACCGGTTGTTCAGTCTTTATCTCTGCTAAATATTTGAAATACTATAAATTACATGTTCAGAATACTTTGTTGTACATAAGTATTTACTATTCTTAAATTATAGCCAGTTGTTTGGGGAAGAAGATGCTGATCAAGAAGTATCTCCTGATAGAGCTGACCCTGAAGCTGCCTGTGAGTAAATTATTTGGCATATGTTTTATTAGAGACTATTATCTTTATTTTGTTGATTTAATTTTGGTAGCTTAAGGGAAAAAAAATAATTGCTATATGTGCTAGGTAATGTGTGTTTAACATGTGTTATTTAATTTTTTTTTTTTTTCCTCAGAGATGGAGTTTCACTCTTATTGCCCAGGCTGGAGTACAGTAGTGCGATCTCGGCTCATTGCAACCTCCGCCTCCTGGGTTCAAGCGATTCTCCTGCCTCAGGCTCCTGAGTAGCTGGGATTACAGGCACCTGCCACTGCGCCCAGCTAAGTTTTGTGTTTTTAGTAGAGACAGGGTTTCACCATGTTGGCCAGGTTGGTCTCGAACTCCTGACCTCAGGTGACCCACCCACTTCGGCCTCCCAAAGTGCTGGGATTACAGGTGTAAGCTGCCATGCTTGGCCAAAACAATGTTTTACAAAAAAAAAGTGATTCCATTTTACTGATGAGAAAATCAAGATTAAGAGAAATTTCACAAGTCTAGTAAATAGAGCTGCAGGTTATTCCTAGATCTCGTGACTGGTCTGTGCTTTTAACTGATTTGTGTAGCTTTCAGAAACTGAGGTACAATAGGCCAGGCAAGGTGGCTCATGCCAGTAGTCCCAGCATTTTGGGAGGCTGAAGCAGGTGGATTACTTGACGTCAGGAGTTCGAGACCAGCCTGGCCAACATGGCAAAACCCCGTCTCTACAAAAAATCCAAAAATTAGCCAGGTGTGATGGTGCGCACCTGTAGTCTCAACTATTCGTGAGGTTAAGACAGGAAGATGGCTTGAGTCCAAGAGGTAGAAGCTGCAGTGAGCCGAGATCTTAATACTGCACTCCAACCTGGGTGACAGAGCGAGGCTTTGTCTCCAAAAACAAGAAAGAAAACTGGGATACAAAAAGATGCTGATGAATATGTTATTTTTCTTTTTCCTTGAACTCAGAATGTGTTGCATTTGGGGATTTCCATGAGTGACTCTTTTTATTCCCAAAGGTGAGTGAAAGAGTTCAGTTCTACATTTATTACAGCTGAAAATAAAATGATGATTGTTTTATAGGGGAACCAACAGAAGCTGAAGCCAGAGCTAGAGCATCCAATGAAGATGGTGACATTAAACGTATTTCTACTAAGGAATGGGCTAAATCAACTGGATATGATCCGGTTAAACTTTTTACGAAGGTTAGATTTACTTTCTTTATAATCATGGATAGATGTATTGTTGTGCATAGATGTATTGTTCTAGTTCTGCTTGTTTTAAAATAGTCCATAAAACTGAATTAAGCTTCTATGTATATGCCTTATGATGTCCTAATAAAATGATTGATGCAGTCAGGATATGCAAGTTTTAAAATGTTACCATCTACACTAAATTTATCTGTATAACATCTAAATAGGAGGTAAAATTAGAGGCGGCTTGTATACCTTCTTGGTTGTCTTTCTTTCCCTCACTTTTTATAGAACTTCTTAGTTTTTCTGCTGCTTCTCATTTTCAGTTTTTTTTTTTTTTGTTTTGAGACGGAGTCTCGCTCTTGTTGCCCAGGCTGGAGTACAATGGCACGATTCCAGCTCACTGTAACCTCCGCCTTCTGGGTTCAAGCAATTCTCCTGATAGCTGGGATTACAGATGTGCACCATCATGCCTGGCTAATTTTGTATTTTTAGTAGAAGCGGGGTTTCGCCATGTTGGCCAGGCTGGTCATGAACTCCTGACCTCAAGTGATCTGCCCACCTTGGCCTCCCAAAGTGCTGGGATTATAGGCATGAGCCACCCCTCCTGGCTTCATATTCACCTTTATTTTCTGCTCATATATTTTATTAGCAATTTGACTGACATGTGTCCTAAATTACCCTTGAACCCTGTAGGCCCCTTGTTCTTGGTGAAATCCTTCTTCATCAGCATATATTATTTGCCTGTTGAATATTTCTAGAGAAATCTATGAGATTGTTTTTATTGGGTCTACATAATTATTGTTCATCTAGACCCTCAGGTCCATGTTTGAAAAGTTTTTTGTTCTGTCTTGACTCCCTAACAAGTTGTACATGTGTGGGGTTTTTTGACTCCTTTTTCCCTCGTTGTGGAGAATGGGGTCTCACCATGTTACCCAGGCAGATCTCAAACTCCTGGTTTCAAGTCTCAAACTCCTGGGTTCAAGCTGTCCTCTAGCCTTTGCCTCCCTAAGTGCTAGGATTACAGGCATGAACCACTGAGCCTAGCCCCTAGCAAAGCTTATCACAGAGCTTAAAACTTTCCCAGCTCTTATCAAACTGAGTCAGTATTCTTGCAACTCTCACTAAGCAGATGACCTTAAGGATATAATAACAGGTTTGAAGCCATTGTACATGATTTACTTGTTGAGAGAATGATCTGCATCACCGAAAACTCTTAACCTTTTTCTTTCTACTGGAGAGAAACCACTTTCAGTAAAGGCTAACTCTTGCGTGTGCTTTTTACTTTTCTTTTTTACCATTATTCAGACAGGATTTTCATCTCTACCCTGTGTCTTGGATCTTTTTTTTCTTGGTTTCTTTTGTCTGCTTTCCAGCATGCACAGGTTCTGCTGTCTTAAATGACATACTGCTCTCCCCAGCTTGTATTTCGTCTCATTTCCTCAGTGGTAACAGAGGAAGAAAGTCACATGTTGACTTTTTTTTTTTGAGAGAGAATCCTGCTCTGTCGCCCAGGCTGGAGTGCAGTGGCACGATCTCTGCTTGCTGCAGCCTCTGCCTCCCGGGTCAAGCTATTCTATTCTCCTGCCTCAGCCTCCTGAGTAGATTACAGGTGCCCACCACCATGCCTGGCTAATTTTTGTATTTTTAGTAGATACGGGGTTTCGCCATAGTGGCCAGACTGGCCTTAAATTCCTGACCTCAGGTGATCTGCCCGCCTCGACCTCCCAAAGTGCTGGGATTACAGGCGTGAGCCACTGTGCCCAGCCCTCAGATTGACTTCCTTATCCCTATTGCATTTATTTTCTCACTACAGCCCTTTTCTAAAACATGGTTGTATTAGAGTTCTCTAGAGGGACAGAGCTAATAGGATAGATATATATAAAGGGGAGTTGATTAAGTATTAATTCACATGATCACAAGGCCCCACAATAGGGCCGTCTGCAAGCCGAGGAGCAAGGAGAGCCAGTCTGAGTCTCAAAACTGAAGAATTGGAGTCCAATGTTTGAGGGCAGGAAGCATCCAACATGGGAGAAAGATGTAGCCTGGGAGGCTAGGCCAGTCTAGTCTTTTCATGTTTTGCTGCCTTCTGTGTATTCTAGCCTCAGTGGCAGCTGATTAGATGGTGCCCACCCAGATTAAGAGTGGGTTTGCCTTTCCCAGTCCACTGACTCAAATGTTAATCTCTTTTGGCAGCACCCTCACAGACACACCCAGGACCAGTACTTTGCATCCTTCAAACCAATCAAGTTGACACTCAGTATTAAGCATCATAATAGTTTTTATTTTTATTATACTTAAGATGCAGTAAACTTTGATATGGGCATCAGCAGTATCTTCCAAACTGGTATCCTTATTTCCATTCCAATCTGAGCAACACTTGAATGCCAGAAAAATCTGAAGTGCATCCCCAATCTGTTGTTTAGCAGATAGTTTTAAACATCTGTGTGCCAGACACTTCTTTAAGTACAGGGGATTTAGTTGGGAACGAGACAGAAGATAGAGTCCTTGCTCTTTTTTTTTTTTTTTTTTTTTTTTTGAGACAGAGTCTTGCTCTGTCGCCCAGGCTGGAGTGCAGTGGCGCGATCTCGGCTCACTGCAAGCTCCGCCTCCAGGGTTCATGCCGTTCTCCTGCCTCAGCCTCCTGAGTAGCTGGGACTACAGGCGCCCCCCACCTCGCCCGGCTAGTTTTTCATATTTTTTAGTAGAGATGGAGTTTCACCGTGTTAGGATGGTTTTGATCTCCTGACCTCATGATCCGCCCGTCTCAGCCTCCCAAAGTGCTGGGATTACAGGCTTGAGCCACCGCGCCAGGCCGAGAAGTCAAACATTGAACAATAAATTTCAGCTTCAAAGTCTTAATGACATTAAATTCAGAGGCTTTGCAGCCCTTTAATAGTAAGTTTCATCTAATGGACTCATCCCTTCGCCTGCGAACCCGTTTCATATGTTGCTAGGGAGAGGCTTCAGAAGAGGCTTTCTACAGGAGGTAACATTTAAGCCCAAGGCTTGAAGGAATAAGAGTCAGAATATGGTACAGTATGTGCAAGGAAACTCTCGGTTGGAAAACTGACATAAATCCCATTAAGGGGGAGAGTGGAAAAAGATGACTGGAGAGATAAGTTGACATCAGATCAGGCAGACTTTCTAGGCCTTGTTAAGGATGTTACAGCAAGACAGTGGCAGTCCATTGAAAGGTAGTCTTACAGGATCACTATAAGGGGATAGAAGGGATGCACACACTACCCTAGGATCTGATATTCGATCATAACCAATCTGGGACAGTGCCCCTGGAGTTGTGCAGTGCTGGAATAATCTGGAGTACGGCCAGTGGAGCATGGAGGAGTAGACTCAACAGGATTTTGGATGTATATGGTGAAGGTCAGTGTAATGAAAAATGGTACCTGGCTGGGCACTGTGGCTTACACCTGTAATCCCAGCACTTTGGAAGGCTGAGGCGGGAGGATCACTTGAGGCCAGGAGCACAAGACCAGCCTGGGCAGTATAGCAAGACCCCATCACTAAAAAAAAAAAAATAGACAGGCTTAGTGGCCTGAGCCTGCGGTCCCTGCCTACTTAGGAGGCTGGGACAGGAATATCACTTGAGCCCAAGAGGTAGAGACTTCAGTGAGCTATGGTCACACCACTGCACTTCAGCCTGGGCAGGTCAAAGAACAGAGGTGCTGTTCTCTGATACAAGTGAGGTGGGAAGCAGATGTGTGTATAGGGGTTGGGGGAGGGTAGGAGAAGGTGATACAGCAATTTTGAACACATTTGAGATTCTTTTGGAACATTAGAGAAGTGTTTTTGTAGATAAGTAGAGAGGTTTCAACTGGGGATATGTTTGGGATTCCTAGGTTTATAGATGTGGTTAACTACTGGAAGTGGACATGATACACCATGGAGGATAGAGTGAAAAGATGGTTCAGTACAGAAATCTGAGGGACTCCTAATATTTAGTAATAGTTGCATAAAAGAGAAAGAGGTGGAGCTTAGGCTTAGAAAACTGTTGGTTCAAGCCTTCATGATCCTCTACAAAATGTTTCCAGCCACATTTGTTACCCAAGTCATAGTGGATTCATCTCCTTGCCTTCGTACCCATTTCACATGTTGCTGTCACAAGGAGACTCTTTCCTTATTTCTTAGATAAAATAGAATTTTTTTTTTTTTTTTTTTTTTCTCTGAGATGGAGTCTCACTCTGTCGCCAGGCTGGAGTGCAGTGGTGTGATCTCAGCTCACTGCAATCTCCGCCTCCTGGGTTCAAGCAATTCTCCTGCCTCAGCCTCCCGAGTAGCTGGGCTTACAGGCACGTGCCACCACGCCCAGCTGATTTTTGTATTTTTAGTAGAGATGGTGTTTCACCATGTTGGCCAGGGTGGTCTCCATTTCTTGACTTCGTGATCCACCCACCTTGGCCTCCCAGAGTGCTGGGATTACAGGCGTGAGCCACCACGCTCGGCCAGAAATCCTTATATTACCCAGGGCTTTGTGCTATTCGCACTAAATTGTATTCTGATTATTTGTATATTTGGCTTATTCTCTAAAGATTAAGGATGCTCAGTTAGTATTGATGGATTAAGTATATTTTGATAGAAATGGCTGTGGTTTTTAATTATAGCGAAATTTCTGTTCTTGCCTGGTACCAGCAATAAATGTGATGAATAAATTAATAGAAAATGCAGATAAGGAAAAAGAAAACAATATTAAAATCACTTGAAGTTCTAGCACATCTTTTCATAGGTTGGTTTTTCCGTCTACTTGTAATGTTTTTGTTTTTGTAATAATTGTGTGTTTGGGGGTTTTTTCATTTTATTTTTGCTCTTGTTTCTGTGGGTTATATTTCGAGGGGAGACCACATTTTAAAGATACCGCAGTTTAGAAGTTCTGTTGTGAAGCACTTTAGTTTAAAAATCTGTATACTTTATTGGCATGTCCCCATGAGCTTGGAGGCATTTCTGACTGGCATCTCTAGGCTCAGTGATTGTAGTTCCCACGGAGCTGGTGTACATTTATTTGTATGATTGTGCTTCAGACTGATCTTTGGAGCTTTAGGGGAGCTTTTGGAGAGGTGACTTAGGAAGGCAGGGGCAGTCAGCAGTTCAGGGCTCCTTTACTCTGCATTCCTCAGAGCACTTCTGCATTTCACTGTTTTCAATGTAGGGATTCTGTTAGAACTTCCTTTTACAAATGTTTTCTCTTTTGAAAATCGTTATGCTGCTGGTATATGACATGTATCTTTAAATCAGATTTCATAGTGCAATATAATACATCAGCAATGGAATGTTCTTGTATCTTATCAATTTGGGATTGTAGGGTTCATAGGATCTATCTTTCTTTTTTAAGCTTTTTAAAGATGACATCAGGTATCTGTTGACAATGGACAAACTATGGCGGAAAAGGAAACCTCCAGTTCCGTTGGACTGGGCTGAAGTACAAAGTCAAGGTAAAGAATACATTTTAGTCGTGGAACACATAAGCTGGAAATGTCCTTGCCTAAAGTCTTTGTATAGCCCTGTTGGTTGAAAATGGTATGTCTTCATACATTCAAACGATGCAAAAAAGTATGAAGAACAAAAGTCACTGAAGTCCCACAGTTAGAGAAATAGCCACTAATAACATTTTCGGAAGTGTTCTGGTGGTCTGCCCTATGCACACAGACGCAGGCAGTCGTGTATACACTGCGTAATAGAATCATACTATTGATAAACTCTGACTGGCTTTTGTCAGTATAATTAACTAGTCTGTTATTGATTAACACGTAGTGTTTTCATATTTTCCCTGAAATAAAGTTTTGAGATCACTATATATTTATGTACATCTTTGTGTTTCATTTTGAGACTGAGTCTCACTCTGTTGCCCAGGCTGGAGTGCAGTGGCATGATCTCAGCTCACTGCAACCTGGGTTCAACCGATTCTCCTGCCTCAGCTTCCTGAGTAGCTGGGATAGCAGGCGTGAGCACCTGGCCTATTTATGTACACCATTGTGTCCTTGTGATTATCTCTTTAAGATTTAATCTAGAAACACATTTTTAATTTAAATTTTTTTTAATTTTTAGAAATGAAAAGTTTTTTTTGAGGCGTAGTCTTGCTGTGTTGCCCAGATTTGAGTGCAGTGGCTGTTCACAGGCTGTCATAGCACAAGGCATCCCTGGACTCCTGGGCTCAAGCCATCCTCCTGCTTCAACCTCCTGAGTAGCTGGGACTGTATGCCACTGTACCCAGCACATTTTAAAATTTTAAATGCAGGAAAACAATTGTTGTGGCTGCTTTCTCATCCCACTCCCCTTCAACACTTCTTGTCTCTCCTTTATCTGAACTATATTAGGATTAATTTATGCACAGCAATATAGCACCCATTGAAACTAAAAGATCCCGGGAGACTTGGGATATCATTTTAGAGCAGTTCTCAACAATCTGGGGATAGTTATCAAACAGATTTAATTATGACTCTAGTAGTGTCCGCTTACTGAGTTCTCACTAGGTGCTGGGCATAATGCTTATTTATCATTTTATCTACATTATATCTTTGAATCTCCCAGTAATCCTATGAGGTTCTGAGGTGGTCTTGTACCTTTCCTATCTCAGCTTTAACAGTTTTTTGTTTTGTTTTGTTTTGTTTTTGAGAAGGAGTCTCGCTCTGTCGCCCAGGCTGGAGTGCAGTGGCGCCATCTTGGCTCACTGCAAGCTCCGCCTCCCGAATTCCCGCCATTCTCTTGCCTCAGCCTCCCGAGTAGCTGGGACTACAGGCTCCTGCCACCACGCCCGGCTAATTTTAGTATTTTTAGTACAGACGGGGGTTTTTCTATGTTAGCCAGGATGGTCTCGATCTCCTGACCTCATGATCCACCCACCTCGCCCTCCCAAAGTGCTGAGATTACAGGCGTGAGCCACCGTGCCCGGCCCCATGATAATTATTTTAATGGAATTTATTTCATATTTGATTTCTTAATGGTTGGGGATTGAACTTGTTAAATAGAGCACAGTAGAGGAATGATGTTTATCAGTGAAATTTTACATTTATATATATATATATATATATATATATTTTTTTTTTTTTTTTTTTAGGAGAAGAAACGAATGCATCAGATCAACAGAATGAACCCCAGTTAGGCCTGAAAGACCAGCAGGTTCTAGATGTAAAGAGCTATGCACGTCTTTTTTCAAAGAGCATTGAGACTTTGAGAGTTCATTTAGCAGAAAAGGGGGATGGAGCTGAGCTCATATGGGATAAGGTTCGTTTTGACAATGTGTGGCAAGTACTTACATATCAAAAGTGTGTTTTAGTTCTTGAGGTGTAATACCAGCTAGTCATTTTTTGAATATTTACTAGATTTTGAGGAAATATATTGAATTTGGCTTGGATATTTTCAGCTCTAATTGCTGTATGGAGCTGAATTTTCTGTACATGAATTCAAGCAGTATCATAAAACTTCATTTGGGATTCTAGTGATGTATTCAGGGTTTATAATTATGTTGACTAGAAAAATAATGTGAATATATTAAAGTGAAATGTTTCTTGTGTATGTAGATGTGTTCATAGAAGTCATAAAATCATTTGGAGAAGACATCTCATTGGCCTGATTTGCCCTTGAAAGTAGTAAGATTGTCTTTGAATTGAAATAGTTGTAACTGTTTCAGAGGTCTGAAAGAGCTCTTGATATAAAAATGAGATGTAATTATTCTTAGATGTTAAAATCATATTTAATAGTACTCTGCAGTTATGTCATATTTTTAGATTTGATATTATGAACTAATCTTACTTAATTGTGATCAGTATTATCTATGGCTAAAAGTGTTTTATCTCATAAAAGTTTGTATGTTCCTATGGTGGTAAAGATTAGTCATGGGTCTTAAGGCATAAAGGCCAATTTTAGAAACCTGAGAAAAATTTGTGTGTACAGATTTTGAAACTGGTTGAATCAGACATCTAAATACACTAAAATGAAGCTAGTATATTTAGATTCTTGGGATTATAAACATGAGTCTCTTGGGTTTTGTGATATTTAAAGAGTAACTTTTCATATTTTCATTGTTATTGTTACGCTAGTGATTTGGGAAGTTTTCGTTAGTGCGCAGAGGCTAAATAAAGAGCCCTCGGAATGGGAATTGTTATCTTCTTGAGTAAAGTCCACATGGAATGGGTGTGATAAGACAGCTGCCTAGGGAAGACACTGTGTTGAGTATTCAGTATTCTTAGTCCTCACCACACCTTATGAGATATGGATATAATTTCTCATATTTAATAGATTAAGGGATTTTGACTCAGGGAATTTGACTTGCCTGAGGATTCACAGCGAACCAATAAGTACGTAAAGAACTATGCTATCAGTGTTTTTTCTTCTGTTCTGTGATGCCTCTGAATTTTAGACCAGGGTAGTATCTTCTCAGTTCAAAGCAGGAAGCCTTGCTGAAATCTGAAGACTAGGATATAGTCTCAGAAAAAATATAAATCGTTAACGGGAAAAACTTGTATTGCCTTATCTGAAGAAACACCATATATGAGAGAGTGGTGCATATGAAGAAAGTTTGGCAAAGGGGAGCTAAAAAGAGTCATCCAGGTTTTTCTGAAGTGTTAATGAAACAGCTTTTTAAAATTGAGACAGGGTCTCACTCTGTCACCTAGGCTGGAGTGCAGTGACACTATCTTGGCTCACTGCAGCCTCTGCGTCCCGGGTTCAGGCGATCCCGCCACCTCAGGCTCCCGAGTACCTGGGACGACTTCAGCTGTGCGCCACCATGCCTGGCTAATTTTTTGTATTTTTGGTGGAGATGGTGTTTTGCCATGTTGCCTGGGCTGGTCACAAATTCCTGAGCTCAGGCAATATGCTTGCCTCAACCTACTAAATTGCTTGAGACTACAGGTGTTAGCCACCATGCCCAGCCTGAAACAGTTTTCTTAAATGACCCATCTTTTGGCCCAGATTCTGTGTGTGTCCAGCAACCTTCTCATTACTAATGAATGGACCCAGGAAAGGGTTGCCATTGTCAGTGAGTAGAATTGAGGTTCTCGTGTACAACCTGAGTCTCCAGTGCCTTTGTTTAGGCTGAAGTGAGTTCCTAGAAGCTGATGGTTTTTGGTGTTCTTATCAGACTCATTATTGAACCAGAGGAGCTGATGATGAGACCCCGCCCCCTACTTAGCCCACCTCCATGCTACTGTGAGGTCCTAGCTCAGCACCCTCTTGTTCTAGTTGAAAGTCTACAGTGTTACAAACACATGAAAGTATTGGTTCTGAAAGTAATGCTTCAAAATAGTAAATTTGTGGAGAAACTTGTTAAATTGTTTAAATTATTGGCAGGATGACCCATCTGCAATGGATTTTGTCACCTCTGCTGCAAACCTCAGGATGCATATTTTCAGTATGAATATGAAGAGTAGATTTGATATCAAGTGTAAGTTATTTGTACTAAAGTTGTATCACTAAAACCTTGAAGTTGTTTTTTTAAGCAGCAAAATATAGTTATCCTTTTTTTTTTTTCCAGCAATGGCAGGGAACATTATTCCTGCTATTGCTACTACTAATGCAGTGATTGCTGGGTTGATAGTATTGGAAGGATTGAAGATTTTATCAGGAAAAATAGACCAGTGCAGAACAGTGAGTATTTCTGTTTGCATTTATATTCAACCCCCTTTAAAAAATCATTAATAAAAAGTACATTAAACATAATTCTAAAAATGAAAACAATAAAATTGGTTTAAAGCACTGGAAAATTAATTTTTCTAGTTACCAAGTGAGTGTGTTTAAGCTTCCTGGAAATTGCAACAAAAATGAAAAATTAAGAAGTTGCAGCCGGGTGTGGTGGCTCACGCCTGTAATACCAGCACTTTGGGAGGCTGAGGCGGGCAGATCACGAGGTCAGGAGATCGAGACCATCCTGGCTAACACGGCGAAACCCCATCTCTACTAAAAATACAAAAAAATTAGCATTAGCCGGGTGTGGTGGCAGGTGCCTGTAGTCCCAGCTACTCGGGAGGCTGAGGCAGGAGAATAGCATGAACCCCGGAGGTAGAGCTTGCAGTGAGCTGAGATGGCGACACTGCACTCCAGCCTGGGTGACAGAGTGAGACTCTGTCTCAAAAAAAAAAAAAGTTGCTTTTGCTTCTAACATTTCCAATTTTGCTGAGTTCTTGGAAGAATTCATTGTGTAGTCCTTATACAAAGAAGATGTTTCAACTGTTTTTCAATTCTGAGAGTGCTATCTGGGTTTTAAAATATGCTTGATCATTTTATTTTTTAAATTTTTATTTATTTATTTATTTTTTTGAGACGGAGTCTTGCTCTGTCGCCCAGGCTGGAGTGCAGTGGCACGATCTCCGCTGACGGCAAGCTCCACGTCCCGGGTTCATGCCATTCCCCTGCCTCAGTCCCCCGAGTAGCTGGGACTACAGGCGCCCACCACCACGCCCGCTAATTTTTTGTATTTTTAGTAGAGAACGGGTTTCACCGTGTTAGCCAGGATGGTCTCGATCTCCTGACCTCATGATCTGCCCGCCTCGGCCTCCCAAAGTGCTGGGATTACAGGCATGAGCCACCGCGCCTGGCCGCTTGGTCATTTTATAGTCCCCTCTTCAGTCATTCTCCTGTTGAGTCATTCTTTTCAATTTTATTTTATAGTTTTTGATCATGTTAACGTCTGAGATCTTTATGGGTGAATCTGCTGTCATTTCTGCTATTTCTCATAGTGCTTTGCTTGTATAGTTCATGATTTTTTTAAAACTGAATGTGTATTAGAATTGTGTCTGGTAATTCTTTAAGAACCCATTGTAGATTTATTTCTTCAAAGAGCATTTCTGGTTATTATATGTGAGTGCTTGAGGCACTGCCAATAGAGGACCACTTTTCAATTCTTAATTTTAGGGTTTTCAATACTTATGTATTCAGACCACAAACCTGAACGAGCCCTGTGTTATTGTCATGAATTATATGGGAAGATACTCCTCCCCCTTCACTAAGCACCAAGTTTAAAATCATTTTTATGGAGAAAGTATTTTTCTCCTCTCCTTTCAGGTCCTTGCTTTGTGTAAGGATCTCCTATTTTAAGAGTTCCTATCTTAGTGGTGGGTGGGGTAGGTGTATCTCTTAAGACTAACACTACTTGGATGTTCTCTTTGGATTCCTTCCTTCGATGTTGTGTCTGCAGACACTTCACTTTCTTACCAGCTCAAAAAGGCTTCCTAGGAAATATTAGCCAATACTTTTACTGTTGTTTAGGTTCTTCTTTTTGTTGAAATAAAATGACCCATTTACCTTCAGAAATTTCAAAAATATCTAGTTTGCAGTGGTACTCTTATTTTGCAGTGTCATTGATAACACACTTTTTTTTTTTTTTTTGAGATGGAGTCTCGCTCTGTTGCCCAGGCTGGCATGCAGTGGCGCGATCTCAGCTCACTGCAACCTCTGCCTCCCAGATTCAAGCGATTCTCCTGCCTCAGTCTCCTGAGTTGCTGGGATTACAGGCGTACGCCACCATGCCTGGCTAATTTTTGTATTTTTAGTAGAGACGGGGTTTCACCATGTTAGTCAGGCTGGTCTCGAACTCCTGACATACTGATCCTTCCACCTCGGCCTCCCAAAAGGCTGAGATTACAGGCATACAGGCGTGAGCCACTGCGCCTGGCTGTTTTTTTTTTTTTTTTTTAAGAGATGGGGTCTTGCTATGTTGTCCAGGTTGGTCCTGAACTCCTGAGCTTAAGCAGTCCTCCCAGCTTGGCCTCCCAAAGTGCTGGGATTATAAGTGTGAGCCACTGCACCTGGCCTGATGCACTCTTTTCCTTCCTTCCTTCCTTCCCTCCTTCCTTCCCTCCTTCCTTCCTTCCTTCCTTCCCTCCCTCCCTCCCGTTTTTTTTTTTGTTTTGTTTTTTGTTTTTTTTTTTGAGACGGAATCTCACTGTCATCCAGGCTGGAGTACAGTGGTGTGATCTTGGCTCACTGCAACCTCCACCTCCTGGGTTCCAGCGATTCTCGTGCCTCAGCCTCCCGAGTAGCTGGGATTACTGGCACATGCCACCACACATGGCTAAGTTTTGTATTTTAAGGAGAGACGGTGTTTCAGCATGTTGCCCAGGTTGTTCTCAAACTCCTAGCCTCAAACGATCCACCCTCCTTAGCCTCCCAAAGTGATGGGATTACAGGTGTGAGCTAGTACGCGCAGCCTCGATGCACTCTTAAAATATTTTATTTTCATGGAATTTCAGTTTGAAGGAACAGAATCAAATTGCCCAGTCTGTCGTTTCTACTTAAACTTTTATTGTATATATTTTTAATTTCTAATAACTTTATTTTTGGGTATCTTTCTTTGAGATGGAGTCTTGCTCTGTCACCCAGGCTGGAGTGCAGTGGCGCAGTCTCAGCTCACTGCAACCTCCACCTCCCAAGTTCAAGCGATTCTCCTGCCTCAGCCTCCCCAGTAGCTTGGACTACAGGCGGGCGCCACCATGCCTGGCTAATTTTTGTAGTTTTAGGAAAGACAGAGTTTTACCATGTTAGCCAGGCTGGTCTCGAACTCCTGACCTTGGGTGATCTGCCCGCATTGGTCTCCCAAAGTGCTAGAATTACAGGCGTGTACAAACTACTGAACTTATTTAAATGTCTGTTATTTCCCATCACATCCTTCTGGTTTCTTTGCCTGCTTAGCTCCATGTCACTCTTGGACTATTAATATTAATATATCTGGCCAGGCACAGTGGCTCACGCCTGTAAGCCCAGCTCTTTGGGAGGCCAAGGTGGGTGGATCACCTGAGGTCGGAAGTTTGAGACCAGCCTGACTAATGTGGAGAAACCCGGTCTCTACTAAAAAAAAAAAAAATATATATATATATATATAAAATTAGCCGGGCATGGTGGCGCAAGTTTGTAATCCCAGCTCCTCGGGAGGCTGAGGCAGGAGAATCACTTTAACTCAGGAGGCGGAAGTTGCAGTGAGCCGAGATCGCACCATTGCACTCCAGCCTGGACAACAAGAGTGAAACTCTGTCTCAAAAAAAAAAGAAAAAGAAAAAATAGTAATATATCTGGATTTCATTAGTTTACATTTGTAAATGAATTCCAGCATGGATTAATGTTAGCCCAGGTATTAATTGTGGTAGCAATTGCTTTTATTATTGTCAGTTTCCCTTAGCACACTTACCTTCCCAGTGAAGCCCAAAATCAAACAAATCTTTCTGCCTCTGTAGCCTGCTCGGCCTGGGCAGTTTGCTTCTAGCCCTTCCACCTACCAGTATTCATTGTAGGAGAAGCTGTTTTACAGAGGAGGGCTTTAGTGTCTCTTGAGGGATTTAGTTCTGTATGCTCGGGGGAATCCATAGAGTACTCCTTTAGAATTCATTCGTCTTAGCAGACTTAACACTACATTGTAGTCACAAGATAAAGGTTCGTGTCTCAACTTCTTGTCTTCTGACATTTGTTGTTTGTGTTGGATCTTGCTAGTGTTTTCCAAACTTTAGTAGTAGCAGGAACTTGGAGCTTTTCTTAATTTCAATCTAATTTTTATATTTGTCTTGGTTCTTAATTTTTTTTGTTTAGTATTAGAGGAATGGTAAATAGGTACATATACTGCCAGAAATACATTATTTTTTTCCCTCATTATATAAATGTTATTATAATCAGAAAATTTGGGAAGGCAGTGACGTTGATTCTAGATATCTGTGAAAGGCATTATTGTTAACTGGAGAAATGAATGTGTTGGTCTTGTCATGAGATTACTTGGTTGATAAGAATAGCCTCAGGGAGGGACACCAGCAGCTGGTACAAGGAAGGCACCACAGATGAGCATGCCTCTGCCCTTACTCTTGCTAAATTAGGTCTCAGAAGAACACGGAGTATTATATAATACAAGGAGATGTCTTTTCAGCAAGGCTAGCAAGCCTAGCCTTTAGCTGATTAGAAAAGAAGGTTGAAAAACCAGACTCCTAAAAAGCTCATGATTTTCCTGATCCATTTTGCCGTCTGGGAGGGAATTTTTAAGTCATTTTTTATTGGATATCTGGTAAACGCAATTTTAGATTGTATGGTGTATAAAATTATAGCACACGTTTCTGATTTCTGCCTGTTATTTCTCCTCCAAAGATTTTTTTGAATAAACAACCAAACCCAAGAAAGAAGCTTCTTGTGCCTTGTGCACTGGATCCTCCCAACCCCAATTGTTACGTATGTGCCAGCAAGCCAGAGGTGACTGTGCGGCTGAATGTCCATAAAGTGACTGTTCTCACCTTACAAGACAAGGTCAGTGCAAGGCCTGGGTCTCTTTTCCTTTTGCTTTTACAGTATTACTGTGATAACAAGTAGACACTAGCTAGTGACTCTGCAAAGGTCCGACTGCAGAGATGTGTTGCTGTGATTTCCTGGGTTATTTTGCCTTCTGGATACCTGCAGGCTTTTCTGTCTGTGGTTCCAGAATAAGTGCCTCACATCCCAGAACAGAGTGGGAGTATTTGACTGGAATCTACAGCACAGTGTTGGCACAGTATCACTGCAAGCAGAGGACTTCTTTGCTCTTTGCTTCCCAGACAGTGGGTAAATTCTGTGTTTTTTGACAAATAACAGGTATCCTTGAATGGTCCTCACTGTCGCAGTGAGCAGATAAGTATTTGCATGCAGTGCAAAGTTTGCATTTCCAGTAGAGCAAAGCCCAAGTTACCAGCTTTGTATTAAAGGGTATAAGTAATTTGCAGAGTTTTGGGTTCTCTGCATGTTGGACAGTGCCCACTCCCAGCAAATTAGGGGGCTTTTGTTATTTCTGAGGTCTGAGTTGAAGCTTGGTGGTGGTACACACTTACCTAATATGACCTGATTCTGGTGTGGTAAGTTAGTCCCTGAGGATGTAGATCATTTGCACACCTGGGTTCACCTCTGGAGCTGAAGTGAGGGAAGAAATGGGGATTTAGGACATGGTCTGGTCCTTAAGTTCCTGTTAAATTGGCTATATTTGTGTATTGGGGAGGTTTTCTTTTTTTATGACCCAAAAGTGTCACTTTCCACTTTGAGATCACTTCCTGTTGTCGTATGGTTGTGACCATCATAATGCTACATATTTATATGCCTCTTGAGAGAGGAGGAAGCGGCCCTTCTCAAATAGCAGTGCTGCCTGATAGGGAATGGCCTTTCTTCCAGAAACTGGTTATGCAGGACGGATTGATTTGAGCTTATGTTTTGGTCAGGGAAGTGGCAGGTACAACAGAGGGTGGTTGCCCCAGTTTCTTTTCTAGAAAATAATTATCTTTGGTATCTCCTGATTCTTGAGCTTAAAGGTAATTCCTCTATTTGTAGGATACTTAGACCTATAGAGAGTTCCTCCTTTTTTCCTTCTTTTTTTAGGAGCTGGTAGGATTTAACAGAATATTATCACTTCTCTAAATGCATGGAATGGGGAGGCTTATCTGAGAGTCAAGTTAATGAGAAATGATTCCATCTATCAAACCCCTGCCATTACAGGGTTGGCACAGAGACTGAAATGAAATATGTCAAGTGTTTGTAGCTCACTACCTAATCTGCAGGGAAAGACAAAGTAGCAATAGCCAGCTAGGAGTTCCTAGTCCCCTGTTGGGATGAAGTTGGATCTGATCTGCATCCGTGGTCAGATGTGGGGATGGAACTCAGGTGAATCGTCACGGCTTTCCTGCTTGCTCTAAGGGATCTTGAAGAGTGACTTGGCCTGTTTCCAATAAATCAAAGGGGAAAGTAAGAGCCTTTATAGAAGTCTAGGATTTCTTATGATCTTTAATTACCTACGTTAATATTTTGAATCCTTTTTTTTTTTGTAGATAGTGAAAGAAAAATTTGCTATGGTAGCACCAGATGTCCAAATTGAAGATGGGAAAGGAACAATCCTAATATCTTCCGAAGAGGGAGAGACGGAAGGTATCATACGTTGCATTTATTCACTCCTCTCATTGAGGAGACTGCTTAAAGGAAAGAGTGCACATTAGTTGATTCATTTACTGTATATGATACTCAGTATTACAGAGAGTGGCAGTGTTTGGTCATGGAGGTGCTCTTTCAAGGTGACATTGCTGGGGGTCATCACACTTCCATGTTTCGGATCTCCATGTCAGACATTTTCAGTGACTGCAGTGCTCTTGTGCACTTCCAAGGAACCTACTTGCCGGTATCATGGATCCTGGGAGCTAACCTTGTGATGAGAAGACTGTTCTGTCTGTCACATCACAGTGGGGAGGGTTCTAAGGCGTTTGGAGATTTTTCTCCAAGAGTGGGCAAGCCTTGGTAGGCTGTTCCTTCTATATAGCAGAAAGATTATTGAAATTCAGTGCCCAGTTTTGGCTTTCTGATCTTTCCTTTCAAAAGTTCAAGCAGGTCATCCCTTTTGCTGATGCATTTGCTATACAAGGTACAATATATTTGATTCTGTTGAAACTTTCATAGTAAGAATTGCATCGTAGTTATTCCTCCTTCAGACTGTACTCGTTGATCCCATACCTCCTCGGTCACTTTTGCAGCTCATTTGTTGAGTTGCTGTTCTTGTTTTTCCATGTCCCAGTTTTTGCCAGTGTACTGTTATTTTCAAAGGTTCTAGGCCCTGTGTTTTCCCTGTATATTGAGTTAATTCATACCTATTTGTCCATTGGTCATTTATTCATACTTTGGGATCCAGATGTTAAGGCTTCTTTAAATGCAGGTTTAGCATCAGGGTTCTTCTTGGTTGTAGTTGCTTGTTGAGAAATTGTTTGGGCTATTAGGTCATGTGTAATTGGAGGCCATGTTTTGGCTGTGTGGTGCTCTATTTTAGGAGTCTACTTGAGTATTCAAGCCTCATTCTAGCCAGCTGACTTTTAAAAAAATGTCTGTGATTATATGCTGTCCCTTAGTTGTAGCCAGCACTTTCAAACGCTAGCTTAAAAATGGAAACTGGGCCGGGCGCGGTGGCTCAAGCCTGTAATCCCAGCACTTTGGGAGGCTGAGACGGGTGGATCACGAGGTCAGGATCTGGCTAACACGGTGAAACCCCGTCTTTACTAAAAAATACAAAAAACTAGCGGGGCGAGGTGGCAGGCGCCTGTAGTCCCAGCTACTTGGGAGGCTGAGGCAGGAGAATGGTGTAAACCCAGGAGGTGGAGCTTGCAGTGAGCTGAGATCCGGCCACTGCACTCCAGCCTGGGCGACAGAGTGAGACTCCGTCTCAGAAAAAAAAAAAAAAAATGGAAACTGGTCAGGAATCTCAGTGGCTTCAGTGTGACCGTTCTGTACAGAAATACATGTGGTTTGGAGGGTGAGACAGCACTTATCAGAATGTGTGTGGAGTCCTGTATGACAGGCATCGTTTTGGGTATTCATAAGTCAAGGATGAATAAGACAACAGACCTTGGCTTAAAGTGCCTTGCAGCCTGGAAGGAGAAGGGAGGTTGTCAACAGCTGAATTCAGCATAGTCCAAGGAAAACTGTAGAAAGAGTGTGTACACAGTACAAATCTAAGGAAAGTATACTCAGCTTTGTGAAAGGGAGGGGGAGTAATAGGACAGGGAGGGCGCTTGGGTCATTTTTTGAAGAAATAGTAGGGACTCACTGGATGAAGAAGAGAGCATTTAGACAGAATGAACATCTGTCTGCAAAGGTGTGAGCTTGTGAAACAACCTAAACTGCCTTGGGAGTGGCCCATTATTTGGTTTCACTGGAAGCTGGGGTGCTGAGGGGTTGGCAGCAGTGATGAGGTTGGAGTCTTTCTTGTCATACGTGCACTGTGTGTCTTCCTCCTCTTCCTTGACCCCTACCCTCCAGAGGAAGAGGCAATATTTCACTGCCACCTGCCACCAGGGTTTAAACAGGGGAGTAGCAGGGAGCTAGTTAGGGAGGAGGGGATTGAGGGATTTTTACTAAGGCAGAGGCAGGTAATAGATTTGAGATTCGCAAAGTCAGAACTTGCAGCCCAGTTGAGGAATAGCCTTACAATGTTAGCAGTGTTGTTAGGTCAGCACAAGACTTCACAGGTGATGCTAAATCACCAAAATAAGAACCCATATTAATTGGTTTTCCTTTTGAATGTGATGGTTCCAAGAGGTTTGCAGTCAGTGGAGATGTGTGAAAGGGCTTGGAGGTGGAAATCTGGGTAAGAATGCCAAGGGCATTCCTGGTAGATAAAAATGGTAAAGCAAGCAACAGATCTGGAAAAGAACTAGGAGAAACCGTTAGTATGTTCTGGGTGTCAGTGTAGGGAAAGCCTTTCTAAGTGTTTTCCTTATAAACGATGAAATAAATGTTAAAAAAAAAAAAAACACAAAAAAGAAGGGGATTGAAAATTGAGGTTATATAGAAAATTGGGCTTGGTGCGGTGGCTCACACCTCTAATCCTAGTACTCTGAGGGGCTGAAGCGGGCAGATCACTTGAGGCCAGGAGTTTGAGACCAGCCTGGCCAACATGGCAAAACCTCATCTCTTGTAAAAATGCAAAAATTAGGCCGGGCGTTGTGGCTGTAATCCCAGCACTTTGGGAGACCGAGGTGGGTGGGTCACCTGAGATCAGGAGTTTGAGACCAGCTTGGCCAATATCGCAAAACCCCGTCTCTACTAACAATACAAAAATTAGCCAGGCATGGTGGTGGGTGCGTGTAATCCCAGCTACTCGGGAGGCTAAGGTGGGAGAATCGCTTGAACCTGGGAGGTGGAGGTTGCAGTGAGCCAAGATGGTGCCACTGCACTCCAGCTTGGGCAACAGAGCGAGACTCTGTCTCAAAAAAAAAAAAAAAAAAAAAATTTAGCTAGGCATGGTGGTGCACACCTTGTAGTCCCAGCTACTCTGGAGGCTGAGGTAGGAAGACCTCTCAAGCCTGGGATGCACTCCAGCTTGCGTAACACAGTGAGACCCTGTCTTAAAAAAAAAATTGATTTGAATGGGGAAAAGTTTTCAGAATTTCTCAGTCTGGTCCCCTTGAAGTAGTTTCGGTAGTTAAGTGTTTTAAGACTGAATTCCCAGTATTTTAATGTTTTAGGGTGCTAGGGCCTCCATAACAAATACCACAGCCCAGGTGGCTTAAACAATACATTCTCACAGTTCTGGAGGCTGGAAGACCAAGATGAAGATGCTGGCAGGTTTGGTTTATTTTAAAGCCTCTCTCCTTTGCTTGCAGATAGCTGCCTTTCTGTTGTGTCACATAGCCTTTCCTCTAGGGGTGCACATCCCTGATGTCTCTGTCCAAATTTCGAGATTGATTAATTGATTAGAGACAGAGTCTTAAAAAAAAAAATTTGTTGCTCTGTTGCCCAGCAGGCTGGAGTGCAGTGGTGCAATCACTGCAACTCTTGGGCTTCAGGAACCAATCCTGCTTTGGCCTCCCAAAGTGCTGAGATTATAGATGTGAGCCACTGTGCCTGCCTTCCTCCTTCTATAAGGACATCAGTCAGATCAGATTACAGCCCACCCTACTGGCCCCATTTAAATTTAATCATTCCTTTAAAAAGTCTTATCTCCAAATACAATCACATTCTGAGATACTAGGGATTAGGGTTTCAAGCTTTGGATTTTGGTGGACAGGACACAATTCAGCCCCATAACAGAGGTTTAGCTTTTTAAAAAATGAACCTGACTGCTCTATGAAGATGTAACTGAAGTATCTAAATTATTTTCACATTTCCTAGCTAATAATCACAAGAAGTTGTCAGAATTTGGAATTAGAAATGGCAGCCGGCTTCAAGCAGATGACTTCCTCCAGGACTATACTTTATTGATCAACATCCTTCATAGGTAAGAGCTACTAATATTTTAATTGTAAGAAATTATTTGAATATATAAACTTTAGAGGAAATGGAGGAAAAGTGTTTTCTTATCCTTAAACCCTGCTGTTCATTTGAAACTGTATCGTATATTTGGTCGAGTTGGTCACTGAGTTCCGTGATGTTTGACCAACAGAAAAATTTGGGGATTCAGAAATTGGCAGGGTGTGGTGGCTCACGCCTGTAATCCCAGCACTTTGGTAGGCTGAGGCAGGTGGATCACCTGAGGTCAGGAGTTCGAGGCCAACGTGGTGAAACCCAATCTCTGCTAAAAATGCGAAAATTAACCAGGCATAGTGGCAGGCACCTGTAGTCCCAGCTACTTGGGAGGCTAAGGTAGGAGAATCCCTTGAACCCGGGAGGTGGAGGTTGCAGTGAACCGGGATTATGCCATTGCACTCCAACCTGGGCAACAGAGTGAGACTCCAACTTAAAAAAAAAAACAAACCCAGAAATAAAAAAAATAAGCAAAAAATGTTTAAGAGTAACTGTTATCAGTGGTGGCTGATCAGGAAGAGCTAGAGTCCAGGTGTTTGAACAGTTTAAACAGAGGCGAATTCATTTTAGTAATTAAACTGGAATAAAATTATTAATTGTTTTTCAAGGTTCTCTAGAAAAAAGAAACATTTCTGCCATAAAACAAATCATTTCGTTTGTGATTTTGTGACAATAGCAAAAGAATATTGGGAATTGTCTGTACTGGCCGGGCACGGTGGCTCACACCTGTAATCCCAGTACTTTGGGAGGTCAAGGTGGGCGGGTCACCTGAGGTCAGGAGTTTGAGACCAGCCTGCCCAAAGGCTGGTGGTGGCGCATGCCTGTAATCCCAAAAACTTAGGAGGCTGAGGCAGGAGAATCACTTGAACCTGGGAGGCAGAGGTTGCAGTGAGCCAAGATTGCGCCATTGCACTCCAGGCTGGGTGACAAGAGCAAAACTCCATCTCAGAAAAAAAAAAAAGAATTGTACAGATTCCTGAGTCTATAACACAGTTAAGATACACATGGTATCTTACCATGTCTGCTTATATATTCACGTGTTGACCAGGTTGAATTTTTGTTCATGCTCATTGACGTGGTGGAACTGCGCCTGACTTGGGGTTTTTGGGTAACATCTAACAAACAAAGGGTTTAGTGGTGCTGCCACCTGCGTCCAGTTATTTTGTCAGTATTTTCATGAGTATACAAACATGCATAGTGTTTGTGTGGCTATTTGGAGAGAACTGCATTTCATACTTTGTTTATAAAAAGCATAAAATGACAGGAAGGGGCCAGGTGTGATGGCTCATGTCTGTGATCCCAGCACTTTGGGAGGCTGAAGTGGTGGATCACGAGGTCAGGAGTTTGAGACCATCCTGAACAACATGGTGAAACCCCGTCTCTACTAAAAATACAAAAATTAGCTGGGTGTGGTGGCGTGTGCCTGTAATCCCAGCTACTCAGGAGGCTGAGGCAGGAGAATCGTTTGAACCTGGGAGCCGAGGTTGCAGCGAGCCAAGATTGTGCCATTGCACTCCAGCCTGGGCGACAGAGCGAGACTCCGTCTCAAAAAAAAAAAAAAATGACAGGAAGGACTGAATGAGAGTTATTAGTAAGTAGTGTATTTCACAGTTATATAATGGAATCAAAGTGGTCCTGCTTCAGTTGGACACTAGTTAGATGTAAGTGGCATGCTTGTTTTCAGTTGTGAAAGAAAAGACAGTGGAAGGACATGTACAATAAAGTGGAAATACCACATGGTATCTAAAAGAGGAGGTATAATTAGGGCTTTTAATCATATTTTTTAGCTCTCTGGGAACAGAACCCCACCCCTTAAAACATGTATGTCTTTTGTTTGACTTACATGTTTTTGATGTTTTTGGGAGTTCATGTACAGAAGCATGATGTAGCTTGTAAAGATGGGGGGACCCAGAAATCATGTAGTTCTGCCCATAAAACACCACATTACTATAGTTAAGATCATATTGTAGGCCAGGCGTGGCAGCTCACACCTGTAATCCCAGCACTTTGGGAGTCTGAGGTGGATCATGGGCTCAGGGGTTCAAGACCAGCCTAGCCAATATGGTGAAACCCTGTCTCTACTAAAAATACAAAAAAAATTAGCCAGGCATGGTGGCTTGCCTATAGTCCCAGCTGCTCGGGAGGCTGAGGCAGAAGAATAGCTTCAACCTGGGAGGCAGAGGTTGCAGTGAGCCAAGATCACGCTACTGCACTCCATAGTGGCTGAAGAAATAATGTCTAAGAGTAACTACTTGAGGCCACTGAGTTTTGGACTCAGTTTTCTGCTTTGGCAATAAAAGTTAATTTACTGTTTTAAAGAAACAAAAAACCAAAACCTTGCCCTGATTTGAAAGTGCATGTAGATTATCACAGAAATTTGTTGTGTACCATCTTTTTTATTGTAAGTTTAGCTCTTTGAAAATTAGAATCCAAGGTGGGTATGGTTGGCTCACGCCTGTAATCCCAGCACTTTAGGAGACCAAGGTGGGAGGATGGCTTGAGCCCAGGATTTCAAGACCAGCCTGGGCAACATTACGAGACCCTATCTCTTAATTTTTTTTTTTTAAAAAATTAAAAAAAAAAATTAGAATCCACATATTTGGTGTGTACATAGTGTATGCTTTGAGGAACAACAGGATTTCTCTGATGCTCCTTTGCTTTGTAAATAGTCATAGCAGTGACCTGTGTGATTCTCCTACAGTGAAGACCTAGGAAAGGATGTTGAATTTGAGGTTGTTGGTGATGCCCTGGAAAAAGTGGGACCCAAACAAGCTGAAGATGCTGCCAAAAGTATAACCAATGGCAGTGATGATGGAGCTCAGCCCTCTACCTCCACAGGTAAGTACGGCCCCAGCCAGCAGGTTGTTAAACACCCACCAAGCAAGAGTAAAAGCAAACTGATTGTTTAGGAACATTGACCATAAATCCATAAAACTACTAGAGGTGTGTATTGGTTTGGTATTGATTGTTGTAATGGAGCTCTGAATTTATGAACCATGAAGACATTTAAGGGCTGGGTGTGGTGGCTCACACCTGTAATCCCAGCGCTTTGAGAGGCCAAGATGGGGGTATTACTTGAGGCCAGGAGTTGGAGAACAGCCTGGGCAACACAGTGAGACCCTCGTCTGTACAAAAAAAAAAAAAAAATTAGCCAGGCATGGTAGCGCGTACCTGTAGTTTCAGCGACTCAGGAGGCTAAAGTGGTTCACTTGAACCCAGGAGTTCAACACTGCAGTGAGCCATGATCGCACCACTGCACTCCAGACTGGGCAACAGCAAGACCATGTCTCAAAAAAAAAAAAAAAAAGTCACTTAAGGCGGGGCACGGTGGCTCATGCCTGTAATCCCAACACTTTGGGAGGCCAAGGTGGGCAGATTGCCTGAGCCCAGGAGTTCGACACCAACCTGGGCAACACGGTGAAACCCCGTCTGTACCAAAAATACAAAAAATTAGCCAGGCATGGCAGCATACTCTTGTAGCCCCAGCTACTCGGGAGGCTGAGGCAGGAGAATCACTGGAACCCAGTAGGCGGAGGTTGCAGTGAGCTGGGATTGCGCCACTACACTCCGGCCTGGTTTACAGAGTGAGACTCCATCTCAAAACAAACAGTCATTTAAGACTGGGGGAAATTCTTACAGAAAATAGGAACACTTTGTTATTTTTTGTTAGTTAATTTTTACAGTTTGAAATGATAGTTCACTAGTGTGCAGTCAGCCTATATAGTAGCAGTTTGGGGTTTTGTATGCTTGTTTTATTTAGGAGCAATAAATCCATGCATCTGACTATTTTGAGTGAACAGGTGCTTGGTAAGTATGGAATTTAGGCATGTTAGAGTTTCCTCGTCACCAATATGCCTTGGGTATAGTCCTTTCCCCTGGATTTCCAGTGCTGGTGCTTGGTATTTTTCCAAATAACTGATTCTTTACTGTGTTCTGATTTGAATATTTACTCCACTCCCTCTCTTCCTTTAGTTAGGAAACTTAAAGGTTACCAAATTTTTACTTGTTTTCATTTCTTTGACCCTGTCTGTGGCATTCTTTGGAATATGTTTACTCTTGGCTCTAATGTTCTCTTGAGATTTTTGGAGATGAACATTCAGATTATGGCCTGGGTCATTGGTTCATAACCTGTTTTTTTCCCCCTCACTGAAATTAGAAAGGTCCATCATCCTCCTTTGAGGAAGAGACTATATGGTAGATTTTCCAGAATCATAATTTGAAATGTACATTTATTGATCCTCTACTGTGGGTAGGTTTCCAGGGTTACAGCCATGAGTAAGGTAGGTATTCTGCCTTTGATTTTGTTGGACGAGGAGATAAAACCACCTTTAGTATCATTTCTGCCTTGGGGATGGTTCCTGGCTTCATCCTCTGCTACTGTGTAAGCTTGGGAAGTCATTCACTGAGTTTCCTTTCCTGGAAAGCGGATAATCGTGTGATCTTCTTTATAGGGTTGTGATGATTAAATGAGTTGTCATATGCACAGTGCTCAGAACAGTTCCTGGCACATTGTAAGTGCTGTATTGTTGTTACCACTACTACCATTATTAGAATATGTTCCCTCTGCCCTTCTATTGGAGAAGGTAGAGGTAGAATCAAGGATGTGTAATGAGTCCTTTGAGTTACATAATGTTTGTCACAATTTTTTGTTTTGATTAGAAAATAAATAGGTGCTTGTTATATAAAAGATTTAAAACAGTATGGAAATACATAATGTGTAAAGTGAAAATGCAGCCATTCTTAAGTTTGGTGTATATTAGAAGAGTCAGCTTTCAATTATAGAAAATACTGCTGAGCACACGCTTTTACCCCCCACGCTTTTACCCATTTTTTTTCCTTTTTTCTGAAATAAGCTCAAGACCAAGATGACGTTCTCATAGTTGATTCGGATGAAGAAGATTCTTCAAATAATGCTGACGTCAGTGAAGAAGAGAGAAGCCGCAAGAGGAAATTAGATGAGAAAGAGAATCTCAGTGCAAAGAGGTCACGTATAGAACAGAAGGAAGAGCTTGATGATGTCATAGCATTAGATTGAACAGAAATGCCTCTAAACAGAACCCTCTTACTGTTTAGTTTATCTGGGCAGAACCAGATTGTTACGTCCTTTGTTCCAAAGGGAAAAAAATTGACACCAGTGACTTGAAAATTATTCTGCTCCCTTTGAAAGCATTCATTTTGCTAGAACTGTTAGACACATTGCAGTATGCTGTATTGAAAGTAGGAATATAGTTTTAAAAACCCTTTGAACAAAGTGTATGCATAACCAGTCATGAGATAAAACAACACAATGCATGTTGCCTTTTTAATGTAAATACCCTTAGGTATCATTAATAGTTTCAAAATATTGTGGTTTAGTAAAGTTGATACCTGGTTATAAATATTATGCCTTTATTTTTGGCTAGAAGAAGAATTATTTTTAGCCTAGATCTAATCATTTTCATACTCTTAACTGATTGAAACAGATTCAAAGAAGTATCAAGTGCTATGCATTGAAACTTGTTTTTAAATGTTAAATGGCACTATGTATATTAATGTAAAACAATGTTAATTTACTCAAGTTTTCAGTTTGTACTGCCTGGTATGTCTGTGTAAGAAGCCAGTTTTTGTGTATTGTTACAGTTTCAGGTTATTTATATTCGATGTTTTGTAAAACTCAAATAACGACTATACTTATGGACCAAATAAATGGCATCTGCATTCTTGCTACACATGCCTGCACGGTTTCTGTTTCTGCTGCCTTATATCTACTGCAGGAATGCCAAATTCTTTCCATTAAAAAAAGAACTTGGCCAGGCACAGTGGCTCACGCTTGTAATCCCAGCACTTTGGAAGGCTGAGGCAGGTGGATCACCTGAGGTCAGTAGTTCAAGACCAACCTGGCCAACATGGTGAAACCCCATCTCTACTTTAAAAAAAATTAGCCGGGTGTAGTGGCAGGCACCTGTAATTCCAGCTACTCAGGAGGCTGAGGCAGGAGAATTGCTTGAACCCGGGAGGCAGAGGTTACAGTGAACCAAGATTGTGCCATTGCACTCCAGCCTGGGCGATGAGCGAAACTCCATCTCAAAAAAGGTTCAGATCACTGTTTGTCATAGATGAGTACTTTCTTTTCTTTTTTCTTGGAGACTTCACAGGTAGGAAGAGTACTTTCTAAAATAAAGCTCTTCCTGCATGTGGTGGTGGTGCACATAGGTGTTCCAGCTACTCAGGAGGCTGAGGCAGGAGGATGGCTTGAGCACAGAAGTTCAAGGCCAGCCTGGGTAACATACCAAGAGCCTGTCTCCAAAAAATAAGTAAATAAAAGAAAGCTGCTAATGGCAGTGGGTGTATTTTTTTTTTTTTGAGACAGAGTCTCCCTCTGTGGCCCAGGCTGGAGTGTAGTGGCGCAGTCTCAGCTCACTGCAAGCTCCGCCTCCCAGGTTCATGCCATTCTCCTGCCTCAGCCTCCTGAGTAGCTGGGACTACAGGCGCCCGTCACCACGCCCAGCTATTTTTTTTGTATTTTTAGTAGAGACAGGGTTTCACCATGTTAGCCAGGATGGTCTCGATCTCCTGACCTTGTGATCCTCCCGCCTTGGCCTCCCAAAGTGTTGGGATTACAGGTGTGAGCCACCGCGCCCTGCATCGGCTGTGGGTTTTTTGTTTGTTTTTGATGTGAAGCCTCTCACTTTCGCCTGGCTGGAGTGCAATGACGCAATCCCGGCTCACTGCAACCTCTTCCTCCCGGTTTCAACCTCTGCCTCCCCCGTAGCTGGGATTACAGGCTCCCACCACAATGCTCAGCTAATTTTTTGTATTTTTAGTAGAGATGGGGTTTCACTATGTTGGCCAGGCTGGTCTCGAACTCCTGAACTCGTGATCTGCCTGCCTCTCAGCCTCCCAAAGTGCTGGGATTACGGGCGTGAGCCATTGTGCCTGGCCTAATGGCAGTATTTTTTAAATTTGGATTGTCGGCAGTTGGCCTGTGTTGAGAAAGTATGTGACTTTTTCCCAAGCCTGGTAAGTTGGAGCCTTGGATTTGAGATGCTGGAGAGGGAGTCCTTACTCCTTTCTGCAGTGTTTGTCTGCGTCGTCCCCTAAGTCCATTTTGAATGTATCATCCCCAACCCAACTCCAGCCTACAGATAGTGCCAGACTGGCAGTAGGTAGAGTAGCACTGTCTTTCTGGTCCTGGACCTCAGAGGGCTTTGCCTCTTAGGGTACTCGTATCACTCAGAGATGTGCCTTGGGTTTTCAGAGAACAGAAACCCATTAAGCTGTTCCCCCTATTGTATTCATCTGCACTTTGTGTTTCTGGCAATATTTCTTTTATATTTCAACTAAATTTTAAATTTCTAATTCATATATTGTTCTACTTTGTGTAATTCTTACTGTACCATTCAGCTTATTAACCATTACTCCTTGTTTTCCACCATTTGTAAATTCAGCATGTAATCAGAGCTTTCAGAAAAGCCGTGTTGAACACGGTGTGGTGGCTTATACCCATAAGCCTAGCACTTTGAGAGGCTGAGGCAGGAGGATTGCTTGAGCCCAGGAGTTTGTGGAGACAGCCTAGCAATGTGGCAAAACCTCATCTCTACAAAAAATACAAAATTTAGCTGAGCGTGGTGGCATTTGCCTATGGCCCCAGCTACTCAGGAGGCTGATGGAGGAGGATCACTTGAGCCTGGGAGGCGGGTTTTGCAGTGAGCCAAGATTGTGCCACTGTACTTCAGCCTGGGTGACAGAATGAGACCCTGTCTCTGAAAAGAAAAAAGAAAAACAATATTGACTAAGACTCAGCCTTCTGGAGCTCCAGAGTGGAGTGACTTCACCTGTGAGCTTCATCTGCCTTTAGGTTTTTAGAAGGTGTTTAAATTTTCCTCCAGAAAATAGTTTGAAACTTCACTATGTAATATAAAATGAAATATCTTAGGATGCCATCTCACTTTTGAAACTTTTTATTCTGAAAAGCTCTCTAGAAATTAGCATTTTGAAATTCTGTCCATTCTTTACACATCATCCTGCCTGCCTTTATTTTTGCAATGGTGCTGTCACAGGTCACTGCAGCCTTGACCTCCTGGGTTCAAGCAGTTGTCCCGCCGCAGCTTCTTAAGTCCCTGGAACTACAGGAGCTCACCACCATGCACAGCTAATTTTTAAAACTATTTTTGTGGAGACAGGGTCTCATGTTGCCCAGCTTGTCTCCAACTCCTGGCCTCAAGTGATCCTCCCACCTTGGCTTTGCCAAGTACTGGGATTACAGGCCCTGAGCCGTATGCCCTGTCCCCACCCTGCCTTGTAGACACAATTATCAACAATGTGTTTCTGGTATTTTGTGTATGTTCTTTTGTTCTTTCCCATTTGAATGTATATGATGATACGTGCCAGTTAGTTCTGCGGAGGTGTTTCTAATCTGGCAGACCAGTGGTTTTCATCTTTGCATTAACTATTACTACCTTTTTCAGCAGGTTTGTTAGGAAGACAGGTCTGACTACTAGTTGCAGGGATCCTGTACAACTAGACAGTGAACCAAAGCCTATCCAAGCTTCTCCCAGGTTCCTAGAGGGTGGAGACACTTGAGATCTTGTGTTGTATTCATGGTTTTTCCATGTAAATTGTCTCACCAGCTGGGAGTAGGGCTTGCAAAGGGAATTTCCTCAACAGCTTCTTTTCACCTCCAGCCTGAAATACGGTGTTGACAAACCATCTTCCAGCCTCACTGGGAACAGTGTGGTGACAAGATTACCTGGGGAATCCATTGTCCTAAAGACTACTGGCTACTCAGCATGAGCCATGAGAGGTTCCAACATTTTCACATAGAGCCCAACCTATTAATGAGGTAACTGATCAGGCAAAGATCATTGGATGCCAAAACCTTTCAGGCAAAAGGCTGCTGAGGAACAGAATTTTAGCACAATGCTCAAATGTTGCTTCACAGGTCACTTGCAAAAGGAAAACATTAGTCTTTATTTATTTTAGGGACGGGGTCTTGCTGTATCTCACAGGCTGGAGTGCAGTGATGTGATCACAGTTCACTGCAGCCTCGACTTCTCAGGCTCAAGTGATCTTCCCACCTCACCCACCCCCCCAGTGGCTGGGACTACCAGTGTGAGCCACCATGCCTGGCTAATTTGGAAAACACCAATCTTCACAATGGACAGATCTGACTGCTGCCAGTATAATCAAGTGATCAAACCTAGTATCACTTATGGGGTAGCTTGATGTTACTGTGCTTCCTAAGATGATATCAAGAATACAGCAGTATCTCACCAAGAAATTGTTGACTGGAATCTAACCAAGCATCTAGACCTCCAGCTGACAGGAAATGGAGAGGGGGTAGAGGAACAAGTTAACATTCAGAAACAAATCAGGTGAGCAGAATATGTGTGATATTCCACAACTGCCAGGGCTCTTCGGTAAGTCATTGTCATTTCAAAAAAGGAAGGAGTAGGTATTCTGGGTTAAAAGGCATTTAAGAGAGAACCCAATACAATGTATGAATCATTTTTTTGCATCCTAGTTCAACAAAATAAATGATTATAACAATTCTTGTGACATTTCAAATTGGAAATTTGAAAATGGAATGAATATAGGTAATATAGAATTGTTTTCTTCAGTACGATAACGTGACTGTAATTATGTTCTTCTTTTTAGTGTATTATGGGCAAAGCTTCAATACTAGCAACTTTTTTTTTTTGAGGTGGACTCGCTGTGGTGCCCAGTCTGGAGTAGAGTGGTATAATCATAGCTCAGTGCAGCCTCAAACTCCTGGGCTCATGCGATCTTCCTCTTAGCCTCCCACGTAGCTGGGACTGCAGGTGTTATGCCACCACGCCTGGCTAATTTTTTCAATTTGTTGTAGAGGGGGTTTTGCTGTGTTGCCCAGGCTGGTCTCAAAAGTCCTGGGCTCAAGCGATCTTCCCTCCTTGGCCTCCCCCAAAGTGCTGGGATTACAGTTGAGAGCCACTGCACCTGGCTCAAACTATATGGAGAGGAAAATAGCAAAATTAACATTTATTGAACCTAGGTACTGTGTGTGTGTGTGTGTGTGTGTGTGTGTTTCATTGTACCATTCAGCTTTGAAAACTTTCATAATAAAAGTGAATATATACATACACACAAATACCTATATACATACACAGTCTATTTTCCTTTTGTGCTTGTTTGACTTTTCCAAGTTTTATATTGAGTATGTCCTATGATTAAAGTCAGAAAGGCAATAAAGGTTATTAAACATATAAGGTGGAAAGAGAAAGTGCTAGTGGGATTCCGGGTTCAACACTGTTGAAGTCAGCTTTACCCATCCTTCTTGTTGCTAGGCTGTGACTTAGGAAGGATTCTCTTTCATTTGAGCCTCCAGAGAACTAAGCCAGGTGGTTCCCACTAGATGAATGGCCCACTCAGAGGCTGCCAGAGAGCATTTGGTTGATAATAGATGTTCCTGAAAATTGTCCATCAGTGGCATACATGTCTGACGTGGACTTGGCCAACGCCCAAGGAACATGGGCAAATGTAAGCCATTTACCAGCCTTTTGTAATATACAAAAAACAAAAATGTGGGCCAGGTGAGGTGGCCCATATCTGTAATCTCAGCACTTCGGGAGGCCGAGGCAGATAGACACTTATGGCCAGGAGTTCGAGACCAGCCTGGCCAACATGGTGAAACCCCATCTAAATTAGCTGGGCGTGGTGGTGCACACCTGTAATCCCAGCTACTTGGGAGGCTGAGGCATGCGAGTTGCTTGAACCCGGGAGGCAGAAGTTGCAGTGAGCTGAGATGGTGTCATTACGCCCCAGTCTGGGTGACAGAGTGAGACTGTCTCAAAAAAAAAATACATGAATAAATAAATAAGCAATAAAAATGTCAAAAGAAAACCCAAAAAGATCAGAGAAGAAAAAATGTCAGCAGATGTTTCTAGTCATTGTGACCTGTAGAGGTAAGGAGGACCTCCCGTTTCTTTGCGTTTTACAGCAGTATTCCTGAGGTCCATTGACCGTTTTGAGGGAGGATATATTTAGAGTAGTATTTTTATTTCACACTGGGAACACATTATTTGCATTCTGCTCATAGAAGGAACATTTTCTTTTTCCTGCATCCAATTCAAAACACATTCCACCCAAAAGCTTATTTGAGAAATTTTAGAAACTCAAACTAAAAAAATAAAAAATCAGCAGTTGAAACACAGGGCTACAACACCACTGTGTAGTTTGGCCATGTTTTGAAGACAATTATCTCCTGGTAAAGTAACATTTTAGGAAGTTTTGCTAAATGTCTCTGACTCATGCCGGTTTAAAAAATTTTAAGTCTAGCAACAAGTGATGACTCACAGATCGGGGAAGATTCTGAACAAAAGCTTTACCAGAACGTACAGCGTCTGAGAAGGTCCTCAGCTTTTGCACTTTAGAACTTTAGAATCTTTCTTTTTTTTTTTTTTGAGGCGGAGTCTCGCTCTGTCGCCCGGACTGGAGTGCAGTGGCCGGATCTCAGCTCACTGCAAGCTCTGCCTCCCGGGTTTACGCCATTCTCCTGCCTCAGCCTCCGGAGTAGCTGGGACTACAGGCGCCCGCCACCTCGCCCGGCTAGTTTTTGTATTTTTAGTAGAGACGGGGTTTCACCGTGTTAGCCAGGATGATCTCGATCTCCTGACCTCGTGATCCGCCCGTCTCGGCCTCCCAAAGTGCTGGGATTACAGGCTTGAGCCACCGCGCCCGGCCCCCACTTTAGAATCTCTCAATGGTTTGCTCTGATTCGTAGATCAATCTCAGGAAATTTAGGCACTGTGCACACAATGTCATTCAGCCATTCTGTCAACACGAATTGCATCCCTGCCCTGTGAAGTGCTGCACTCGGTGGAAAATGTTACCACTGTTGCCAGCCTGGGTAGAAACCTTTGAAAGCACAATGAACTAAGGACTGGTGTGCATGAAAACCCAACTCCTCATGTCATTTTGACAGCAGTAGGTGGTGAGTTAGGGATCTGAGTACCCGTACACCCTGTGTGCTGCTACACTGACAGGCAGATGTCCCAGTTGGTTACAGCAGCAGCTTCTAGGAGGTTTGGAAGTCATAAACACCAACCTCATACTGAAAAGCCTAATGCCAGGTTGGGCATGGTGGTTCATGCCTGTAGTCCTAGCACCTTGGGAGGCTGAGGCAGGAGGATCATCGGAGCCCAGGAGTTCAAGAACAGCCTGGGCAACATAGGGAGACCCTATCACTACAAAAGATAAAAAATTAGCCAGGCATGGTGGCATGTGTCTGTGGTCCCAGCTACTTGACAGGCTCAGGTGGGAGGATCACTTGAGCCAAGAAGTTGAGGCTGAGGTATGATCACAGCACTGCAGCCTGGCCAAGAGAGTGAGACCCTGTTTCAAAAAATAATACCAAAAGCTAATAGGTCCTTCCCATTGAGCTGTAGATTGGCTGGGGTTTTTACCATGGTACAAAGTTTGGGCAGAAATTCTCATTCCTGTGTGCATGGTAAGGTTTCCAGACAAGAAAAGAGGGCCTCTGCCAGATGCAGTGGTTTGCACCTGTAATCCCAGCACTTGGGGAGGTCAAGGCAGGAGGATTGCTTGATTCCAGGAATTTGGGCAACATGGTGAAACCTCACCTCTACAAAAAAAAAAAAAAAAATAGTTTGGCATGGTGGCATGCGCCTGTAGTTCCAGCTAACCTGGAGGCTGAGGTGGGAGGCTCACTGGAGACCAGGAGGTCGAAGCTGCAGTGAGCTGAGCCATGATCGCATCGCTGCACTCCAGCCTGGATGACAGAGTGGGACCATGTTACAGACACACACACACACACACACACACCACCACCACAATAACAAACAAAAACCCCCATGGAAACATGAAGGAAGCAAGCTGCAAGTATCATGTCTTAGGCCTCTTAGATTAGGGAACCAATCTATCCATGGTTTCAGTGGTCAATGCTTTGAATCTTCTTGCGTCCTCAGAGAGGCCTAAAGGGGATAACAGGACCAGGAGAGATTGAATCTGGTAGAAAGAGTGGGGCCTCAGAGAAGAAGGGATGAAAAAATCCCCTTGGGTGCCCAGCCTGATACTACAGTTTTTAGTATGAGGTTGGTTTCTATGACTCTTAGAGCTCCTGGAAGCTGCCTCTCAGCGTAGCAGCACACGGGGTGGGTGCTCAGAGAAGAGGGGATGGAAAAAGCCCTCCCAGTGGATAGGATAGAACATGCACCTTGAATCTGGTGCTGTGTGTGGGAGGAGTGGCCCCCAGGAGCTGAGCTGGAAAGTATGTGTGCTTCGGGTGAGAGACTGGTGCTGGAAATTAGACAAGGGTAAAAACTGTCATAGGCTAACGAGAAAGAAGTGTGGGTCCCAGAAACTTCATGTGGAGTTTGGCTGCCATCCCCCTTCCCTTATAACCCGTTATCCAGTCATAGCTGATTGACAAGTGGCCCAGGACTCCATGGGAAAACCGCTGAATTCTGTCAATACCTGGGGTCCATACAGTACAGACAATTAAGGAGGTCTGATGGAAGCTACATTACGAGGAGGGGCATGGGGGGCTCCTTAAAAAATCACCATGGTAGGCCAGGCAGGGTGGCTAACGCCTGTAATCCCAGCACTCTGGGAGGCCAAGGTGGGTGGATCACCTGAGGTCAGGAGTTCGAGATCAGCCTGGCCAACATGGTGAAACCCCATCTCTACTAAAAAACAACAACAATAATAACAAAAATATATATACACACACAAGTTAGCCAGGTGTCATGGTGGATGCCTGTAATTCCAGCTACTTGGGAGGCTGAGATACACACACACACACACACACACACACACACACATACACACACAAGTTAGCCAAGTGTCATGGTGGATGCCTGTAATTCCAGCTACTTGGGAGGCTGAGGCAGGAGAATTGCTTGAATCCGGGAGGCGGAGGTTGCGGTAGTTGTGTAGCCTCCTGCGGAGGTTGCAGTGGTGAGCTGAGATCATGCCACTGCACTCCAGCCTGGGCAACAAGAGTGAAACTCTGTCTCAAAAAAAAAAAAAGAAAAAAGAAAAAATCACCATGGTGTGGACAGAGTCCGGGTAGGGTCAGCTCCTGGGTTCCGGGAAGATGATGATGGTGGTTCAGGACATGGTGCAAGACTAGATTGAACATGTCCTGTTCCGGCCTCCAAGTGTGTCTCTGCTTAAACAAAGGGAAGACCAGTTAACTTGAGAGGATGATAAACTAGAAGCCACAGTGTAGTGAAACCCCTCCTTTGGAACAGTGGGACTCAGGCAGTGGTGTGTGGAGCCGGCTTATCCCAGCTTGCAAGAACTGGTTATACTTGGCCGGGCGCGGTGGCTCAAGCCTGTAATCCCAGCACTTTGGGAGGCCGAGACGGGCGGATCACGAGGTCAGGAGATCGAGACCATCCTGGCTAATACGGTGAAACCTCGTCTCTACTAAAAAATACAAAAAAACTAGCCGGGCGAGGTGGCGGGCGCCTGTAGTCCCAGCTACTCGGGAGGCTGAGGCAGGAGAATGGCGTAAACCCGGGCAGCGGAGCTTGCAGTGAGCTGAGATCTGGCCACTGCACTCCAGCCTGGGTGACAGAGCGAGACTCCATCTCAAAAAAAAAAAAAAAAAAGAACTGGTTATACCCATTTATTTCCAGCTCAGTTAGTGGCCCCATATTTATAGCTTGAAATTGGCCATGCTGGGAGTATTTACACCATGGTAATTGGCAAATGCTACACATCAGGGCTCTTGATTTATACAAATTCCTCCCCAGAGAACTGGTTAGACATTTACCAGCACACCACTGGACTCAGGAGGAAAATGCCCAGAGAGAGGTGAACACAAAGAACATTGCTGCAACAGGGGAGGACAGAGGGGGCATCAGTGGGGGCTGGACATCGAGTCCATGGACAGTGCTTTAAATCCCTTGAGAGAGCCCCATCCCCTTCCTTCTCCCAGACTGTGCATCTCAGTCAGAAGGAGCCAGTCTGTTGAGATTACTCAATACCTATAGATTGAGGAGACAGAAGATGGGGTCGGGGACATTTAGGTAATGTAGACATGAGATCCCACAATTCTGCAGACTACTTCAAATTCACCTAACATCGCAATAGTCTGATTCCCAAGTCATTCATTAAATCTTCTGAATATAACTAACTGCTTAATATATTTCCCACTTCAAGGAAGTACTTAAACTATTCTAATGGTGAATATAGAACATTTTAGGTTGTTTCTGGGTTTTGTTGTTGTCATTTATTACTAGTGGAGCAAGTAACAGGTTTTAGCTGACCCTGGATGTGAATAGTTTAAATCTTGAAAGCTCTAAGTGGGCAGGTGGGGAAAGAACAGTTACCTATTCTATTATTATTATTATTATTATTATTATTATTATTATTATTATTTTTTGAGACGGAGTCTTGCTCATCGCCCAGGCTGGAGTGCAGTGGCGCGATCTTGGCTCACTGCAAGCTCCGCCTCCTGGGTTCACGCCATTCTCCTGTCTCAGCCTCCCGAGTAGCTGGGACTACAGGCGCCCACCACCACGCCTGGCTAATGTTTTGTATTTTTAGCAGAGACGAGGTTTCACCGTGTTAGCCAGGATGGTCTTGATCTCCTGACCTCGTGATCCACCCGCCTCGGCCACCCAAAGTGCTGGGATTACAGGCGTAAGCCACCGCGCCTGGCCTATTTTATTATTATTATTATTATTATTATTATTATTATTTTTTTTTTTTTGGAGCAGGGTATTGCTCTGTCGCTTAGACTGGAGTGCAGTGGTGTGATCTTGGCTCACTGCAACCTCTGCCTCCTGGGTTCAAGCAATTCTTGTGCCTCAGCCTCCCAAGTAGCTAGGATTACAGGTGTGCACCACTACACCCGGCTAATTTTTGTATTTTTATTTTAATAGAGACAGGGTTTTGTTATGTTGGCCAGGCTGGTCTTGAACTCCTGAGCTCAAGTGATCCGCCCTTCCCAGCCTTCCAATGTGCTGGGATTATAGGAGTGAGCCACCGTGCCCAGCCAGAACAGTTATTAAACTGCCTTTGTTTACTGTTTTTGTAGAGACAGGGTCTTGCTCTGTCACCCAGGCCGGAGTGTGGTGGCACAGTTATAGCTAACTGTAACCTCAGACTCCTGGTTTCAAGTAATCCTCCCACCTCTGTCTCCCGAATAGCTGAACTACAAGTGCCCATCACCGCACCAGTTTAATTTTTTATTTTTTATTGTAGAGATGAATCTCGTCCTGTTGTCTAGGCTGAAGTGCAGTGATGCCATCACTGCTCACTGTAGCCTTGACCTCCTGGGCTCAAGCATCCTCTCACCTCAGCCTCCCAAACTACCATGGACTACAGCCATGTGCCACCATTAGCAGCTAATTTTTAATGTTTCATAGAGATGAAATCTCATTATGTTGCCCAGGCTGGTCTTGAACTCTTGGCCTTAAGTGATCCTCCTATACTGGCCTCTCAAAGCACTGGGATTACATCACACTCAGCTCAACAGCTGCCTTTAAATGCAGAGAGCTCACTTTGAGCGTCTTTTCAGAAGGCTGGAGATCCTAGGACAGAATAGATCAGGGGCCCAATCCCTGGGCCACAGAGTGGTATACCACGGCCTGTTAGGAACTGGGCCACACAGCAGGAGGTGAGCAGAGGGCAGGGAGCATTACCACCTGGGTTTCACCTCTATTCTCACAGGAGCACGAAGCCTATTGTGAACTGCGCATGCGAGGGATCTAGGCTGTGCGCTCCTTATGAGAATCTAATGCCTGATGATTTGTCACTGTCTCCCATCACCCCCATCTAGTTGTAGGAAAACAAGCTCAGGGCTCCCACTGTTCCTATGGTATGGTGAGTTGTATAATTATTTCATTATATATTACAGTGTAATAATAATATAAATAAAGTGCACAATAAATATAATGTCCTTGAATCATCCTGAAACCATTCCCACCCTACCCATCCCTGTCTGTGGAAAAATTGTCTTCCACAAAACTAGTCCTTGGTGCCAAAAAGGTTGGGGACCTCTGTAGATTACCTAAATGATGTTGGGATTATATGACACGGTTGTGATTGGATTATTGTCTGCATTTTGGATAACTTCCCTTGAACATATTTTTAGAAGCAGTATTACTGCTTCTAAGTGTTCGTGTTCGTTTGTGCGGGTGTTGACACCACCAAACTGCTCTCCCCAAAAGGATATCCCAATTTGCACTCATACCAGTAGCATATGTGCAACTGTTTCACCACAGTCCTGCCAATATTGTCCTTTTTAAATAGTAGATAATGCAATCCGTGACATGTGATATGAACTGGCTTTTCCTTTCTCATTAGAAAGGTAGACCATTTTTCATGTTGTGGCTTCCCTGGGTATTTACTCTCCCAAATGCTGGCTTCTAGACCCCGCATGGAGGCTCCTAGACCCCGCGTGGAGGCTCATGCCTGTAATCTCAGCATTTTGTGTGGTGGTGTGCGCCTGTACTCCTAAGTACTTAGGAGGCTGAGGTGGGAGGATTGCTTGAGCCCAGGATCGAAACTGTGGGGTGTGTGGGATCACTGTGAGCTGTGATCACACCACTGTACTCCAGCCTGGGGGACAGAGCGACACCTTGTCTCAAAAAAAAAAAAAAAAAAAAAAACCAACAGTGCAACTCCCCCGCCCTCCGCGCACACGAAATGCTTGCTGCCACTTCCCATACCCAGGTGGGGCAGGGGCTGGAACTCCGTAGCTATGGGAGGTGCTGGGGTCAGCAGCCCCAGCGGGTGCTCAGTTGTGTTGAGGCCACACTGCCCTGGGCAGTCTGGCTGGGACAATTCCCGGTGCGGGCTCCCTGTGCGCTGAGCCGCTGTAAGCGCCTTCCCGAAAATCTCTGAGCAGAGGCCTGGAAACAGTACTCTTTCACGCAACACTTTTCCTGGATCCATCAGGCCCTGACAGATAACGGTTTGGTTTTCTTCCCTATAGCCGTGTGACTTGTACAAGGGATATTAGCTGTGTCCTTGGGCACGAAGCCCTAGTCACCTCTAAATTCCCCACCTATGTGGCCCCCATGGCTCCGCCGGTTCCAGGACCTCCCCTCGAAGCCTCAACCACCACAGTGGGTGCAGGTGCTGGAAAAGGGAGGAGTCCCCACATTTCACGGGGACTGCCTGTGATGACCACAGGGGAGGTTCGCCGCCGACCGGCTCTGAGCTTGAGGCCTGCTTCTGGCCTGGCCTTGGGGGCCTGGGCGAAGCGACGCAGCGCGAGGACCAGTCCCCAGCCAACCCGCTCCTAGCTCTGGGCGCCTTCCCCAGCAGTCAGACGGGGTCTCCAGGGGCCCGTGCGCGGCCACATGGCCCCGGGCCAGGCAGGGGGTCGTGGGGACGCATCTGCGCGAGGAGCACAGTGTTCCCGGGCGTGGGACAGGCGCAGCGCCATGGGCTCCAAGCTGAGCTGGGTCGGCTCTGCAGCGCCAGAGAGCGAGACGGCGCAGGGAAAGGAGATGGGGCGGGATGTGGGGAACGCTGTCGACTGCTTGGAGCTCTCAAGGCCGGATGGCGCCAGCTGCCTCCAGCTCAGCCTGCGGAAATCCGAGCTCTTCCAAGCGGCCCGACGGCCCGGGCGCCCCGCGGACCCCGGGCTCTCCCCGCGGCGCCTCCGCCGCCCGCCCCTGCGTCCTGGCCGGGCCTCCACGCCCCTCCGAGGTCCCGGCGCAGCGCGGCCGCCGCCACTCCCCCCACATTCCAGAGGCCGCAGCGCCGTCTCCTTCCTCGCATTCCTGCCCCCGCAAAGGAGTCCCTCCGCCCCCCGCGCGGCCGCGGCGAGGAGGGGGCGCGGCCCGGCGTCTGGGAGCGCACATTCCTCCGCCGCGCGCGCCGCCGAGTAGGGCGCAGCGTCCCCCGGCCCACGCGTGGCCGCCGGAGCGACCCCGGCCCGTCGCCGGCCCCGCCCCGCCCCGCGCCCAGGGGTCCCGGGGCGGGCTCCGGGCTTCGGGCGGACGATGCGGCGGCCCGGCCGGAGCGGCGGCGGGAAGCGGAGGCGGAGGTGACGCGCCAGGGCCGGCGGGCCGGGCCATGCAACGCTCCCGGGCGGCCGCGGACGAGGCGGCCCTGCTCCTGGCCGGGCTGGCCCTGCGGGAGCTGGAGCCCGGGGGCTGCTCTCCGGGTCGGGGGCGGCGGGGACCGCGGTCTGGGCCTGGAGACGAGGCGGCGCCCGCGCTGGGCCGCAGAGGAAAGGGCGGCGGCGGCCCCGAGGCCGGGGCGGACGGACTGAGCCGCGGGGAGCGGGGTCCCCGGCGCGCGGCGGCCCCGGAGCTCAGCGCGCAGCCTGCGGGCAGTCCACGGGCCAGCCTGGCGGGGTCCGACGGCGGCGGCGGCAGCGCCCGCTCCAGCGGCATCAGCCTGGGTTACGACCAGCGCCACGGCAGCCCGCGCTCCGGCCGCTCGGACCCGCGCCCCGGCCCCGGGCCGCCGTCGGTGGGCAGCGCCCGCTCCAGCGTGTCCAGCCTCGGCTCCCGGGGCTCGGCCGGCGCCTATGCTGACCTCCTCCCGCCCGGCGCCTGCCCCGCGCCCGCTCGCTCCCCGGAGCCTGCGGGGCCAGCCCCCTTCCCGCTCCCTGCGCTCCCGCTGCCCCCGGGCCGGGAGGGCGGCCCAAGCGCGGCCGAGCGGCGGCTGGAGGCGCTTACCCGGGAGCTGGAGCGGGCGCTCGAGGCGCGCACGGCACGGGACTACTTCGGTGAGCGAACTCGGCCGGGCAGTTCCCTGCGCGCGCGGCTTGGGTCCGGGGTTCCGGGACGGCCTCGAGTAGGCGGCCAGATCAGCGGAGGAGATCACGGGACTGGCTTTGGGTGCAGCGGTACACGGGGTTGGGACGAGGAAGGTGCGTCTCCCGGGGACTGGGGAGCGCAGAAGGTGAGTGCGCCTGGATCCCCAGCAACGGCTTCACCGCTGCCTCTGGG
>NC_045454.1:22583016-22635058 GCF_002776525.5 Piliocolobus tephrosceles | reverse complement strand
GGCCACTGTCAGCCCTGCTGAGGAAGGGTTAGGGTGGGCTGCAGGCTGGAGGCCACCCAGGGAGAGGTGCTGGACCAGGCCTGGTGTTTACTCACCCTCCTCCCATCCCACATTGTCCTGGAGCCTCCATCTCCACCTGAGCCAGCCGGGCTGTTGAAGATTTCCAGGCATCCTCAGCGAGGCTCATGGCCTGGGGTCGCCACCTTCCTGAGCTGTGTGGATCTCAGCCAGGACTTGTCCCTGAGAACAGATGGGGGCTGGGAGTCCCAGCCCGTTCCTGGACCACCCTGCCATTAGCTTGCCCAGCCTAGTTCCCTTTCTCTTCTGCACTCTGAATGTGCCCTCTGCATGTTCAGACGCTCATGGTTTCTGATGAGAAGTTGACTGTGTCTCTCACGGAGCTTCTCTCGTAGGTGATGAGTGACTTTTCTTTTGCTGCTTGTCGAGATTCCTGGCTGTGGATTGGATGACTGGGAAGCGCTGTCCCTGAACAGCCCTGTGACTATGGGGCTGTCCTTCCACAGTGTGTACTGAAGGTGCAGGCCGAACCTTTTAAAGAATAAACAGAAAGAAATCAGCTCTTTCACTTTTTGTAAGTTGGTGAAAACAGACTTCCAGGAAATTTTATCTTTTTATCATTCCATTTACTCTGGAAAGCCTCGTCTCATGTTTTAGAGCTTGTAGGGTTTAATGAAACTAGTTAACAGCCAGGCACAGTGGCTCATGCCTGTAATCCCAGCACTTTGGGAGGCCATGGCCAGGAGTTCCAGACCAGCCTGGCCAACATGGTGAAACCCCATCTCTACTAAAAATATAAAAACTAGCCAGGTATGGTGGTGGGCACCTATAGTCCCAGCTACTGGGGAGGCTGAGGCATGAGAATCGCTTGAACTGGGGAGGCAGAGGTTGCAGTGAGCTGAGATCGCGCCACTAAACTCTAGCCTGGGCAACAGAGCTAGACACTATCTCAAAAATAAATAAATAAATAAAATAAAAATAAAACTGGTTAAAAATGGAGTCTCCCTAAAGTAGGTGCTCTTTCCATGTGAAAACTACTTTTTTGGTTTGGTTTGAAGGTAAGAAAGGAGGGGAAACTTTGCTCTTTTTGTTTAATAATTGCATTCGGCCTATAATGAAATATTTGATTATTAGACAGCAGTGTCACTAACAAGTTTTTTTTCTTTTTCTTTTTTTTGAGACGGAGTCTTCGCTCTGTCACCCAGGCTGGGGTACAGTGGCCGGATCTCAGCTCACTGCAAGCTCCACCTCCCAGGTTTATGCCATTCTCCTGCCTCAGCCTCCCGAGTAGCTGGGACTACAGGTGCCCACCACCTCGCCTGGCTAGTTTTTTGTACTTTTTTTTAGTAGAGACGGGGTTTCACTGTGTTAGCCAGGATGGTCTCGATCTCCTGACCTCGTGATCCGCCCGTCTCGGCCTCCCAAAGTGCTGAGATTACAGGCTTGAGCCACTGCGCCCGGCCACTAATAAGTTTTAAGTTGTCCAGAGTTAATTGTAAACATCAGAACAGGATTCTTATGACAAAAGCAGTTGTCTTAAGATGAATGGCTCATATTTGGGTGCAGTGTTTGATGTCCAAAAGAAAACATTACAATCACAAACAAACATAAACTAAAATTCCTGGCTGTCCCCTTTGGGTGCCGTTGAATCTGTGTCTTGTGCCTCCTGAGGGTCTGCCCGGTCACATCCCCTTGTCTTCTCTAGGGTTCGTGGGGATCCTTCTCATCCTCTTCTGGGTACCAGATTCCATTAGTTTTTTCTGTCAGTCTTGTCACCAGGGAGCTGGAGACCTGGAGGGGAGCCCTGGTGTCTGGGACAGTGCCTGTCAGCGGATGGGCTTTTGCTTGGGGGGATGCGGTAGGGAGTGAGACGCTGCATTATAGACTTGGACTAAGTGGATGCTATTGTTCCTGGTGGTGGTGATGGCAGATGCTGTTGGGTTATGTCACAGTGGAAGCGCGAGCTCCCTGCTGAAGATGATAAGAGATGCACAGATTTTGATCCATCCTACGGCTTCAGCCTCCCGTCCTGGTCCCACACATCCCCTGGAGCAGAGCCTGATTCCCAGCGTCTGTAGGGGATTGAGGAGCAAATAGGTTTCCCCGTCCTGACTCCACCTTGGAGCACCTTCCCCTGAGACCCACCAAGCTCCGTTTCAGTCGCAGCATCTTCCTCCTGCTCCATGTGGTTGAAATCTCAGGTCCTCTAAGGATCCCTCCTCATTCTCTTTGTTAGTGTGAGGTGGGACCTTTTTGTTTGTTTGTTTCCTAAGATGGAGTCTTGCTTTGTCACCCAGACTGGAGTTCAGTGGCGGGATCTCAGCTCACTACAGCCTCGGCCTCCTGGGTTCAAGTGACTCTCTGGCCTCAGCCTCCCGAGTAGCTGGGATTACAGGCATGTGCCATCACGCCCAGCTAATTTTTTATATTTTATATTTTTAGTGGAGACAGGGTTTCATCATGTTGGCCAGGCTGGTCTCTAACTCCTGAGCTTAAGTAATCTGCCTGCCTCAGCCTCCCAAAGTGCTAGGATTACAGGTGTGAACCACTGCACCCGGCGGGTGAGGTGGGAAGTTTTAGTACTCCCTTAGCCTTGGTTTGGTTTGGTCACCAGAAGGAGGGGACATGATTGAAGGTCTCATTCCACCCTATGTAAGCAGAAACCTCTGTGGTTTTATTTTTAAAGGTGTGTTGACCTGTGTACCTTTGCATGGACATGTTTTTATTTGGGGTTACCTTTGTGTTGACTTTATGTGGCCAGGACCCTGGAGATGAGGCCAGGACGGCCGACTCCAACCCCATAGCTGCTTCCTTGCCCTGTATGGAGCAGCTGAGCCGGGGATGCAGGAGCAGCTGTGTCCCTCTCCTCCTGCCAGGCCTCTCCCCCTGCCTTCTGGGACTGGTGGTTCCTAGGGGTCCCGAATTGCTGAGCTGCAGGAAGCTACTCATGGCCCCAGGACACACCCATCACCCCATCCATATTGAGATGTTATCTAGAGAGACGCCTCTAGTAAATCCGCTCTGTGACGGTGGTGTATAAACATTTTCTGTGCAAGAACCTTGCCCTTTTTTCAAAAATGTAAGTATCAGTCCCACATGAAAATTTTCTTCTACAACACAACATATGTTCATTGTGGTACATTTAGGAAATTTAAATGGTTTATTTCTTAGAAAACATCATCTGTTTTTCTACTGGACCTGGCTTTTATAAATCATGTGGTGACAATATGGCAGTTAGAGCTGGGCGCGATTGGCTCCTGCCTGTGGTCCCAGCTACCTGGGAGGCAGAGGCAGGAGGAGCGCTTGAGGCCAGGATTCCAGGCTGCAGTGAGCTATGACTGTGCCAGTGCACTCCAGCCTGGGTAACACAGTGAGACCCTGCGTTAGCCTGTTTTCACGCTGCTGATACAGACATACCCAAGACTGGGAAGAAAAAGAGGTTTAATTGGATTTACAGTTCCACATGGCTGGGGAGGCCTCAGAATCATGGTGGGAGGCAAAAGGCACTTTCGTGGTGGCAGCAAGAGAAAAATGATAGAGATGCAAAAGTGGAAACGATCTGATAAAACCATCAGATCTCGTGAGACTTATTCACTACCATGAGAACAGTGTGGGAGAAACCACCCCCATTATGCAAATTATCTCCCACTGGGTCCCTCCCACAAAATGTGGGAATTAAGGGAGTACAGTTCAAGATGAGATTTGGGTGGGGACATGAGGCCAAACCATATCATTCTGCCCCTGGCCCCTTCAAATCTCATGTCCTCACATTTCAAAACCAATCATGCCTTCCCAACAGTCCCCCAAATTCTTAACTCATTTCAGCATTAACCCAAAAGTCCACAGTCTAAAGTCTAATCTGAGACAAGGCAAGTCCCTTCCGCCTATGAGCCTGTACAATCAAAAGCAAGCTAGTTACTTTGTAAATACAATGGGGGTACAGGTATTGGGTAAATACAGCTATTCCAAATGGGAGAAACTGGCCAAAACAAAGGGGTTACAGGAGCCATGCAAGTCCAAAATCCAGTGGGGCAGTCAAATTTTGAAGCTCCAAAATGATTTCCTTTGATTCCATGTCTCATATCCAGGTCACGGTGATGTACGAGGTGGGTTCCCATAGTCTTAGGCAGCTCCATCCCTGTGGCTTTGTAGGGTATAGCTCCCCTCCTGGCTGCTTTCACAGGCTGGCATTGAGTGTCTGCCCATTTTCCAGGCACCTGGTACAAGCTGCCAGTGGATCTACCATTCTGGTGTCTGGAGGATGGTGGCCTTCCTCTCACAGCTCCACTTGGCAGTGCCCCAGTAGGGACACTGTGTTGGGGCTCTGATCCCACATTTCCCTTCTGCACTGCCCTAGTGGAGGTTCTCCATGAGGGCCCCTCCCCTGCAGCAAACTTCTGCCTGGGCATCCAGGCGTTTCCATACATCTGAAATCTAGGTGGAGGTCCCCAAACCTCAGTTCTTGACTTCTGTGCACCTGCAGGCTCAACACCACATGGAAGCTGCCAAAGCTTGGGGCTTCCATCCTCTGAAACCATGGGCTGAGCTGTACCTTGGCCCCTTCTAGCAATGACTGGAGTGGTTGGGACACAAGGCACCAAGTCCGTAGGCTGCACACAGTGTGGGGACCTTGGGTCCAGCCCACAAAACCATTTTTTCCTCCTAGGCTTCTGGGTCTGAGATGGGAAGACCAATGACATGCCTTGGAGACATTTTCCCCATTGACTTGGGGTTTAACGTTCCCCTCATTGTTACTTATGCAAATTTCTGCAGCCAACTTGAATTTCTCCTCAAAAAATGGGTGTTTCTTTTCTACTGCATCGTCAGGCTGTGAATTTTCCAATTTTTTGTACTCTGTTTCCCTTTTAAAATGGAATGTTTTCAGCAGCACCCAACTCACCTCTTGAATGCTCTTCTGCTTAGAAATTTCTTCTGCCAGATACTCTAAATCGTCTCTCTCAAGTTCAAAGTTCCATAAATCTCTAGGGCAGGGGCAAAATGCCACCAATGTCTTTGCTTAAACATAACAAGAGTCACTTTTGCTCCAGTTCCCAACAAGTTCCTCATCTCCATCTGAGACCACCTCAGCCTGGACCTTAGTATTCATATCACTATCAGCATTTTTTGTCAAATATTAAACAAATGTCTAGGAGGTTCCAAACTTTCCCACATTTTCCTATCTTCTTCTGAGCCTTCCAAACTGTTCCAACCTCTGCCTGTTACTCAGTTCCAAAGTTGCTTCCACATCTTTGGGTGTGTTTTCAGCAACACCCCACTCCCAGTACTGATTTACTGTATTAGTTTGTTTTCATGCTGCTGATAAAGGCATACCTGTGACTGGGAAGAAAAAGAGGCATAATGGGACTTGCAGTTCCACATGGCTGGGAGGCCTCAGAATTATGGCCTGAGGCAAAAGGTACATGGTAGCGGCAAGAGAAAATGAGAGGTGTGGCTTCACCTTAGGGTTCTGGGCAGGGTTTTGGGCAATGAGACTTTTTGGATAGGGGTTGGAGGTCAACAGCCTGCTCAGTGGGGCGTGGTCCCATAGCAGAGAGACCCACGGTGGAGGGGTAGGGTGAGGTGAGGTGAGGCTTCTGCCTCAGTCTCCCAGTGTAGCTGGTATTATAGGTGCCCGTCCCCATGACCAGCTAATTTTTGTATTTTTAGCACAGATGGGGTTTCACCATGTTGGCCAGGCTGGTCTGGAACTCCAGACCTAAGGTGATCCACCTGCCTCGGCCTCCCAAAGTGCTGGGATTACAGGTATGAGCCACTGCGCCCGACCTGTATCTTTCTTTGTTTTTCTTTTTCTTTTCTTTCTTTTTTTTTTTTGAGACAGCGCCTCACTCTGTCACCCAGGCTGGAGTGCAGTGGTGCAATCTCAGCTCACTGCAAGCGCCACCTCCCAGGTTCATGCCATTTTCCTGCCTCAGCCTCCCAAGTAGCTGGGACTACAGGTGTCTGCCACCACGCCTGGCTAATTTTTTGTGTTTTTTAGTAGAGACGGGTTTTCACTGTGTTAGCCAGGATGGTCTCGATCTCCTGACCTCGTGATCCACCCGCCTTGGCCTCCCAAAGTGCTGGAATTACAGGCATGAGCCACTGTGCCCGGCCTATATCTTCCTGTTTTGTTCAACATTGTTGTTGATACCAATCCACGTTGCTGTCTTTATGTTTTAAAAAATCTACGATTGTGAACTGATTCTATTATCATAAACACTACAGGGGGCTTTTAAATTCACATTTGTTAGGGTTTGTGCCCACGTGTGGAATTTTAGGTGATAAGACATTCATTTTCTCGACTATTCTAGGAAACAGGAAACCTTTAAAGCAGTTGTACAATGCACACCCCCAGCCACACTGTAGTATTTCTTGCCGCTCTAGACCACCACTTGCTTGTATCATCAGTGTCGAGTGAACCATCTGGTAGGCAGGTGTCAGGGGCATCTCATTGGGTTCCCATTTGCATTTTCTGGTGTAATGAGGTTGAGGCTTCTTCATGTGTTTATTGGTCATTTAGTGAAGTGTGAGTAGAAGGCTTTTTTCCCATTTATATATTGCATGTTCTTTTTTTTTCCATCTCTGGTTGATTTATAGGAGTTCTTTGTGGTTCTTTTTTTTTTTTTTTTTTTGAGACAGGGTTTCTGCCGCCCAGGCTGGCACATAGTTGCGTGATCTCGGTTCACTGTAGCCTCAATCTCTTGGGCTCAAATGATCCTCCTGTTTCAGCCTCCTGAGAAGTTTCTACTATAGGTGTGGAACACCACGCTGGCTGATTTTTCTATCCCCAGTCTCATATTCTTGGACTCTCAACCACACGGCTGTGGCACACTGACATGGAGGATCGTGGCATCCTGGGGTTCTGCAGGCCTTCTCTTCCTGTTGTTAGGGTCACTCTCAGTCCAGGGTCCTAGACAAGAGAAAATTCCTCCTTCTGGAAATCAGTGGTATGTGGTGGGGAAGTATGAACTATAACTTCTTAGTACCCTCCATTCTGTGGGGAAAAGAGAGATCAGACTGTTACTGTGTCTATGTAGAAAGAAATAGACATAAGAGACTCCATTTTGTTCTGTACTAAGAGAAATTCTTCTGCCTTGAGATGCTGTTAACCTGTAATCCTAGCCCCAACCCTGTGCTCACAGAAACATGTGCTGTGTTGACTCAAGATTTAATGGATTTAGGGCTATGCAGGATGTGCTTTGTTAAAAAAAGTGCTTGAAGGCAGTATCCTTGTTAAAAGTCATCGCCGTTCTCTAATCTCAAGTACCCAGGGACACAATACACTGTGGAAGGCTGCAGGGACCTCTGCCTAGGAAAGCCAGGTATTGTCCAAGGTTTCTCTCCATGTGATAGCCTGAGATATGGCCTCATGGGAAGGGAAAGACCTGACCGTCCCCCAGTCCGACACCTGTAAAGGGTCTGTGCTGAGGAGGATTAGTGAAAGAGGAAGGTCTCTTTGCAGTTGAGATAAGAGGAAGGCATCTGTCTCCTGCTTGTCCCTGGGCAATGGAATGTCTCAGTGTAAAACCCAGTTGTATGTTCTATTTACTGAGATAGGAGAAAACCGCCCATATGTTCTATTTACTGAGATAGCAGAAAACTGCCTTAGGGCTGGAGGTGAGACATGCTAGTGGCAATACTGCTCTTTAATGCACCAAGATGTTTGTATACGTGCACATCAAGGCACAGCACCTTTCCTTAAACTTATTTATGACACAGAGATCTTTGTTCACATGTTTTCCTGCTGACTCTCTCCCCACTATTACCCTATTGTTCTGCCACATTCCCCTCTCTGAGACGGTAGAGATAATGATCAATAAATACTGAGGGAACTCAGTAACCTGTGCCAGCATGGGTCCTCCATATGCTGAGAGCCAGTCCCCTGGGCCCACTTTTCTTTCTCTATACTTTGTCTCTGTGTCTCTTTCTTTTCTCAAGTCTCTCATCCCACGTGATGAGAAACATCCACAGGTGTGGAGGGGCAGGCCACCCCTTCATCTGGCACCCAATGTGGGGCTTTTCTCTAAGGTGAAGGTATGCTCAAGCGTGGTCATTGAGGACAAGTTGATGAGATATTCCCGAGTATGTCTACAGTCAGCCTTGCGGTAAGCTTGTGCACTCAGAAGAACTTAGGGTAACAATGGGACAACTAAAAGTAAATATGCCTCTTATATCAGCTCTATTAAAATTCTTTTAAAAAGATGGGGAGGTAGAGTCTCTACAAAAAATCTAATTATGCTATTTCAAACAGTAGAACAATTCTGCCCATGGTTTCTTTCTTTTTTTTTTTTTTTTTTGAGACAGAGGCTTGCTCTTTCGCCCAGGCTGGAGTGCAGTGGCCGGATCTCAGCTCACTGCAAGCTCTGTCTCCCGGGTACACGCCATTCTCCTGCCTCAGCCTCCCGAGTAGCTGGGACTACAGGCGCCCGCCATCTCGCCTGGCTAGTTTTTGTATTTTAGTAGAGACGGGGTTTCACTGTGTTAGCCAGGATGGTCTCGATCTCCTGACCTTGTAATCCGCCCGTCTCGGCCTCCCAAAGTGCTGGGATTACAGGCTTGAGCCACCGCGCCCGGCCTGCCCATGGTTTCTAGAACAGGGAACTTTAGATCTAAAAGTTTGGGAAAAAATTGGCAAAGAATTAAAACAAGCAAGTAGGGAGGGTAAAATCGTCTCACTTACAGTATGGAATGATTGGGTCATTATTAAAGTAGCTTTAGAACTGTTTCAAACAGGAGAAGATAGCATTTCAGTCTGATATCCCTGAAAGCTGTGTAATAGATTGTGAAGAAGAGGCAGGGATAGAATCCCAGAAAGGAACGGAAAGTTCACATTGTAAATATGTAGCAGAGCCAGTAATGGCTCAGTCAACACAAAATGTTGACCATAATCAATTACAGGAGGTAATATATCCTGAAACATTAAAATTAGAAGAAAAAGGTCCAGAATTAGCAGGGCCATCAGAGTCTAAACCACAATGGCCAACTCCTCTTCCAGCAGCTAAGATGCCTGAAACATTACAACCTCAAATGCAGGTTAGACAAGTACAAATCCCCCCAAAAAAATCAAATAGAAAAAGATAGAGTCTCTGTCATGGCAATGCCAATCCAAATACAGTATCCACAGTATCAGCCAGTAGAAAATAAGAGCCAACTGCCAGTAGCCTATCAATACTGGCCGCCAGCCAAACTTCAGTATCAGCCGCTCCCAGAAAATCAGTATGGACAGCCAGGAATGTTTCCAGCACCATAGGGCTGGGGGCTCTATATCCTCAGCCTCCCACTATGAGACTTAATTCTACACCACCACCTAGTGGACAAGATAGTGCATTACATAAAATTATTGATAAGGCAAGGAAACAAGGAGATATTGAGGAGTGGCAATTCCCAGTAATATCAGAGCTGATACCACCTGGAGAAGGGGCCCCAGAGGGACCGCCCCCCCTAGCTGAGGCCAGATATGAGTCCTCTTCTATAAAAATGCTAAAAGATATGAAAGGAGTAAAACAGTATGGACCCAACTCCCCTTATATGAGAACATTATTAGATTCCATTGCTCATGGACATAGACTCATTCCTTATGATTAGGAGATTCTGGCCAGATCATTACTCTCACCCTCTCAATTTTTACAAGTTAAGACTTGGTGGACTGATGGGGCCCAAGAACTGGCCCAAAAAAATAGGGCTGCGAATCCTCCAGTTAACATAGATGCAGATCAACTATTAGGAACAGGTCAAAATTGGAGCACTACTAATAACAAACAATAATGTAAAATGAGGCAATTGAGCAAGTGAGAGCTATCTGCCTTAGAGCCTGGGGAAAAAATCCAGGACACAGGAACAGCCTGCTCCTCATTCAATACAATAAGACAAGGCTCTAAAGAGCCCTCCCCTGATTTTGTGGCAAGGCTCCAAGATGCTGCTCAAAAGTCAATTACTGATAAGAATGCCAGTAAGGTCATAGTGGAGTTGATGGCATACAATAACGCCAATACTGAGTGTCAATCAGTCATTAAGCCATTAAAAGGTAAGGTCCTGGCAGGATCAGATGTAATCTCAGACTACGTGAAAGCCTGTGATGGAATTGAATTGGAGGAGCTATGCATAAAGCCATGCTTATGGCTCAAGCAATCATAGGAGTTGCTTTAGGAGGACAAATTAGAACATTTAGAGGAAAATGTTATAATTGTGGACAAATTGGTCATCTAAAAGGGAATTGCCCAGCCTCAAATAAACAAAATATAACTATTCAAGCTACTACAATAACAGATAAAGAACCACCTGACCTATATCCAAGATGTAAAAAAGGAAAACATTGGGCTAATCAATGTCATTCTAAATTTGATAAAAATGGGCAACCATTGTCACGAAATGAGAAGAGGGGCCAGCCTCAGGCCCTACAACAAACCGAGGCATTCCCAATTCAGCCCTTTGTTCCTCAAGGTTTTCAAGGACAACAACCCCGACTGTCACAAGTGCCTCAAGGAATGAGCCAGTTACCACAATACAGCAATTGTCCCCTGCCACAAGCGGCAGTGCAGCAGATTTATGTACTATACAAGCAGTCTCTCTGCTTCCAGAGGAGCCCCCACAAAAATTCCCCACAGGGATATATGGCCCATTGCCTGAGGGGACTGTAGGACTAATCTTAGGAAGATCGAGTCTAAATCTAAAAAGAGTTCAAATTCATACTGGTGTGGTTGATTCGGACTACAAAGGCAAAATTCAATTGGTTATTAGCTCCTCAATTCCTTGGAGGGCCAGTCCAGGAGACAAGATTGCTCAATTATTACTCCTGCCTTATATCAAGGTTGGAAACAGTGAAATAAAAAGAACAGAAAGGTTTGGAAGCACTGATCCAGCAGGAAAGGCTACATGTTAGGCAAGGCGGGTCTCAGAGAGCAGACCTGTGTATAAGGCCGTTATTCAAGGAAAACAATTTGAAAGGTTAGTAGACACTGGAGCAGATGTCTCTATCACTGCTTTAAATCAGTGGCCAAAAATTGGCCTAAACAAAAGGCTGTTACAGGACTTGTTGGCGTAGGCACTGCCTTAGAAGTGTATCAAAGTACTATGATTTTACATTGTTTAAGGACAGATAATCAAGGAAGTACTGTTCAACCAATGATTACTTCAAGTCCTATTAATCTGTAAGGTCGAGATTTATTACAATAATGAGGTGCAGAAATCTCTATGCCTGCTTCATTATACAGCCCCACGAGTCAAAAAATCATGACTAAAATAGGACATACACCAGGAAAAGGACTAGGAAAAAATGAAAATGGCATTAAAGTCCCAATTGAGACTGAGGAAAATCAAGAAAGAAAAGGAACAAGGTATCCTTTTTAGGGGTGGCCACTGTAGAGCCTCCTAAAACCATTCCGTTAACTTAGAAAACAGAAAAACCAATATATTTAAATCAGTGGCTGCTACCAAAACAAAAACTGGAGGTTTTGCATTTATTAGCAAAGGAACAATTAGAAAAAGGACATATCGAGCCTTCATTCTCACCTTGAAATTCTCCTGTGTTTGTAATTCAGAAAAAATCCAGCAGATGGCGTATGTTAACTGATTTAAGGGCTGTGAATGCCATAATTCAACCCCTAGGACCTCTCCAACCCAGGTTGCCCTTTCCGGCCATGATCCCAAAAGACTGTCCTTTAATTACAATTTATCTGAAAGATTGCTTTTTTACCATTCCTCTGACGGAGCAGGATTGTGAAAAATTTGCCTTTACTATACCAGCCATAAATAATAAAGAACCAGCCATTAGGTTTCAGTGGAAAGTGTTACTTCAAGGAATGCTTAATAGTCCAACTATTTGTCAGACTTTCCTAGGTCAAGCTCTTCAACCAGTTAAAGACAAATTTTCATACTGTTATATCACTCATTATATTGATGATATTTTATGTGCTGCAGAAACGAGAGACAAATTAATTGACCATTACATATTTCTGCAAGCAGAGGTTGCCAATGCAGGACTGGCAATAGCATCTAATAAGATTCAAACCTCTGCTCCTTTTCATTATTTAAGGATGCAGATATAAAATAGAAAAATTAAGCCACAAAAAATAGAAATAAGACATATTAAAAACATTAAATGTCTTTCAAAAACTGCTAGGAGACATTAATTGGATTCGGCCAACTCTAGGCATTCCTACTTATGCCATGTCCAATTTGTTCTCTATCTTAAAAGGAGACTCAGACTTAAATAGTAAAAGAATATTAATCCCAGAGGCAACTAAAGAAATTAAATTAGTGGAAGAAAAAATTCAGTTGCTCAAATAAATATAATAGATCCCTTAGCCCCATTCCAACTTTAGATTTTTGCTACTGTACATTCTCCAGCGGGCATCGTTGTTCAAAATACTGATCTTGTGGTCATTCCTTCCTCACAGTACAATTAAGACTTTTACATTGTACTTGGATCAAATAGTTACATTAATTGGTCAGACAAGATTACCAATAATAAAATTGTGTGGAAATGACCCAGACAAAATAGTTGTTTAGAGCCGGGCAGTGTCCTGAGGGCATAGAAGGGCAGGAAAAAGCAGTTATGAAAAATCAGGCTTATGTTGTGGCACCTGGGACACACCATAATGGAAAGGTACACTAGTAATCACTCTCGGGGCGCCTCTCTCTCCCTGGGAACTAACTGGGTGTTTCTCTGCAAGGGCTAACCGTTTACCAGGTTAAAATTTTCCTGCGAGGAAAATCAATTATTCTGTACATAAAAGACTCATAAAATAACAGTAATAACTTTATCAGCTCGTTCAATCTTGACCACTGTGCACGGTGGGCATTCACATTATTCCAGATCTTTTTTTAAACGATGACAAAACTGAAAATTCCAAGATACTGAACACATTTGTTCAAGGTTACACAACTGCAAAGCACCGGCTTCATGACGACATAACCCAAAAGACAACTGTGGCTGGCGTCTGCTCAGGCGCCCACTTCGCTGTCACAACAGCCCAAGATGTCGGCGCCGTCATCACCCCGCGTTTACACAGCACGACACGAAGGCCAGGAAAACCGGAGGCACCGGCCTGGGTCACACCACTGGGCAGACCCGCCGCCGCCCCCGGGACTCGCACTGGCCGGAGTCCTCAACGGGGCCTCACCGTCCCCGCAGGCGACCTGAGCCCGCATCTCTGCAGACATGACGCACCGCCTAGCTGGTGAGCGGACAAGGGCCGCCGACTTCCGGGAACAACACTGCCCAGAATCCTTCCTCAGCCTGGGAGCCCCCGGCAGGCCTGAGGCTATCGCGGGACTAATCTAGTGCACCGCCTGACGCCAAGCCACATTTTCTAGAATCCTCCGCGTTCAGGAAAAAAGTCCCGGGTGCAGCAAACCGCAAGCACCGGAAGACTAAACTTCCCGAGAGTCTCTGCGGCGGCGCGGACGTGGTCAGCTGCCGGCAAACCGGTCTTGGCTTGGTAAGAAACTAAACTGCCTGGGGCTGTCCTCCCAGTACTGGCCAGTTAGGACCACGCGCGAAGTGTCCTGGGGCACACAGTCCTGTGGTGAATGATACACCTCGGAACCAAAGGCCACCCTCTACTTGTAAGGGCAATGGTGCCCGAACAAGAAATTACACTTCCCAGAAAACTCTGCAGCCGCCCCAAGGTCTTCCGGGTCATTCATTTGCTCACAGAAACATTTCCCTCCGGGACCTTGGCAGCCCTTGCTGGTACTGCGCAAGTGCTGGCAGGTGCTAGCAAAGGGGCTTCTTTCATCCCAAACCCTGCTGCTACGCTGTCCACCTCTTGAGGTCTTTTTGTGTTTTTGGCACTCATTTGCCCCAGACCATAGCTCGCAAAAGGCCCTGTGACCTGACTGTCACAACTGTAGTTCGCCGGCCAAGGACATTTCCTGGAAATGCAGGCAGACACATATATGTGACACTAATGACGGCCGTTCTGACGTGCGTTACGTCCCCTGGGAGGATTTGGAAATACTGAACTTGAGTGAGCACTGGGGGGATGGAGACCCTCATCCTGGGAGGAGTCACTCCTCCTGCAGCCATCAGAGCCTGTTGCCCCCTCTCCCCAGAAGTGCTTCTTAGGCCCTGACGTTGCCCGGCCCACCCAAAAGGGCAATGGACCTCTCTGTATGCAAGCCAGAGCAGTCTACTGTTTGTGTATATTTGGGTTGTTTACTTTCTTTTTTTGTTTTGAGACGGAGTCTTGCTCTGTCGCCCAGGCTGGAGTGCTGGAGTGCGGTGGCACCATCTCAGCTCACTGCAAGCTCCGCCTCCTGGGTTCACGCCATTCTCCTGCCTCAGCCTCCCGAGTAGCTGGGACTACAGGCGCCTGCCACTACGCCCGGCTAATTTTTTGTATTTTTTAGTAGAGATGGGGTTTCACTGTGTTAGCCAGGATGGTCTCGATCTCCTGACCTCATGATCCGCCCGCCTCGGCCTCCCAGAGTGCTGGGATTACAGGTGTGAGCCACCGCGCCCGGCATACTTTCTTTTTAACATTTAAATTAAATGTCAATTGACTTCACTCATTTTAAAAATTATAAATAGTGTGGCTATAGACTTTTTAGTACTTGGTAAGTACTGACCTGCATGATCTTCGTGAAGCGGTGCTTCTGTTACCAGAAAGGGGTCGCAGTCTAGACTCCAAGAGAGGGTTCTTAAATTTCAGGCAGGAAAAATCCGTGGGCGTCCACAGTGCAAAGCCAGGGCAAGTTTATTAAGAAAGTAAAGAAACAAAAGAATGGGTACTTCACTGGCAGAGCAGCAGCTTGGGCTGTTGGACTAAGGATACTTGTAGTTATTTCTTGATAATATGCTAAACAAGGGGTGGTTTATTCACAAGTTTTCTGGGAAAAAGGTGGGCAGTTTCCCGGAGCTGAGGGCTTCCTCACTTTTTAAACCATACAGGGTAAACTTCTGAACCTTACCATGGCATTTGTAAATTGTCATGGCCTTGGTGGGAGTGTCTCTGGGCGTGCTAATGCATATAATTAGCGTATAATGAGCAGTGAGGACTACCAAAGGTCAGTCTCCTTGCTATCTTGATTTTGGTGGGTTTTGGCCAGCTTCTTTACTGCAACCTGTTTAACCAGCAAGACCTTTATGTCCTGTGTCTTGTGCGGACCTCCAGTGTTATCCTGTGACGTAGAATGCCTTAACTGTCTGGGAAGTAGGTCTCAGCTTTGTTTTACCCAGGCCCCATTCAAGATGGAGCCGCTCTGGCTCTGACACTTCTGCCTTGGTGTATCCTGTGGCTGTGGTGGTGAGTTCCTATAGCAGACATAGTTTTAAAAAACATTGTGGCGTCAGCTGGCTTCCTCTCAAGGCTCGGAGTATGTAATAAGGAGACTGGATTGTGCAAAGTATGTTCCCATTTATGACTTTACTGTACAATGATGAATTGTTTTCCAAAGTTGTACCAATTTTCACTCCCACTAGAGTTTATGGTTATTTTGGTTGCCAACTCTTAATGCCAACACTGGATTTGTGAAACTTTAAAATTTTGGGCCGGACGCGGTGGCTCAAGCCTGTAATCCCAGCACTTTGGGAGGCCGAGGCGGGCGGATCACAAGGTCAGGAGATCGAGACCATCCTGGCTAACACGGTGAAACCCCGTCTCTACTAAAAAGTACAAAAAACTAGCCGGGCGAGGTGGTGGGCGCCTGTAGTCCCAGCTACTCGGGAGGCTGAGGCAGGAGAATGGCGTGAACCCGGGAGGCGGAGCTTGCAGTGAGCTGAGATCCGGCCACTGCACTCCAGCTTGGGCAACAGAGCGAGACTCCGTCTCAAATAAAAAAAAATTTTGATAATTTACTAGGTGTGAAATCACAACTCATGTGGCTTAAAGTTGCATTGTTTAATTCTTAACGAGATAGAGAATCTTTTCAAATGTCTGTTGGCCTTAGTATTGCCTTCTCTGAGAACTGCAGGTCTTTTGGTTAATGTTCTTTTGGAATGATGACCTTTTTAGTATTAAAATGCAGGAGACATAGAAAAAAAATGAGATTTTAAGGAGATAGTGCAATGACTAGGTCATTAAGATTATTTTCCACTTGGAATCCTGAGCTTTCAACTGAAATAGTAACTGAATGTGTTTTCTGGAGCTTGGCATAATGTTTCTGGTTATGAAATTCTTAAAATCTTTCCTGCCTGGGATTTGCTGAACAACCTGAATCTGTGACGTGCCATCTTTGGTGCTCAGCAAACACTTCCTCTTTCATATATTGCCTCTTTCCCATTCTTTCTCTCCTTTGAGAACCCCAATTCATTATAAGGCAGGTATTACCACTCTGTATTCTCCAGGTGTCTTCAATTCTCTGTAATTTCCGTCCTTCAGTCTCTGTGTTGCATTCTGAATAATTTATTCCGATCTATTGCCCATTCATAATTGTCTCTCCAGGACATTTTAATTTCAATTTTTCAAAAAAAATTTTTTTAACATGGTAGGCATAGTTGCTTCATAATATGTATCTGATAATGGCAATAACTGAAGATTTTATGGGCCCCTTTGGATGTTCATTTTTAAATTCTTCAATCAGTTTGGTTGCTTCCTTTTTTGTTGGTTATCTTTGTCCTTGAAAAGAGATTTCATGGAGCTTCCTATAGGGAAGCTATCTCTAGAAGAGAAAGGCACTTTCATCTAAGGACTATATCCTTAGTCCTTAGATGAAAGTGCCTTTCTCTTCTAGACTTAGTCCTTAGATGAAAGTCCTTTTCTTTTCTAGAGATTATATACTTTTTTTTTCAGACAAAACTAGGATCCCTACCACTCTGGAACCACTTTAAACCACACTTAAGACATAAAGTCCCTGCTCAATCCATCCAGAAAAGCTTACATAGGGATTCTTCATTGTTGCTGCTTTTCCTCATGAGCTCCCTGGAAGAATTATGTTGGCTTCCCATTGTGGGTCCTCAGATATTTGGAATATGAGTTAAGTTCATGAGTAGAGAGAGAGCCAACAATAAAGCACTAGATGTGACTCAGGGCATAGGTGAGAAGAACTTTAAATGGAGGGCTAGTCCTTTTGTTTCAATAACTATGTCTGGCCATCTCGTAAAAAGCATTCCTGTGACGCTAAAGCCCTAACTTGTGAGTGCTCCATTGTAGGGAAAGCAGTAGTCTAGGAAAGCCAGAGAATGTTGTCTTAAGTACAGCTCCATTTTGAGACTAGCAAAGTACATTCCTTGCTGGTCATGAGCCATAGTCATGGGGTGTTTATAGTTGAGGAAACAGCCTAAAGATACCTACAGGGACACTCCTACAACAGTGCAGAGTCCAGATGTCCCAATACCCATGACAGTGTATGCTTTCAAGATAATAGCTATGCTTTGATGCATTTACACACTAGAATGTCAAGGCTAGTTTAAATGAATACAGTAATAAATTTTGTCATTGTGCCTGCTCACCCACGCATAGACACAGCTTAATTTAGTTTTTTCGTAGATAAGACCCCCATATAAGAAAAACCTAAAACAAAGCCAGTGCATTCCCCCTCTTGCTTTCTGAGGGCTGCTCACTAATGGTGTTGCTTCTAATAAACTTGCTTCTTTCCTTTGGTTTTTTTGAGATGGAGTTTCGCTCTGTTGCCAGGTTGGAGTGCAGTGGTGCGATCTTGGCTCACTATAACCTCTGCCTCCCAGGTTCAAGTGATTCTCCTGCCTCAGCCTCCTGAGTAGCTGGGACTACAGGCATGCACCACCATGCCCAGCTAATTTTTGTATTTTTAGTAGAGATGGGGTTTCACCATGTTGGCCAGGATTGTCTCAATCTCTTGACCTTGTGATCTGCCTGCCTTAGCCTTCCAAAGTGCTGGGATCACAGTTGTGAGCCGCCTTGCCCAGCCTAAACTTGCTTCTTTCATTCCACTCTGTGACTCACCTTAAATTCCTTCCTGAACCAGATCCAAGAACCCTGTCGTGGGGTCTGGATCGAGACCTCTTTTCTAGTGACACCATGACTTGCATTGTTAGCAGAAAGGTTAGAGGCACTGGAATAGAGACTGAGAAGGAGAAATTGGGCGTGAGGTAGAGAGAATCACAGGTATAAGCAAGTCTGTTTTAAACAAATATTATGCCAGACACTTGAGAAAGAAAATGGGGCAGAGAGAGAGAAATAAGGAGAAGGAAAACATTACATGCAGTACTGAACCCACTGCCTTCTACTAGTTCTTAGCTGCCTTCTGTCCCTTTCCTATTTAAAATAATGCAGTATTTACAGTCAGTGATTTTTGCTATTGGGATTTTTCTGGTCGAGGGCACATTTTATAATATGAACTTGGGAGAATAAATGCCAGTTTATGTTGATGCTGAAGCTGTTTAAGATTCAGGGCATGCTATGATGTGAATGTCTGTCCCCTGCCCCTGCCACCGAATTCATATGTTGAAACCAAATCCCCAGTTTAATACTATTAAGAGGTGAGACCTTTGAGGAGATACTAAGTCATGAGGCTGGAGTTCTCGTGAATGGATTGGTGTCCTCATAAAAGAGGCCCAAACTTGTTTGCTCCTTTTGCCATTTGAGGATATGGAAGAAGGTGTCATGTATGAAGGGAGACAAGGTTTCTGATTTGTTTTTTGGTGGAAGTTTAGGTTCCAATGAGTCCCATTTCAGATCAGCGCAACAGCTGCTTAGCCTGTGGGAAAATTGATGGTTAATGGGTCACAAGGGAGTATGAGCCCTTAATCTGGCCTCCAGCACTTATGGGATGGGGACAAAAGCAAACATTTATGAAGATAAGTTAAGGCCTGAGTTGAGATACAGGCCTTTAGGGGTTTGTGTTTTGGACTGGAGGACAGAGGAGATCACCCCCTCCTGTAGAACATACCAGAGGACCTAGGTTTGGTTCCATCCTATCTAGGGAGGCCTCAGTAGCCATGCCCAGCTTGTGGGGTGCTGTGTCCATGATCCAAAGCATTATGAGCAGCTGGGTATGGAGGGGCACAGGCTCAGGGTCTGTGTCTCTGTATTTCCAGGAAAGCCCAGTAAGTAGCCATCATTTATTGTTTAAGAATGTATATAGGCCGGGCGCGGTGGCTCAAGCCTGTAATCCCAGCACTTTGGGAGGCTGAGACGGGCGGATCACAAGGTCAGGAGATCGAGACCATCCTGGCTAACCCTGTGAAACCCCGTCTCTACTAAAAAAATACAAAAAACTAGCCGGGCGAGGTGGTGGGCGCCTGTAGTCCCAGCTACTCAGGAGGCTGAGGCAGGAGAATGGCGTAAACCCAGGAGGTGGAGCTTGCAGTGAGCTGAGATCCGGCCACTGCACTCCAGCCTGGGCCACAGAGCAAGACTCTGCCTCAAAAAAAAAAAAAAAAAAGAATGTATAGCATGAGGCCAAGAGGGAAATTTCTAGCATCAGAAGTCCTTGGGCAATTTATGGCCATCATATGTGGTCAAAGGCTCCAGGAGGGATAAGAGGAGGTTGTCAAAACCTCTACAGTGAAGGAGGCTTTGAGAGCAGTAACAGGAGTACCTATCGATTTTTTTTTTTTCTGAGACAGGGTTCTGCTCTGTCACCCAGGCTGGAGTGCACTGGCACAATCACAGCTCACAGTAGCCTCAACCTCCTGGGCCCAAGTAATCCTCCAACCTCAGCCTCCTGAGAAGCTGGGACCACAGGTGCATGGCACCATGCCCAGCTAGGGGTTTTTAATTATTATTTTCATTTAGCAGAGATGGGGACTCCCTATTTTGCCCAGGATGGTCTCAAACTCCTGGCTCAAGTGATCCTTCCCCCTTGGACTCCCAAAGTATTGGGATTACAGGCATGAGCCACTGCTCCCAGCCTGGGCTACTGATTTTAATTTGGAAGTAAAATTTGTAAATGTGGAACATGTTACCACCAGAACCCAAAATGTACTAAAAGATTGGGCTTATATATCCTTAATGAATGTGTCAAATGAGTCTCCTGGGAGGAGCATGTTATTAATATCATGTCATACCTGTGTTCTTAGAGAAAGAAAGATGGATGCAGTTCAGATCTTGTCTGCAAATATTGTACATGATGCCAAAGCTGACGAGGTACCTTCTGGGTAGCCTGGGAAAGGTGTGTTGCATGCCTTCAGAGATGGAGATAAATTGCAGTAGAGAGGCTGTTGGGATTGGCACTGAACAGATCATGTTAGCCAAATCTATAAAAGCAAAATATATGCCAGTTGTTGATTGCCTAGATTCAGCAATTTTAATAATATTGGATATTGGCTATGGAGACCTCAATGGATGGGACCACAGCATTAAGGTGTAGTAATCTGTCAGGAATTTTATGCTGTATAGAGAAGAATAAAAACTTAAAAGATAGGAAATAAACTAAATGAAAAAAATAAACTAAAATATGTAGCTGGGCAAAATGTATTCTATTAATGTCCAAAGTATGAGGGTTGGAAAAGGGAGAGTTGAATTAATGCAGAGACCATGACCAAGGAAAAGTGGACATGTACTTTTATTGTTAAATTGTGTGATGAATAATGCAATTGACCATTGTAAATAGAAATTCAACTACATGAAGCATCAATATCTTTTTTTTTTTTTTTTTTTTTGAGACGGAGTCTCGCTCTGTCGCCCAGGCTGGAGTGCCGTGGCCGGATCTCAGCTCACTGCAAGCTCCACCTCCTGGGTTTACGCCATTCTCCTGCCTCAGCCTCCCGAGTAACTGGGACTACAGGCGCCTGCCATGTCACCCGGCTAGTTTTTTGTATTTTTTAGTAGAGACGGGGTTTCACAGTGTTAGCCAGGATGGTTTCGATCTCCTGACCTCGTGATCCACCCGTCCCGTCCTCCCAAAGTGCTGGGATTACAGGCTTGAGCCACCGTGCCCGGCCGCATCAATATCTTATAGCCCATCCTGAGGCTATCCAGATGCTCTACCTTAAGTACCTCATTAGCATAAACTCAGGTGTCATCAGTGGGGCTCACTATTAATAATGAAAGACATACCTGTCACTCAGTACATTTGAGGGGTTTCGGCACTCTGAGAGGAAGTGGCGACAAAGACCAAATGTATGTTGTACCACATTCTTGCTTAATCTTCTCTCAGCTTCCTATATCTGTGCTTTTTGATGTCTGCCAGTAAGTTTGGAAAACTTTCAGTCATTATCACTTCAAATAGGTTTTCTACTCCTTTCTCTCCTCCTCTAGGATTCATTCTCATTATGCCCATGTTACATCTTTTATAACTGTCCATAGTTCTTGGATGTTCTGTTTCAGTTCCCTCCCTCGCTCTCTCCTTTTCTCTTTTTGCTTTCCAGTTCGGGAAGTTTCTATCAACATGTTTCACACTCACAGATTCTTTCCTTGACCTTCTGTAGTCTGTTGATAAGCCCATCAAAGACATTCTTCATTTCTGTTACAGTGTTTTTTATTTCTAGCATTTCCTTTTGATTTTGTGTGTGTGTGTGTGTGTTTGCATCTTTTTGCTTACATTACACATGTGTTCTTGCGTGTTGACCACTTTTTCCATTAGAATCCTTAGCATATTAATCACAGTTTAAAATCCTGGTGTGGTAATTCCAACCTCTCTGCCCCAGTGTCTTGTTGTGATAGCCGCTTTGTCTCTTCCTAATGTGTTTCTTCCTGATGCGTTAGTCTTCTTGGGTTATTCTTCTTAACAGAATGCCACAGACTGAATGACATAAACAAGAGAAATTTATTTGCTCACAGTCCTGGAGAATGGGATGCCTAGATCAAGATGTCAGCAGAGTTGGGTTTTGGTGAGGACTCTCTTGCAGGCATGCAGACAGCTGCCTTCTTGCTGTGTCCTGACATGGCCTGCAGTCTGTGAGCACACATCCTGGGTGTCTCTTCCTTTTCCTATGAGGACTCTAGTCTTATTTGTTTAGGGATCCATCTTTACACCTCATTTAACCTTAATTACCTCTTTAAGGTCTCTGTCTCCAATACAATCACATTGGGGATTAGGGTTTTAACATGAATTTGGTGGGGAAGGATGTACACAACTCAGTCTAGAGCATTTACCTTTTATCATGTTATGCTATTTTTGTTGATAGCCAGACATGATGTATTGGGTAATATGAACTAAAGTTAATAGGACTTTACTGCGAGGTTTTATGTTTATCTGGCTAGAATTTTCGCTGTTTATTGTTTGCGGTAGCAGTAGATTTCAGGGGATGAAATTTCCTCTAATATTCTTGTTGGTATCTCTGCTGTTTTCTGTGGGTTTCCCTAGAAATTCCTGTCTGTATCTTGCAGCTCTATCAGTTACCATCTACTGTTTATTATTATTATTTTTATTTATTTTATTATTTTTTGAAACAAAGTATCCCTCCGCCACCCAGGCTGGAGTACAGTGGTGCAATCTTGGTTCACTGCAACTTCTGCCTCCCAGGATCAAGCGATTCTCTTGCCTCAGTTTTCTGAGTAGCTGGAATTACAGACATATGCCACCACACTCAGCTAATTTTTGTAGTTTTAGTAGAGACAGGGTTTCGACGTGTTGACCAGGCTGGTCTCGAACTCCTGCCCTCAAGTGATCCACCCACCTCAGCCTCCCAAAGTGCTGGGATTACAGGCATGGGCCACTGCTCCTGGCCCGTCTGCTGTTATTATACTGCAGACCTGTTGATGTGGTGATAAGGTATTGTGGAGAGGCAGCATTTTTTAATCTCATGATTACATCTCAGTTTTATCAGTGAGACTGAGTCCCTGGGCTGACCTTCAGAAAAATTTCTTAGCTTTCTTTTCTCCCTTTGTAATACCTAACCTTGCTTTTTTACTAACTTTGTTTTTAGACTCTCCCTTTCTCCCTTAATCTCCTAGCCTTGTTTCCACATGAATAAGCTCTCCCTTAGCTGAGAAAGCCGGATGAACTCCATTTGGCTCCGTCATTTGCAAGGCTTCAAGGACTCCTTACCTACCCCCCTTCCTCAAGGAGTTAACTTGTAAGCAGACTGTCAACATATCAAAGAGTCTAATTAACTGATAAGGTACTGAAGCAAGCAATGTACGAAGTTCCCAGGATTTTGCTCAAGAGATAACTCCATAAATAAAGCCTTGAGTTTTTGTCTGGCAGAGCCCACATATATAACATCTTATGAAAGATTTAGAGCCCTTCCACCTGGAAACTGTTTCTCTGTAATCATTTATCTTTTTTTTTTTTTTTAAGACGGAGTCTCTTTTATGGCTGCATAGTATTCCATGGTGTATATGTGCCACATTTTCTTAATCCAGTCTGTCACTGATGGACATTTGGGTTGATTCCAAGTCTTTGCTATTGTGAATAGTGCCGCAATAAACATATGTGTGCATATGTCTTTGTAGTGGCATAATTTATAATCCTTTGGGTATATACCCAGTAGTGGGATGGCTGGGTCATATGGTACATCTAGTTCTAGATCTTTGAGGAATTGCCATACTGTTTTCCATAATGGTTGAACTAGTTTACAATCCCACCAACAGTGTAAAAGTGTTCCTATTTCTCCACATCCTCTCCAACACCTGTTGTTTCCTGATTTTTTAATGGATGAGTTTGCGTCCTTTGTAGGGACATGGATGCAGCTGGAAACCATCATTCTTAGCAAACTATCACAAGAAGAGAAAACCAAACACCGCATGTTCTCACTCATAGGTGGGAACTGAACAATGAGCTCACTTGGACTCAGGAAGGGGAACATCACACAATGGGGCCTATCATGGGGAGGGGGGAGGAGGGAGGGATTGCATTGGGGAGTTATACCTGATATAAATGATGAATTGATGGGTGCTGACGAGTTGATGGGTGCAGCACACCAACATGGCACATATATACATATGTAACAAACCTGCACGTTATGCACATGTACCCTAGAACTTAAAGTATAATTAAAAAAAAAAAAAAAAAAAGACGGAGTCTCGCTCTGTCACCCAGGCTAGAGTGCTGTGGCCGGATCTCAGCTCACTGCAAGCTCCGCCTCCCGGGTTCACGCTATTCTCCTGCCTCAGCCTCCGGAGTGGCTGGGACTACAGGCGCCGCCACCTCGCCCGGCTAGTTTTTTTGTAGTTTTTAGTAGAGACGAGGTTTCACCGTGTTAGCCAGGATGGTCTCGATCTCCTGACCTCGTGATCCGCCCGTCTCGGCCTCCCAAAGTGCTGGGATTACAGGCTTGAGCCACCGCACCCGGCCTCAATATCTTTTTTTTTTTTAACTTTTTACATGTTTTTACTTCTGTAGAATTGTTGCAACTGAGCTCCCCCTCCCCTTCCTAACCCGAAGTATAAAAGAAAATCAAGCCCCTTCTTCAGGGCCGAGAGAATTTTGAGCGTTAGCTGTCTCTCTGTCGCCAGCTAATAAAGGACTCTTAAATTTGTCTTAAATTAAAGTGTGGCATTGCTCTAACTCGCTCAGGTACAACATTTGGAGGCCCCAGCGAGATCTACTTCACCACTGGGCAAGAGCCGGGCTTGCTCCAGCCTCCCCTGGACGGATGGCCCGCTTACAGGCGGGGGGTGCCACCTGAAAAAGAAATTTTACAGGTCCCTGAAAGGCGACCGTCTTCCGGAGGAGAGCAGATCGACTACCGTGTGTGTGTGCTGACAAAAATTCAACCTCTGAGTCCTCAGCTTCTGACCCCGGGGTCAGGTAAGTCAGATTTGACTTCGGTTTGGTGAGAGGGAGGCAGCCCTGATGAGGGCATCCCTCCCTTTGACTCTATCCATACTCCAGGACGCTGGAGGATAGAGTCTTGGTTTCTGGCAGGCTGGCCTCTCCATTAAGACTAGTCTCTCACTCTCTTCCTCTTTCTTTTTCTCTCTTTCTCCCCCTTTCTCTATCACTCCCACTACCTCCTCTTCTCGTTCAGGTCTCCTGAGACCTTTTGTTTAAAATGGGAATATATATGTATATAATATTGTTATAAAGTCTGAGTGAATGTGTGTATGACTGAGGAGTCCAGGGGCCTGCTTCTGGATCTCCAATTTGTAGCTCCATGGCGAAAGCTACGGAGTTTGAGTGGGCCCTCACCTGCGGTTCCGTGGTGACCTCATAAGGCTTAAGGCAGCATCGGGCATAGCTCGATCCAAGCCGGGGGTTTACACTGGCCCGCGAATGCTAAGAGGAGCCCAAGTCCTCTCAGGGGAGTGGCCAGGTGGGCATCTGACTGATCCCAACACGGGACCCCCTCCCCTTGTCTGTCTAAAGAAAAAAAAAACTGCTATAATTGTTTATATACCCTAGGGTCTATAGTTTGTTTTATGTTTATTGTCCTGCTCGGTGTCTATTGTCCTGTTTCGTGGTTGTCAAAGTCTGGTATGTCAGGTCGTCGATATTGCCCAAGACATCTGGGCAAGAATTTCTTCAAAGTCCTTAGTGTTGATTTTTTATCACAGGAGGTTAAATTTCTCATCAGTCATTTAGGCTGGCCATCACAGTCCTGTCTTTTCTGTCAGAAACAAATCAGGTGTTGCTATGGAAACGAATGTGAAGAACATTTGCCTGATTGGGATTTCTGGCACCATGAAGGTTGCTGGCATTTAGATTGTCACACCCCATGTCCAAGTGACTGGGCCACCTCCAGACTAAACCTGTGGTGGGTTCAAAATAGCCACCCTGCAGACCTCCTTGCTCATCTCTTTTGTCATCCTGTAACTTTTCCTGTGCCCTTAAATAGGGCACTGTGCAGAGAAACCTATGCCCACACTGCTTTACTTTGGTTAGACTCTTATTCTATTCCTCAGTGGCTACTCTCCTACCTTAGGAAAGATCCGAGTGGCCCTTTTCCTCCTTATCCCCACACCTTACCCTGTACGTCTCATTTTCCGGTGTCACAGCAAGTCCAGCATCTCCAGGGTGTGGCTCTGCTGTCACTCCTCGAACCCTTGAAAGAAAAGGCCGAGTTTGGGCTATTTGCCTTTGAGTCATGGAGACACCAGAAGTATTTAGGCTACAGGTCCAGGGAAAGAGGAAGGACACCTAGGTCCGTCCAGTCAAGGAGACCTTGGGGTTGGCCTCTAGTCCCCCTCCCTCAATCTTAAAACTACAGTTAACCAAAATGTGGCAAGTGGTATTAGCAATTGTGGTCTTTTTGCTCCTTCTGGTTATGTTAATTCTGTTCTTCTGATACTCCACCCACCAGGGAGTGAGTTTCTCTGCTGGGTTTAATATCTCTGCTCAAACCTTGTTAAATTGCCTCCAAAAATGGGAAACTCCTCTTTCCAGCCTTGTAAGGATTGGAGCCCTCTCCAATGTATGTTGCAGAATTTTTCTCTAGGCTTCTCAGAGGACTATGGAGTCTGCCTTAATAAAAGGCAAGCTGTGGACACTCTGTGAAGTAGAATGGCCAAAGTTTGGAGTCGGGTGGCCCCCAGTAGGGTCACTGAACCTCGCAATTGTTCAGGCTGTGTGGTGGGTTGTTACTGAAGCTCCCGGCCACCCTGATCAGTTTCCCTACATGGACCAATGGCTGAGTTTGATCAGGCAGGAGCCCCCCCTCCATGGTTCCGCTCATGCGCCATTCATAATTCTGCCTCCAAGGTCCTTTTGAGCCAGACCACATTTTCGTCTCGACCCTCAGCCAGTTCGGCTCCCCATGTATTGCCTCCCTCTGATGAAGAGGAGAGTCTCCCCCACCCAGTCCTGCCACCTTATAACCATCCTGCTCCCTTGGAATCATCCCTTGTCTTCTCTGTAGGCTCACTGTCATCCCCCGTAAGCTCACTGCCTATTGACTCTCAATTGTGGCCAGGGCAGAAGGAAGTAGCCCCTCTACTACCGCTGAGAGAGGCACAAGTCCTTCCAGGTGATGAACGCTCAGCCCCTTTCTTGGTCTATGTCCCTTTTTATACTTCTGACTTGTATAATTGGAAGGCCCATAATCTTCTGTTCTCTGAAAAGCCCAGGTCTTGACCTCACTGATGGAGTCCGTGCTCTGGACCCATTGGCCCACCTGGGATGACTGTCAACAGCTGCTTTTGACCCTTTTCACCTCTGAAGAGAGGGAACACATCTGAAGAGAGGCCGGAAAGAATTTCCTCTTTTTGGGTGGGAAGAGAACTTTGGACGATTTCCACTGGTATTAAGGGAGCAGCGGTATTAACGGAGCCGCTCGGAAACCCATACATTTATCTAAGATGACTGAAGTCGTACAGGGGATCGATGAGTCACCAGGAGCGTTTTTAGAGCACCTCCAGGAGGCCTATCAGACTTACACCTCTTTTGACCTGGTGGCTCCCGAAAATAGCTGTGCTCTTAATTTGGCATTTGTGGCTCAGGCTGCCCCTGATATTAAAAGAAATCTCCAAAAACTGGATGGATTTGCTGGGGTGAATATCAGTCAGCTTTTAGAGATAGCCCAGAAAGTTTTTGACAATCGAGAGTTTGAAAAACAAAAACAAGCAGCACAGGCAGCTAAAACCGCTGATAAAGCATCCAAAAGACAAGCAAAAATCTTAGTGGCGGCTATCCAAGAGTTCAATAAGGAAAGGCCCCCATCACAGAGAAATGGCCAGGAAACCTTGGGCCTCTGCCAGAAGGGAAAAAGAGGTGGACAGCCCCCCTTAAGGAAAGACTGATATACTTATTGCGAGCAGACTGGACACTGGAAAAAGGAATGCCCACTTCAGCCAGAGGAAAAATTAGAAAAGAAAAAGGTCCTTACCCTCCCCATTACGGAAGAGCCTGAAGACTGACGGGGCCAGGGCTCCCTTGCTCTTGGTCCCCAGGAGCTCCTGGTGACCGCTACAGTTGGGGGGCCAGCCTGTACGCTTCCTAGTAGATACTGGGGTGGAGCACTCGGTACTGCAGACCCCCTTGAGCAGTGTCTCTACTAAAAGAGTGGCTGTACAAGGAGCTTCTGGAGCTATTCAAGAATATCCTGTCACACACTCACGAGAAGTGAGCTTGGGACAGAAAAGAGTGACTCACTCATTTCTTGTGGTTCCAGAGTGTCCTTTTCCTCTCCTCAGATGAGACCTGCTCCATAAGTTACAGGTTTCTATCTCCTTCTCAGCTCAGCAGGCTCACCTCACACTAGGAAATACAGTGCCCCCCACTCTTCAACTCCTGCTAACTACCCCTCTGTCAGAGAAATACCTTTTAGTTTCACCATCACAACCACTGGAAAATAGTACTAATCCTCTCCTGTTGGACTTACACTCTTTCCCCGAGTTTGGGCTGAGTCAAACCCCCCAGGACTGGCTAAACGCCATCTGCCAGTGGTTGTAGAACTCCTGGCCACCGCCATGCCAGTCCAGGTGAAACAATATCCTATGTGTCAGTGGGCTAGGCAGGGAATTAATTCCCATATTCAGCGACTGTTACAAGCTGGCATATTCACACCATGTCAGTCTGCCTGGAATACTCCATTTTTGCCGGTCCAGAAACCTGGAACGAATGATTACTGGGCGGTACAAGACTTAAGGGAAGTTAACAAACTGACTGTTACTGTCCATCCAACCATCCCTAATCCTTATACTCTACTTAGCCTGCTCCTGCCAGAACATACAGTATACATTGTCCTTTTTTTTGCTATTCCTCTGGCCCCCAAGAGCCAGCCGATCTTTGTGTTTGAATGGACAGATCGTAGCTCTGGGGACACTACCCAATTGACTTGGACTCAATTACCTCAGGGTTTTAAAAACTCCCCAACCCTTTGTGGAGAGGCTCTCCAGCAAGATCTTACACCATTCCGAGCTAGTCACCCTAACTGTACTCTTCATCAATATGTAGATGAACTTTTATTAGCTCCTGAAGCTATGGACAGTTGCCTGCAACATACTAGAGACCTACTTCACCTCCGTCAGGAGCTCTGGTATCGAGTCTCAGCCAAAAAGGCCCAGCTTTGTCTTCCCAGAGTGTCCTACCTGGGATACAAGATAAACCAAGGAAAAAGGGCACTCACTGTGCCCAAAAAGAAGCCATCCTATGAATCCCCACTCCCACCACCACCAAGAGACAGGTATGTGAATTCCTGGGGGTCGTGGGATATTGTCACCTCTGGATATTGGGGTTTGCGGAGATTGCCAAGCCCCTGTACACTGCTACAGGAGGGAATGACCTGCTAGTTTGGACAGACACAGAAGAACGGGCTTTTCAAAACCTGAAAAAGGCATTAACTGAAGCCCCTGCTCTAGCCCTCCCGAATATCTCAAAGCTGTTTCACTTGTTTGTCCACAAAAGCCAGGGAGTTGCTAAAGGGGTGCTTACTCAGACTTTAGGACCCTGGGGACGCCCAGCAGCCTATTTGTCTAAGAGGCTGGATCCTGTGGCCTCTGGATAACCAAGTTGTCTGCAAGCCATAGCAGCTATGGCAAACCTAGTCCAAGAGGCTGATAAGTTAATTCTGGGCCAAAGTTTAACCCTTACGGCCCCTCATACCGCAGTATCAGGGTTTACTGTTAGATCAGCCTTGTTTGACTTTCTCTCCCTCAAGATGTCTAAATCTAGCTACTCTACTCCCTGATCCAGACTTCACTACTCCTGTCCATGACTGTCAGGAACTACAGAAACTGGCCGACCTGATCTCCAAGATGTGCCCCTAAAGAAGGCGGACGCCACCGTGTTTACAGACAGTAGCAGCTTCCTCCAGCAGGGAGTATGAAAGGCTGGTGCAGCCGTTACCATGGAGACAGATGTGCTATGGGCCCAGGCTTTGCCAGCAAACATCTCAGCACAAAAAGCTGAATTGATTGCCCTCACTCAGGCTCTCCGATGGGGTAAGGATAAAAGTATTAACATTTACACTGACAGCAGGTACGGCTTTGCTACTGTACTGTGTACACGGAGCCATCTATCAGGAACACGGGCTACTTAACCTTGGCAGGAAAGACTATCAAAAACAAAGGAGAAATTCTAGCTCTGCTTGAAGCCCTGTGGCTCCCCCTGCAGGTAGCTGTGATCCACTGCAAAGGACATCAAAGAGAAAACACGGCCATTGCCCGTGGTAACCAGAAAGCTGACTCAGCGGCTTGGGACTCAGCGTGACTTCTAGTCACGCCTCTAAACTTACTACCCACAGTATCCTTTTCACAGCCAGATCTGCTTGACAATCCCACGTACTCAACAGAAGAAGAAAAACTGGCTTCAGATCTCGGAGCCAATAAAAATCAAGAAGTTTCAGAGAGAAGGACTCACTCCTGCTTGGAAGGTACCACACACACACTGTCATCCTCACCACGCCAACGGCTCTGAAGGTGGACGGCATTCCTGCTTGGATTCATCACCCCTGCATCAGACAGGCCAACAGAGCCCAACTAGAAACATGGGTCCTCAAGCCTGGGTCAGGCCCCTTGAAACTGCGCCTAAGTCGGGTGAAGCCTTTAGATTAATTCTTTTTATTTACCTCTCTTGTTTGTTTTTGCCTGTCACATCCCCTGTGCCTTCCTATTCCTTTCTCCTGACCTTTTTCACGACAGGACCTGTATTTGCAAACACTACTTGGAGGGCAGGTACCTCCAAGGACATCTCCCTTGCAGTTGATTTATGTGTGCTGTTTCCAGAACCAGCCCGCACCCAGGAAAAGCAACGCAATCTGCCAGTCACAGGGGCAGGAAGTGTTGACCTTGCAGCAGGATTTGGACACTCTGGGAGCCAGACTGGATGTGGAAGCTCCAGAGGTGCAGAAAAAGGACTCCAAAATGTTGACTTTTATCTCTGTCCTGGAAATCCCCCTGACTCTAGCTGTCGAGATATTTACCAGTTTTTCTGCCCTGATTGGACATGTGTAACTTTAGCCACTTACTCTGGAGGATCAACCCGATCTTCAACTCTTTCCATAAGTCGTGCTTCTCGTCCTAGATTGTGTACTAGAAAAAACTGTAATCCTCTTACTATAACTGTCCATGACCCTAATTCAGCTCAATGGTATTACGGCATGTCATGGGGATTAAGACTTTATATCCCAGGATTTGATATTGGGACTATGTTCACCATCCAAAAGAAAATTCTGGTCTCAGGGAGCCCACCCAAGCCAATCGGGCCATTAACTGATCTAGGTGACCCTGTGTTCCAAAAGGTTCCAAACTGATCTAGGTGACCCTGTGTTCCAAAAGCACCCTGACAAAGTCGATGTAACTGTTCCACCGCCATTCGTAGTTCCTAAACCCCAGCTAAAACGACAACATTTTCAACCCAGCCTGATCCCTATACTAGGCGGAGTACATCACCTCCTTAACCTCACCCAGCCTAAACTAGCCCAAGATTGCTGGCTATGTTTAAAAGCAAAGCCCCCTTGTTATGTAGGATTAGGAGTAGAAGCCACACTTAAACATGGCCCTCTATCCTGTCGTGCACGACCCCGTGCTCTCACACTAGGAGAGGTGTCTGGAAATGCTTCCTGTCTAATTAGTGTCGGGTATAACTTATCTGCCTCTCCTTTTCAGGCTACTTGTAATCAGTCCCTGCTTACTTCCATAAGCACCTCAGTCTCTTACCAAGCGCCTAACAATACCTGGTTAGCCTGCACCTCAGGTCTCACTCGCTGCATTAATGGGACTGAACCAGGACCTCTCCTGTGCGTGTTAGTTCATGTACTTCCCGAGGTATACGTGTACAGTGGACCAGAAGGACAACTTCTCATCGCTCCCCCTGAGTTACATCCCAGGTTCCACTGCGCCACCCCACTCCTAGTTCCCCCCTTGGCTGGCCTTAGCATAGCCAGATCAGCAGCCATCAGTATGGCTGCCTTGGTTCAAGGGGAAACTGGACTAATGTCCCTGTCTCAACAGGTAGATTCTGATTTAAGTAACCTCCAGTCTGCCATAGATATACTACATTCCCAGGTAGAGTCTCTGGCTGAAGTAGTTCTTCACAACCGCCGAGGCTTGGATCTACTATTCCTCTCTCAAGGAGGTTTATGCGCAGATCTGGGAGACAGTTGTTGCTTCTATGCCAATCAGTCTGGAGTCATAAAAGATACTCTTCAAAAGGTTCGAGAAAATCTGGATAGATGTCAGCAAGAACGAGAAAATAACATCCCCTGGTATCAAAGCATGTTCAACTGTAACCCATGGCTAATTACTTTAATCACTGGGTTAGCCGGACCCCTCGTCATCCTACTGTTAGGCTTAATTTTTGGGCCTTGTATATTCAATTGGTTTGTTAACTTTGCAAAGCAACACATAGCTTCTGTCAAACTTATGTGTCTTAAAACTCAATATGACCCCCTTGTTATAACTGAGGAATCGATTTGATTCCCCCAAAAACACAAGTGGGGAATATAATACCTAACTTTGCTTTTTTACTAACTTTGTTTTTAGACTTTCCCTTTCTCCCTTAATCTCCTAGCCTTGTTACCACATGAATAAGCGCTCCCTTAGCTGAGAAAGCCAGATGAACTCCATTTGGCTGTGTCATTTGCAGGACTTCAAAGACTCCTTACCCACCCCTTTCCTCAAGGAGTTAACTTGTGTAAGCAGACTCTCAACATATTAGAGTCCAATTAACTGATAAGGTACTGAAGCAAGCAAGGTACGAAGTTCCCAGGATTTTGCTCAAGAGATAACACCATAAAGCCTTGAGTTTGTGTCTGGCAGAGCCCACATATATAACATCTTATGAAAGAGTTAGAGCCCTTACTCCTGGAAACTGTTTCTCTGTAATCATTTGTCTTTTTTTTTTTTTTTTTAACGTTTTACATGTTTTTACTTCTGTAGAATTGTTTGTTGCAACTGAGTTCCCCCTCCCCTTCCTAACCTGAAGTATAAAAGAAAATCAAGCCCCTTCCTAGGGGCCAAGAGAATTTTGAGCGTTAGCCATCTTTTGAGCGTTAGCCGTCTCTCGGTCGCTGGCTAATAAAGGACTCTTAAATTTGTCTCAAAGTGTGGCGTTTCTCTAACTCGCTCGGGTACAACACCTTTATTTGAGATAGGAAGGCTAGATGGAACCGACTGACTAGTTCTTCTCACAGGTCACACACGATTTGGTAAAGTAGTTTCCTGAGGTCAGGCTTTTGTTATGTAGCACAGAATACTCTGGGCTTATTTCAAAATGCTTATGTTTCCTTGGGTGTGTCTTAGAATGATTATTTTCCTCCTCTTCCTGCGTGAAGCATGAGATAATTGTTCTCCAGTCTTCATCATGAGAGTCTGGTGGGTCTCCTGGAGGTAAATCTCATGAAAATACAGGTGCTGCTCCCATGATAAGACTGGGCTCCCAGGAGTTTTTAAGTTGATGGATGCTGACGAGTTGATGGGTGCAGCACACCAACATGGCACAAGTATACATATGTAACAAACCTGCACGTTATGCACGTGTACCCCAGAACTTAAAGTATATGTATAAAAAAAAAAGATTCAGGCTTGTCCACTATTAGCCTCCAGCAATTTGTTAATCACTGTTCACCTATCAGTTGCTAGCTCCAGAGGCTTCTGCTTATCAAAATCTGATCCTGTATATTTGCTGTGTCTCCAGTTTTGGGGGCATTGCTTTGCCCTATGGCCTCAATTCTCTGATGGGTCTAAGAAGAGTTACTGATTTTTAGTTTGTTCAACTTTTTGTTGTTGTGAGGATGGGAGTAACAAGGTCTTTAGATGTTGGAGTAGAAACCACAAATATATATATATATGTGTGTGTGTGTGTGTGTATATATAAATATATATATATGTGTGTGTGTGTATATATATGTACTATTTCTCATTATCAAGTTTTATTTTCCTCAAACAAATGCTGGATAGCTATAAAAGCTATACAGCATATTTGTCCACTAATTTCATCATTTTCATCATTTCTGTGCTTCTCAATTCACTCTTCTGGTTAATGATTTTTATATCACTACTTCTTTGTGTGCATGGTTATTATTTATTGGATGCCAGACACTGAATTTTACATCGTTGAATGTTGTATTTGTTTGTATCGCTTTAAACAATGTTGGACCTTGGTATGCCATTCAATAAAATTACTTAGCAGGAGGCTTTCCTCTTGCCTGCTTGGCACTAGGTCTTGCTCTTTTTAGACTTTTTTAGTATAAGACCAGAACAGCCTTGAATCTGTCAGCCTTGTTCTTTAGGTGATACCTTTCTATCTGGTGTTTTCTATACTAATAGGTGTTCCACACTGGCAGGTGAACACACAATTCCCAGCCCTGGATGAGCTCAAATAATTGGGACATTGCTTTGTAGGGGTTCCTTTCTAAACCTCAGATAGTGTCTGGTCATGCTTGTGCAGATCAGGACTTAGCCAAAGATTTACATAGATAGTTCTGCAAATCTTTGCCTCTCTCCTGTCTCCTATTATCCCACCTAAATTATACCCACGATGGTCACCATATATACTTATTTTTCTTCTAAACTGTAAGCAGGAATAATTGTAGGGCTCACATGTTGTAACCGAGCGAGTTACAGAGAAATGCCACACTCTGAGACGAATTCAGGAGTCCTTTATTAGCTGGTGACTGAGAGACGGCTAGTGTGCAAAATTCTCTCGGCCCCAAAGAAGGGGCTAGACTTTCTTTTATACTTTGGTTTAGAAAGGGAAGGGAGGGAGTCTAGTTAAAACAGTCTTGATAAGTAAAGCAAGCAAAAAGTTAAAAGGATAGTTACAGGAAAGCAAACAGTTCCAGGTGCAAGGGCTTTAAATCTATCACAAGGTGAGAGATGCGGGGCTTTGGGTGTTATCAACCTGATGAATTCCTAGGAACTGCAGATATCACTTGCCACAGTATCTTATCAGGAAATTGCATCCTTGGATGTGCTGGGAGTCTGCTTGTACAAGTTAAGTCCTTGAGGAAGGGTTTGGGTAAGGAGCTGTAAGTGAAGGAGCCAAGATGGAGTCTGTCTGGCTCTCAGCTAAGGGAGCGTCAATTCAGGTTAAAACAAGGTTGGGTATCACATTCCCCACTTGTGTTTTTGGGGAATCAAATCATTGATTCCTCAGTTATAACGAGGGAAGTTTATTGCATTTTAAGATATGTAAGCTTGAGAGAAGCTATGCGTTGTTTTGCAAAGTTAAGAAACCAGTTTAATATACAAGGCTCGAAGACTAAGCCTAACAATAGGAGGAGAAGGGGTCCAACTAACCTAGTGATTACAGTAATTAGCCACGGATTCCAGTTAAACATGTTTTGGTACCAGGGAGTGTTATTTTCTCGTTCTTGCTGGTGTCTATCTAGGTTTTCTTGAACTTTTTGGAGAGTATCTTTTATGACTTTAGACTGATTGGCATAGAAGCAAAAACTCTTTCTTAGAGTGGCACATAACCCTCCTTGAGAGAGAAATAGCAGATTGAAGTCCTGGCGGTTTTGAAGAGCTACTTCAGCTAGAGACTTTACTTGGGTATGTAGTATATTTATGGCTGATTGGAGATTGCTTAAATCAGCATCTACTTGTTGAGACAGGGACATTAGTCCAGTTTCTCCCTGAACCAGGGAGCCGTGCTGACGGCTGCTGATCCAGCTATGCTAAGTCTGGCCAGGAGGGGTATAAGGAGTAGGGTGGCTCAGTGAAACCTGGGATGTAATTCAGGGGGAGAAATGATAAGTGGTCCTTCTGGCCCGCTATACATGTAGACCTGGGGAAGTATATGAGCCAACACACACAGGAGAGGTCCTGGTTCAGTCCCATTGATGCAGCAAGTGAGACCTGAAGTGCAGGCTAACCAGGTATTGTTAGGTGCCTGGTAGGAGACTGAGGTACTTAAGGAGGTAAGCATAGACTGATTACAGGTAGCCTGAAAGGGAGAAGCAGATAAGTTATATCCACTGCTAATTAGACAAGAAGCCTTTCCAGACACATCTCCTAATGTGAGGGCATGGGGGCGTGTATGACAAGAAAGAGAGCCAATTTTAAGTGCGGCTTCTACTCCTAATCCAACATAATATGGAGGTTTGGCCTTTAGGCACAACCAACAATCTTGGGCTAGTTTAGGCTGGGTTAGATTGAGGAGGTGATGTGCCCCGCCTAGAATGGACTTCAGGCTGGGTTGGAGGTGCTATCATTGCAGCTGAGGTTTGCGAACCAGGAATGGCAGTGGGACAGTTAAATTGACCTTGTCTGGGTATTTTTGGAACACAGGGTCACCTAAATGAGTTAAAGGCCTGATTGGCTTAGGAGGGCTCCATGAGACCAGAATTTTTTTTTGGATGGTGAACATAGTTCCAACATAAAATCCTGGGTTATAAAGCCTTAATCCCTATGACATGCCATAGTACCACTGAGCTAAATTAGGGTTATGGATGGTTATAGTGAGAGGATTGCAATTTCTCCTAGTACACAGTTTAGGATGGGAAGCATGAGCTATGGAAAGGGTTGAAGATTGGGTTGATCCCCCAGAGTAGGTGGCCAAAGTTACACATGTCCAGTCAGGGCAGAAAAACTGGTAAGAATCTCGACAACTAGAGTCAGGGTGATTTCCAGGACAGAGGTAAAAGTCAACATTCTGAAGTCCTCTTTCTGCACCTTTGGAGTTTTCACATCCAGTCTGGCTTTGGGAGTGTCCAAATCCCGCAGCAAGGTCGAGGTTCCCCGCTCCTATGACAGGCAGATTGCATTGTACTTCATGGGCATGGGCAGGCCCTGGGAACAAAGTACATAAATTGACTGCAAAAGAGACTTCCTTGGAGGTTCCTGCCTTCCAAGTAGTGTTTGCAGACACACGTCCTGTTGTGAAAGAAGTGAGAAGGAAAGAGTAGGATGGGGCAAAAGCATGATAGGCAGAAACAAACAATAGAGGTAAATAAAAAGAATTAATCTGATGGCTTCAGTTGACTTAGGTGCAGTTTTAAGGAGCCCAGGCTTGGGGACCCATGTTTCTTGTTGGGCTCTGTTGGCCTTTTTGATGCAACAGTGATGAATCCCAGCTGGAATGCTGTCCACTTTCAGAGCTGTTGGTGTGTTGAGGATGACGGTATGAGGTCCTTTCCAGGTAGGAGTGAATCCTTCTTTCTGGAACTTTTTAACGTATACCAGGTCACCCAGCTGTAAAGAGTGGCAGGGCCCCATCCTGTCAGGAACCGGATTGGGGTGAGCCCCCTGGATAAGTGGCTGGATGATGTCTTGTACCTGTTGGAGAGACTTCCTTCTTTTTACTGGCCTGAAGATCTGAAGCCTGTTTTTCCTCCTCTGGGGAATATTTTGGGTGATCTGGCAAGTCAGGTTGTGGAAAGGACACTGCTTGCAGCAGGGTCAGAGGCGCGACTGGGAGTCGAGCTGCTTCCTGGGCTGTAGAGTCTGCTCTTTGGTTACCACGGGCAATGGCCGTGTCTTCTTTCTGATTTCCTTTGCAGTGAATTACAGCCACCTGCTGGCAGTGCTTGGGCCTACAGTATATCCATCTTCATAGTGACGGGAGCACCAGCCTTTCAAACTCCCTGCTCAAGGAAACTGCTACTGTCTTTAAACACGGTGGCGTCTGCCTCCTTTAAAGGCACATCCTGCAGATGAGGTCGGCCAGTTTCCGTAGTCTCCAACAGTTCTTGGCAGTCATGGACAGGTGTAGTAACTTCTGCCTCTTGGTGGTGGGAGTGGGGATTCGCAAGATGGCTTCCTTTCGGGCCCTGGTGAGTGCTCTTTTTCCTTTGTTTATCTTATACCTTAGGTAGGACACTCTGGGAAGAAAAAGCTGGGCCTTTTTGGCTGAGACCCAATACCCGAGCTCCTGAAGGAGGTAAAGTAGGTCCCTAGTATGTTGCAGGCAGCTGTCAGTAGTTTCAGTAGCGATAAAAGTCATACTGAAGAAGAGCACAATTGGGGTGACTGGCTCAGAATGGCATAAGATCCTGTTGGAGGACTTCCCCAAAAAAGGTGGGGGGGATTTTTTTTTTTTTTTGAGACAGAGTCTCACTCTGTTGCCCAGGCTGGAGTGCAGTGGCCGGATCTCAGCTCACTGTAAGCTCTGCCTCCTGGGTTCATGCCATTCTCCTGCCTCAGCGTCCTGAGTAGCTGGGACTATAGGCGCCCACCACCTCGCCCGGCTAGTTTTTTGTATTTTTTTGGTAGAGACCGGGTTTCACCGTGTTAGCCAGGATGGTCTCGATCTCTTGACTTCGTGATCCACCCATCTCGGCCTCCCAAAGTGCTGGGATTACAGGCTTGAGCCACCACGCTGGGCGTAGGCGGGGGGATTTTTAAAGCCTTGAGGTAACCGAGTCCAATTTAATTGGATGGTGTCTCCTGAGCCAGGATCTGTCCATTCAAAAGCAAAGATAAGTTGGCTTTTGGGGGCCAGAGGAATAGCAAAGAAGGCATCCTGTAAGTCAAGGACAGTGTATACTGTATGTTCTGATGGGAGCAGGCTGAGTAAAATATAAGAGTTGGGGACAGTTGGATGGACAGTAACTGTCTGCTTGTTAACCTCCCTCAAGTCCTGTACCGGCCGGTAATCATTTGTTCTGGGTTTCTGGACTGGCAAAAATGGAGTATTTCAGGCAGACTGACATGGTGTGAGTATGCCAGCTTGTAATAGTCACTGAAAATGGGGATTGATCCCTTCTGTAGCCCACTGACTCATAGGATACTGTTTTACCTGGACTGGCAGGGCAGTGGCCAGAAGTTCTACAACTACCAGTGGATGATGCTTTGCTAGCCAGGGTCCCCTGGCTAGTGCTCTGTGATGGGGGGTCCCTTCCTTTTTGGCTTCCTGGATGGCTGCCACTAAGATTTTCACTTGTCTTTTGGATGCTTTATTTGCAGCCTTTTCAGCTGCCGCAGCTGCCTATTTTTGTTTTTCAAACTCGATTGTCAAAAACTTTCTGGGCTACTTCTAAAAGCTGGCTAATGTTCATTCTGGCAAATCCCTCCAGCTTTTGTAATTTTATTTTACTATCAGGAGTTGCCTGAGCCACAAATGCCAAATTAATAGCATGGCTATTCTAGGGAGACGCCGGGTCAAAAGGGGTGTAAATCCAATAGGCCTCCTGGAGGCGTTCTAAAAATGCTCCAGGTGACTCATCAGGCCTCTGGTCTTAGACAGATTCACTTGTCTTAGACAGATTCATGGGTTTTTGAGCCGCTCCCTTGATGCCCACAAGGAGATACCGGTGAAAACCATCTAAAGCCCTCCTTCCACCCGAGGAGTTAGGATCCCAATTAGGCCGGGTAGAGGGAAAAACCTCCTCAAGGAAGTTTTGGGCTTCCGCCTCGGGTCTACTGGCTGATGTATGGAAATACTTTCTGGCTTCTCTTCGGATACGATCCCTCTCTTCAGAGGTGAAGAGGGTTAAAAGGAGTTGCTGACAATCATCCCAGGTAGGCTGGTGAGTCCGGAGCGCGGACTTCATCCGTGAGGTCAGAACCTGGGGCTTTTCAGAGAAGGGGGGATTATAAGCCTTCCAGTTGTACAGGTCAGAAGTAGAGAAAGGGACATAAACTAAGAATGGAGCTGAGGTCTCATCACCCAGAGGGATTTGTGCCTCTCTCAGCAGGAGGAGGGGGGCTACCTTCTCCTGCCATGGCCACAATCAGGAAGCAATAGGCAGGGACACCACAGGTGATGTAGTCAAGGGGACAAGGGAAGATTCTGGGGGAGCAGGAGGGTTATAAGGTGGTGGAACTGTGTAAAGAAAACTTTCCTCTTCTTCAGAGAGAGGCTTATAGGAGGAGCCAAGGGAGCTGAGGATCAGGACAAAAGTGTGGTCAGGCTTAAAAGGACCTTAGAGGTAGGATTACGAACAGTGCATGAGCGGAGCCAAGGGGAAGGACTCCGGACCAAGCTCAGGCATTGATCAATGTAGGGAAATTGATCAGGGTGACTTGGAGTTCCGGCAATGACCCGCCACACAACCTGAACAGCTGTGAGATTCAGTGACCCTTCTGGGGGCCACTCGGTTCCAAACTGTGGCCATTTTACTTCACAGAGTGTCCGGAGTTTGCCTTTTTTAGGGTGGACCCCATAATCTTCTGAGAAACCCAGGGAGAAATTTTGTAACATACATTGGAGAGGGCTTCAATCTTTGAGGCTGGGAAGAAGAGTTTCCCATTCTGGAGGCAATTTAACAAGGTTTGAGCAGAAATATTAAACCCAGCACAGACAGAGAAATTCGCGACCTGGGGGCCTGTAGTATAGGAAGAACAAAAGTATTATAACCAGAAGAAGTATGAAAACAACAATAGTCAATACTTCTTGCCACATAAGGACTGTCTCTTTAAGCTTTGAGATTTAGGGGGAGGACAAGAGGCGGGTCCAAGGCCAGTGGGACCCACGTGATCCCCGCCCCCTCCTTTTTAACCTATAGCCTACATATCTTTGGTGTCTCCACGACTTGAAGGTAAAAAGTTCAAACTTGGCCTTTTCTTTTAAGGGTTTAAAAAGGGAGGACGGAGCCAAGTCTTGGAGACGCTGGACTTGCTGCGACACAGGAAAACGAGATGTGCAGGGTTAAGGCTGGGGATGAGGAGGAAAAGGGGCGACTCAGATGTTTTCAGGCTGGGAACGGCCATGCTGGGCAGTGCTGGGTCACCAGGGTGACTCTGACGTCCTCCACCCCACCTCCAGGCCCCGTCAGGCACTGCAAGCCCGCTCAGAAGCCTGGCCCTGGGCCAAGGTCACTGCAGCAGGTTGGGCCCCTGCATTCTGAGCCAGATGCAGATGCACTGGTGCTCGGGGAAGTTGGGGGCTTTGACCCCTGAAGGTGCAGGAGCTGGGTGCCCCGGAGGGGGAGGAGGTCCAGCACCATCACCCTCCACTCCTCGCCTGTGGGTCAGGAGCCCCTGCCTTGGGGAAGGAAGCTGTTTTTTTCGTAAAGTGGCAGAGGTGTGCCTGGCCCCTGGGTCTGGCAGCCCGAAGAGACATGCCTGAGACCTCGGACAGAGTAGAGCAATATGGGCATAGGTTTCCCTGCACAGTGCCTTGTCCAGGGGCATGGAAAAAGTTATGGGATGACCGAAAAGATGAGCAAGGAGGACTGAGGGGTGGCTATTTTGAATCCACCACTGGTCTAATGTGGAGGCAGTCCAGTCACTTGGGCATGGTGTGTGGCAATCTAAAAGCCAGCAACCTTTATGGTGCCAGAAATTCCAAATGGGCGAATGTTTCCCACACTCTTTCCTGTAACAACACCTGATTTGTCTCTGACAGAAAAGGCAGGACTGGGATGGCCAACCCAAATGACTGATGAGAAATTTGACCTCCTGTGATAGAGAATCAGTACTGAGGACCTTGAAGAAGTTCTTACCCAGTTGTCTAGGGCAGTATCAACGACCTGACATATGAAATTTTACCAAACAAGAAAATAGACCCTGGGCATATAAACAATTATGACTTGTTTTTTTTTTTGTTTTGTTTTGTTTTTTTTGAGACGGTGTCTTGCTCTGTCGCCCAGGCTGGAGTGCAGTGGCTGGATCTCAGCTCACTGCAAGCTCCGCCTCCCGGGTTCACGCCATTCTCCTGCCTCAGCCTCCTGAGTAGCTGGGACTACAGGCGCCCGCCACCCCGCCCAGCTAGTTTTTTGTACTTTTTAGTAGAGACAGGGTTTCACCGTGTTAGCCAGGATGGTCTCGATCTCCTGACCTCATGATCCGCCCGTCTCGGCCTCCCAAAGTGCTGGGATTACAGGCTTGAGCCACCACGCCCGGCCATGACTTTTTTTTTTAATAGACAGACAAAGGGAGGGGGTCCCATGATAGGATCAGTCAGATGCCCGCCTGGCCACTCCCCATGAGGGTACTTAGGCTCCTCTTAGCATTGGAGGCCAGTATAAACCCCCGGCTTGGATAGAGTTATGCCCGATGCTGCCTTAAGCCTTATGAGGTCCCTACAGAACCGCAGGTGAGGGCCCACTCGAACTCCGTAACTTTTGCCCTACAGCTACAAACTGGAAATTCAAGTGCAAGCCCTTGAACTCCACATTCACGCACTCATTCACACAGTTTATAACAGTTTTCTTACTCCTGTTCCAAAACAGAGGTCTCCGGGAGACTGAATGAGAGAAGGAGAAGGATAGAGAAAGACGGAGGTGGGGGGGGGGGGGGGGGAGGGGGGGGGGGAGGGGGGGGGAGAGAGAGAGAGAGAGAGAGAGAAGTCTTAACAGAGAGGCCTAACAGAAAACCAGGACTCTGTCCTCCAGCGTCAATGCAGGCAGAGTCAAAAGGGAGGGCCCTTGTCAGAGCCGTTTTCCCCGGAGAGAAAGAAAGTCAGATCTGACTTACCTTCCCAGGATCAGAAACTGAGGACCCAGGAGTTGAATTTTTGTGGGCACACACCGGTGGCGATCCGTTTCCTTCTGGAAGACGGGGTCTTATGGGCCCCTGGAACATCTTCAGGTGGCGCCTCCCCTGTAAGTCCGCTGTTTGCCTGGGGGAGCCTGGAACGAGTCCGGCTCTCACCCAGTGGCAAAAAATCTCACTGGGGCCTCCAAATGTTGTAACTGAGCAAGTTACAGAGAAACGCCACACTCTGAGACAAATTTAGGAGTCCTTTGTTGGCTGGTGACTGAAAGACGGCTAGTGCGCAAAATTCTCGGCCCCGAAAAAGAGGCTAGATTTTCTTTTATACTTTGGTTTAGAAAGGGGAGTGGGGAGTCTAGCGAAAACAGTCTTACAGAAGTAAAGCAGGTAAAAAGTTAAAAGGATAAATGGTTACAGGAAAGCAAACAGTTCCAGGTACAGGGGCTTTAAATCTATCACAAGGTGATAGACGCGGGGATTTGTGTGTTGTCAACCGGACGAAATCCTAGGAACTGCCGATATAGCTTGCCACAGTATCTTATCAGTTAATTGCATCCTTGGATGTGCTGGGAGTCTGCTTGCACAAGTTAAGTCCTTGAGGAAGGGGTTGGGTAAGGAGCCATAAGTGAAGGAGCCAAGATGGAGTCTGTCTGGCTCTCTCAGCTAAGGGAGCGTCAATTCAGGTTAAAACAAGGTTAGGTATCACACACATACTTTGTATCTTCTTCGTTGAGATCCCAGTCCTTCATTGCCTCTTGCCCAATGCCTGAAAATTGTGTTACTGTTTTCATATATTGCATCTGATTTTCTTCTTGTTGAAAGCAAGAAAAAATTCTGGTCATTTCATTAGATCATGGCCTGAGGCAGAAATCAGGCTCATTCTTAATTTAGTAAATGGCTTATAATCAATTCTATTAATATTTACTTAGATTCTCAAATTCTCTAGGAACGATACCCCAAAAATTCATATTCATACATGACATGCTTCATTTCTTGATTGAGCCAACAACATCTGTTCAGTCAGTCTTGACTTTGGAAGAGCTCAGAGCAAAAGTTCCTAGCAAGGTCTTTTATGTTTCTCTTGCTATATGACCAGAACCAGTTGTCTAGACATTTATGCCAGGTAAAGGTGTTTTAGTCTGTTCAGTCTCTTGTAACAAAAACCGTAAACTGAGTTGCTTATAAACAACAGAGATTTATTCCTTGTAGTTCTGAAGGCTGGGAAGTCTAAGATCCAGATGCCAGAACATTCAGAGTCTGGTGAGGGCTGCTTTCTGGTTCCTAGAGGGTGTCTCCTAGCTGTGTCCTCATGTGGCTGAAGGGTCAAGACAGCTGTTTGGGGCCTCTTTTATAAGGGCACTCATTGCATTCATGGGAGTTCCAACTTGTTGACTTAATCATCTCCCAAAGGTCCCACACCTTTCAAAACCACCATATTGGGATTAGATTTCAACATAGGAATTTTGAGGGTTACAAACATGCAGACCACAGCAAAAGCCATTGGTAGACACAATGGCCCTTGGGGCCATGAGGGATTTTAGATTGAAAAAAATGTTTTTATTATACTTTAAGTTCTGGGATACATGTGCAGAAGGTGCAGGTTTGTTACATAGCTATACATGTGCCATGGGTGTTTGCTGCATCCATCAACCCACCATCTACACATTAGGTATTTCTCCTAATGCTATCCCTCCCATAGCCTCCCCATTCCCCAACAGTGGGGTGTGGGGAGTTTTTCCAACACCATTTATTAAATAGGGAATTCTTTCCCTATTGCTTGTTTTTTCAGGTTTGTCAAAGATCAGATGGTTGTAGATGTGTGGCATTATTTCTGAGGCCTCTATTCTGTTCCATTGGTCTATATATCTGTTTTGGCACCAGTACCATGCTGTTTTGGTTACTGTAGACTTGTAGTATAGTTTGAAGTCAGGTAGCATGATGCCTCCAGCTTTGTTCTTTTGCCTTAGGATTGTCTTGGCTATGTGGGATCTGTTTTGGTTCCATATGAAATTTAAAGTAGTTTTTTCCAATTCTGTGAAGAAATTCAATGGTAGCTTGATGGGGATAGCAATCAATCTATAAATTACTTTGGGCAGTATGGCCATTTTCATGATATTGATGCTTCCTATCTATGAGCATAGAATGTTCTTCCATTTGTTTGTGTCCTCTCTTATTTCCATGAGCAGTGGTTTGTAGTTCTCCTCAAAGAGGTCCTTCACATCCCTTGTAAGTTGCATTCCTAGGTATTTTAATCTTTTTGTAACAATTGTAAATGGGAGTTAACTCATGATTTGGCTGTCTATTATTGGTATATAGAAATGCTTGTGATTTTTGCACATTGATTTTGTATCCTGAGACTTTGCTGAAGTTGCTTATCCTAAGTTGCTCCTTAACTTGCTCCTTATCAGCTTAAGGAGATTTCGGGCTGAGATGGGTTTTCTAAACATACAATCATGTCATCTGCAAACAGAGACAATTTGACTTCTTCTTTTCCTAATTGAATACCATTTATTTCTTTCTCTTGCCTGATTACCCTGGCCAGAACTTCCAACTGTATGTTGAATCAGAGTGGTGAGAGAGGGCATCCTTGTCTTGTGCCGGTTTTCAAAGGAAATGCTTCCAGTTTTTGCCCATTCAGTATGATATTGGCTGTGGGTTTGTCATAAATAGCTCTTGTTATTTTGAGATACGTTCCATCAATACCTAGTTTATTGAGAGTTTTTAGCATGAAGTGGTGTTGAATTTTGTCGAAGGTCTTTTCTGCATCTATTGAGATAATCATGTGTTTTTTGTCATTGATTCTATTTATGTGATGGATTACATTTATTGATTTGCATATGTTGAATCAACCTTGCATCCCAGGGATGAAGCTGACTTGATTGTGGTGGATAAGCTTTTTGATGTGCTGCTGGATTTGGTTTGCTAGTATTTTATTGAGGATTTTCACATTGATGTTCATCAGGGCTGTTGGCGTGAAATTTTCTTTTTTTGTTCTGCATCTGCCAGGTTTTGGTATCAGGATGATGCTGGTTTTATAAAATGAGTTAGGATTCCCTCTTTTTCTATCGTTTGGAATAGTTTCAAAAGGAATGGTACCAGCTCCTCTTTGTACCTCTGGTAGAATTGGGCTGTGAATCCATCTGGTCCTGGACTCTTTTTCTGTTGGTAGGCTATTACTGCCTCAGTTTCAGAACTTGTTATTGATTTATTCAGGGATTCAACTTCTTCCTGGTTTAGACTTGGGAGGGTGTATGTGTCCAGGAATTTAATCCATTTCTTTTAGATTTTCTAGTTTATTTGCATAGAGGTGTTTATAGTATTCTCTGATGGTAGTTTGTATTTCTGTGGGATCAGTGGTGATATCCCCTTTATTATTTTTTATTGTGTCTATTTGATTCTTTTCTGTTTTCTTCTTTATTAGTCTGGCTAGTGGTCTATCTGTTTTGTTGATCTTGTCAAAAAACCAGCCGCGGCCGGGCACAGTGGCTCAAGCCTGTAATCCCAGCATTTTGGGAGGCCGAGGCGGGCGGATCACAAGGTCAGGAGATCGAGACCATCCTGGCTAACACGGTGAAAACCCGTCTCTACTAAAAAATACAAAAAACTAGCCGGGCGAGGTGGCGGGCGCCTGTAGTCCCAGCTACTCAGGAGGCTGAGGCAGGAGAATGGCATGAACCTGAGAGGCGGAGCTTGCAGTGAGCTGAGATCTGGCCACTGCACTCCAGCTTGGGCGACAGAGCGAGACTCCATCTCAAAAAAAAAAAAAAAAACCAGCCGCTGGATTCATTGATTTTTTTTAAAGAGTTGTTCGTGTCTCTATCTCCTTCAGATCTGCTCTGATCTTAGTTATTTCTTGTCTTCTGCTAGCTTTTGAATTTGTTTGCTCTTGCTTCTCTAGTTCTTTTAATTGTGATATTAGGGTATTGATTTTACATCTTTCCTGCTTTCTCTTGTGGGCATTTAGTGCAATAATTTCCCTCTAAACACTGCTTTAAATGTGTCCCAGAGATTCTGGTACATTGTGTCTTTGTTCTCATTGGTTTCAAATAACATGTTTATTTCTGCCTTCATTTCATTATTTACCCAGTAGTGAGTCATTCAGGAGCAGGTTTTTCAGTTTCCATGTAGTGGTGCAGTTTTGAGTGAGTTTCTTAATCCTAAATTCTAATTTGATTGCACCGTAGTCTGAGAGACTGTTTGTTATGATTTCCATTCCTTTGCATTTGCTGAGGAATGTTTTACTTCCAATTATGTGGTCAATTTCAGAGTAAGTGCAATATGGTGCTAAGAAGGATGTATATTCTGTTGATTTGGGGTGGAGAGTTCTGTAGATGTCTATTAGGTTCAGTTGGTCCAGAGCTGAGTTCAAGTCCTGAATATTCTTGTTAATTTTCTGTCTTGTTGATTTGTCTAATATTGACAGTGGGGTGTTAAAATGTCGCACTGTTATTGTGTGGTAGTCTAAGTCTCTTTGTGGGTCTCTAAAAACTTGCTTTATGAATCTGGGTGCTCCTGTATTGGGTGCATATATATTGAGGATACTTATCTCTTCTTGTTGAATTGATCCCTTTACCATTATGCAATGCCCTTTTTTTGTCTCTTTTGATCTTCGTTGGCTTAAAGTCTGTTTTATCAGAGATGAGGATTATAGCACCTGCTTTTTTTTTTTTTTCTTTCCATTTGCTTGGTAAGTATTCCTCCATCGCTTTATTTTGAGACTGTATGTGTCTTTGGACATGAGTTGGGGCTCCTGAATACAGCACACCGATGGGTTTTGACTCTTTATCCAATTTGCCAGTCTGTGTCTTTTAATTTTAAATTTAGCCCATTTACATTTAAGGTTAATATTATTATGTGGGAATATGATCCTGTCATTATGATGCTAGCTGGTTATTTTGCACATTAGTTGATGCAGTTTCTTCATAGTGTTGATGGTCTTTACAAATTGGCATGTTTTTGCAGTTGTTGGTACCAATTGTTCCTTTCCCAGTTTAGTGCTTCCTTCAGGAAATCTTGTAAGGCAGGTCTGGTGGTGACAAAATCTCTCAGCATTTGCTTGTCTGTAAAGGGTTTTATTTCTCCTTCGCTTACGATGCTTAGTTTGGCTGGATATGAAATTCTGGATTGAAAATTCTTTTCTGCAAGAATGTTGACTATTGGCCCCCACTCTCTTCTGGCTTGTAGGGTTTCTGCAGAGAGATCCACTGTTAGTCTGATGGGTTTCCCTTTGTGGGTAACCCGACTTTTCTCTCTGGCTGCCCCTAACGTTTTTTTCCTTCATTACAACCTTGGTGAATCTGATGATTTTGTGTCTTGGGGTTGCTCTTCTCAAGGAGTGTCTTTGTGGTGTTCTCTGTATTTCCTGAATTTGAATGTTGGCCTGTCTTGCTAGATTGGGGAAGTTCTCCTGGATAATATCCTGAAGAGTGTTTTCCAAGTTGGTTCCATTCTCCCCATCACTTTCAGGTACACCAATCAAACGTGGGTTTGGTCTTTTTACATAGTCCCATATTTCTTGGAGGTTTTGTTCATTCCTTTTCAATTTTTTTCTCTAATCTTGTCTTCACACTTTATTTCATTTTCTTTTCTTTTCTTTTTTTTTTTTTTTTGAGACGGAGTCTCGCTCTGTTGCCCAGGCTGGAGTGCGATGGCCGGATCTCAGCTCACTGCAAGCTCTGCCTCCTGGGTTTACGCCATTCTCCTGCCTCAGCCTCCCGAGTAGCTGGGACTACAGGTGCCCACCACCTCGCCCGGCTAGTTTTTTGTATTTTTTTAGTAGAGACGGGGTTTCATTGTGTTAGCCAGGATGGTCTTGATCTCCTGACCTCGTGATCCGCCAGTCTCGGCCTCCCAAAGTGCTGGGATTACAGGCTTGAGCCACTGCGCCCGGCCACTTTATTTCATTAAGTTGATATTCAGTCTCTGATATCCTTTCTTTTGCTTGATCAATTTGGCTATTGATACTTGTGTTTACTTCACGAATTTCTTGTGCTGTGTTTTTCAGCTCCATCAGGTCATTTATGTTCTTCTTTAAACTGGTTATTCTAGTTAGCAATTCGTCTAACCTTTTTTCAAGTTTCTTAGCTTCCTTGCATTGGGTTAGAACCTGCTCCTTTAGCTCAGAGGAGTTTGTTATTACCCACTTTCTGAAGCCTACTTCTGTCAATTCGTCAAACTCATTTTCTGTCAAGTTTTGTTCATTTGCTGGTGAGGAGTTTTGATCCTTTGGAGGAGAAGAGGTGTTCTGGTGTTTGGAATTTTCAGCCTTTTTGCACTGGTTTCTCCCCATCTTTGTGGATTTATCTACCTTTGGCCTCTGATGTTATTGACATTTGGATGGGGTTTTGGTGTGGATGTCCTTTTTGTTCATGTTGATACAATTCCTTTCTGTTTGTTAGTTTTCCTTCTGACAGGCATCTCTGCTGCAGGTCTGCTGGAGTTTGCTGGAGGTCCACTCCAGACCTTGTTTGCCTGGGTATCACCAGTGGAGGCTGCAGAGCAGCACAGATTGCTGCCAGTTCCTTCCTCATGAAGCATCATCCCAGATGGGTACCCACCAGATGCCAGCCGGAGCTCTCCTCTATGAGGTGTCTGTCAACGCCTTCTGGGAGTTGTCTCTCAGTCAGGAGGCATGGGGGTCAGGGACCCACTTGAGGAGGCAGTCTGTCCCTTAGCAGAGCTCGAGTGCTGTGCTGGGAGATCGACTACTCTCTTCAGAGCTGGCAGGCAAGAATGTTTAAGTCTGCAGAAACTGTGCCCAAAGCTGCCCCTTCCCCCAGGTGCTCTGTCCCAGGGAGACAGGAGTTTTATCTATAAGCTCCTGACTGGGGCTGCTGCCTTTCTTTCAGAGATGCCCTGCCCAGAGAGGAGGAATCTAGAGAGGCAGTCTGGCTACAGCAGGTTTGCAGAGCTGTGGTGGGCTCTGCCCATTTTGAACTTCCCAGTGGCTTTGTTTATGTAGTGAGGAGAAAACCACCTACTCAAGCCTCAGTAATGGTGGGTGCCCCTCCCTGAACCAAGCTTGAGTGCCCCAGGTCAACTTCAGACTGCTGTGCTGGCAGCAAGAATTTCAAACCAGTGGATCTTAGCTCGCTGGGCTCTGTGGAAGTGGGATCCACTGAACTAGACTGCTTGGCTCGCTGGCTTCAGCCCCCTTTCCAGGGGAGTGAACAGTTCTGTCTTGCTGGCGTTCCAGGTGCCACTGGCGTATGAAAAGAAACTCGTGCAGCTAGCTCGGTGTTTGCCCAAATGGCTGCCCAGTTTTGTACTTGAAACCTAGGGCCCTGGTGGTGTAGGCACCAGAGGGAATCTCCTGGTCTGTAAGTTGTGATGACTGTGGGAAAAGTGTAGTATCTGGGCCGGAATGCACGGTTCCTCATAGCATAGTCCCTTACAGCTTCCCTTGGCTAGGGGAGAGAGTTCCTCAATCCCTTGTGCTTCCCTGTTGAGGTGACACCCCACCCTGCTTCTGCTCACCCTCAGTGGGCTGCACCCACTGTCTAACCAGTTCCAATGAGATGAGCTAGGTACCTGAGTTGGAAATGCAGAAATCACCTGCTTTCTGCATTGATCTCACTGGGAGCTGCAGACTGGAGCTGTTCCTATTTCGTCATCTTGCCAGCTACCCTTTGGGATTTTAGATTTTGAAGAGCTCATCATAAATCTTGCTAATTTATTTTACCAAGCATTAAAGATGGATACCCAGGAATCTCCAGGGATAAGACTAGAGCATTGCTAGCCCAGTATCATATTACATGGCAGCACAGCATACAAAAAGAATTGTGGGGCCAGGTGCAGTGGCTCCTGCCTGTAATCCCAGCACTTTGGGAGGCTAAGGCAGGCAGATCACCTGAGGTCAGGAGTGTGAGACCAGCCTGGCCAACATGTTGAAACCCTGTCTCTAATAAAAATACAAAAATTAGCTGGTGATGGTGACGTGCACCTCTAATCCCAGCTACTTGGGAGGCTAAGACATGAGAACTGCTTGAACCCAGGAGGCAGAGGTTGCAAGTGAGCCAAGATCCTGCCATTGCATTCCAGCCTGGGTGCCAGAGCAAGACTTCATCTGAACCAAAAAAGAATTGTGGATGCTGCTAAATTTATAGATTAAAATTCCTATCTCAGGAAAGAAATGTGTCAAATCAATGACAGATTCAACCTAAAAAACTTCAAAAAGGACAACTGAAACTCAAAACAAGAAGGCAATAATAAAGATCAGAGAAAACTTAATGATATGGAAAACAAAATAACAATGGAGAAAAACTAGTGAAACCAATAACTGATTTTTTGAAAAGATCAATAAAAGAGATCCACCTTTGTGGATCTAGCATGAAATAATGTGAGAAAACACAAATTACCAATGTTAGGTACAGGTGAGGTGACATCACTAGATACTATAGATTTTATTTATTCATTTATTTATTTATTCTTACACCCCACCTGGAGTGCAGTGGCACGACCATGGCTCACTGAAGCCTGGAACTCCTGGGCTAAATCAATCCACTTGCTTCAGCCTCCAGAGTAGTTGGGCCTACAGGAGTGTGCCACCACACCCAGGTTTTACAGATTCTAATAGGGTAATAAGGAATAATATGAATAATCTTATTCCAATAAATTTCACAGTGACCAGTTTGAAAACAAATAAAATTGAACTTATTTTTAGATAACATTGTTGCATGAAGTCAGGGATCCCAAATGGAGGGACCCACTGGAGCTGCGGTGGAGGAACATAAATTGTGAATATTTCATTTTAATATGGACCTATATCAGTTCCCAAATAATACTTTTATAATTTCTTACGCCTGTCTTTACTGCAATCTCTGAACATAAATTGTGAAAATTTCATTGATATTCATCAGTTCCCAAATAATACTCTTATAATTTCTTATGCCTGTGTTTAATCTCTTAATCCTGTTATCTTTGTAAGCTGAGAATGTATGTCACTTCAGGACCACTGTTGTACAAATTGATTGTAAAACATGTGTGTTTGAACAATATGAAATCAGTGCACCTTGAAAAAGAACAGAATAGCAGTGATTTTAGGGAACAAGGGAAGACTACCATAAGGTCTGACTGCCTGTGGGGTCGGGCAAAGACAGCCATATTTTTCTTCTTGCAGAGAGCCTATAAACAGACATGAAAGTAGGGAAGATATTGCTGAATTCTCTAATATTCTAGTAAGGAATATTAATAATTAAGACCCTGGGAAAAGAATTGCATTCCTGAGGGGAGGTCTATAAACGGCTGCTCTGGGAGTGTCTGTCTTATGCAGTTGAGATAAGGACTGAAATATGCCTGGTCTCCTGCAGTACCCTCAGGCTCACTAGGGTGGGGAAAAACCCCACCCTGGTGAATTTGGAGTCAGACCAGTTCTCTGCTCTGGAACCCTGTTTTCTGTTGTTTAAGATGTTTATCAAGGCAATACATGCACAGCTGAACATAGACCCTCATCAGTAATTCTGATTTTGCCCTTTCCCTTGTGATCTTTGCTTTGCCCTTTGCCTTGTGATCTTTATTGCCCTCAGAAGCATCTGATCTTTGTGACCTACTCCCTGTTCGTACATCCCCTCCCCTTTTGAAGTCCTTAATAAAAACCTGCTGGTTTTGCAGCTCAGGTGGGCATCATGGTCCTACCATTATGTGATGTCACCCCTGGAGGCCCTGCTGTAAAATTCCTCTCTTTGTACTCTTTTTTTTTTTTTTAATTTTAATTTTTTTTTATTATACTTTAAGTTCTAGGGTACATGTGCATAACGTGCAGGTTTGTTACATATGTATACTTGTGCCATGTTGGTGTGCTGCACCCATCAACTCGTCAGCACCCATCAATTCATCATTTATATCAGGTATAACTCCCCAATGCAATCCCTCCCCCCTCCCCCCTCCCCATGATAGGCCCCAGTGTGTGATGTTCCCCTTCCCGAGTCCAAGTGAACTCATTGTTCAGTTCCCACCTATGAGTGAGAACATGCAGTGTTTGGTTTTCTCTTCTTGTGATAGTTTGCTAAGAATGATGGTTT
>NC_045454.1:22518377-22582616 GCF_002776525.5 Piliocolobus tephrosceles | reverse complement strand
CAGCCAACACTTAGGGAAAATAGAAAGAACTTACGTTGAAATATTGGGGGCGGGTATATTGGGCGGGTGCCCCTGATACAACATAAATATTAATGGAGAAAATCCCATGGAATCTGCAAACAAAAATGTAGAATAAATGAAATTATAGTTTCCAGGGCAGACAATGATTTTTATAAAAATAGTACTTCTATGTATGATGATCAATTTGAAACTGAAATTTAAAAGAGTACTTTTATTTTTGAGAAGGAGTTTTGCTGTTGTTGTCTAAACTGGAATACAATGGCATGATCTCGGCTCACTGCAACCTCCACCTCCCAGTTCAAGTGATTCTCCTGCCTCAGCCTCCCGAGTAGCTGGGATTACAGGCTCACGCCACCATTCCCGGGTAATTTTTTGTATTTTTAGTAGAAACGGGGTTTCATCATGTTAGCCAGCCTGATCTTGAACTCCTGATCGCAGGTGATGCGCCTGCCTCAGCTTCCCAAAGTGCTGGCCTTTTACAAGAGCATACAACATAAACTTGAGACATATAAGATGTGCAACTGAAATACATATAGATGTACACTGGAAACTACAAAATATTGTGGAAGAAAATTAAAGATCTAAATAAAGGGAGAGATACACCACATTTATGGATTAGAACACAAAGGCTTCCCTTTGTGGGTAACCCAACAATGTTTTAAACTCATTAATGTTTTAATTCTTTAATTATATATATATATATTCAATGCGACCAGGTGCAGTGGCTCACACCTGTAATCCCAACACTTTGGGAGGCCGAAGTGGGTGGATCACAAGGTCAGGAGATTGAGACCATCCTGGCTAACATGGTGAAACCCCGTCTCTACTAAAAAATACAAAAAATTAGCTGGGTGTGGTGGCAGGCACCTGTAGTCACAGCTACTCAGGAAGCTGAGGCAGGAGAATGGCATGAACCCAGAAGGCGGAGCTTGCAGTAAGCCAAGATCACACCACTGCACTCCAGCCTGGGTGACAGAGTGAGACTCCGTCTCAAAAAACAAAACAAAACAAAACAACAACTATATGTATATATATATATATATATGTTTTTCAATGCAATCTCAATCAAAATCCCATGATGCTTTCATTAGAAAATAACAAGTGAATTCTAAAATTTATACGGTAACACATAAGGTAAGGACTTAGAATAGCAAAAAAAAAAAAAAAAAAAATTGAAAAAGATGCATAAAATTAAAGGATTACATTGCCTGATTTGAAGATGTATTACATAATTATGTTAAGTAAGACTTTAAAATATTAGCCAAAATCTAGATTAAGAAAGCCCAGGAATAGACCAATACATCTAAGATCAAATGATGTTTTAGAAAGGTGCAAAGGCAATTCAATGAAGATTGTGTTTTCAACAAGTGTTGCTGGAACAACTGGACATCCATATTAAAACAAAAACCAAGAAACAAAACCACAAGCTGTGACCCCAAACCTCACATAGTATATAATATTCAAGAACCAACACAAAATGGATTATAAACCTGAAAGTATGAAACTTTCATTAAGTAACATGAGAGAATTTTTTAAATCTTGGCAATTACTTCTGAAATATGCACCAAAAACACGTTCAATCTAAGGAAACATGACACGTTCAACTTTGTCATCAGTAAAAATTTCTGCTCTAGGACAGACTCTGTTAAGGTGAAGGAGAAAACAAACTGTAGGCTAGAAGACTATACTGGCAAATCACATATCTAAAGAAGGACTTGCATCCAATATTTACTAAAAACTCTCAAAACTCAATAATAAAACAAAAAGTTTAAATGGGCAAAGGATTTGAACAGTTAACCAAAGTAGATAGAGGGATGGCAGCAGTATAAATAAAAATTGTAAACATTAGTCATTAGGGAGATACAAAGTGAAATCACAGAGAAATACCACTACACACCAAATGGGAATGGTGAAAATTGAAGACTGTCTATACCAAGTGTTGGTGAGGATATGCAGTACCTGAAATCCTCATAACACTGAGGAGGGCATGTAATGTAGTATAACCACTTTGAAACACAATTTATCAGTTTGTAGAAAGGTAAACATCCATTTACCCTGTGACTTGGTGTGCTTATGCTTTTTATTTTCTATGTTTTATGATAACATCTTTTAAAGTTTGCTGGCTCATGGAGAGACTGCCCTCCCAGGATTAGTGTTCTCTTAGAGATGGCAAAGCGCTTGACCCGGACGGAGCACCTCTCTCATATACAACCAACCGCTCTTGAGTCTATAGCCCAAATTACCTCTTTATCCAATTCTCACACCCCACGCCAATATCTCCCTTGCACTGAAGCACCCCACGACCAGGTACCCGGTAACCAGAGACCAACACTATAGGCCAAAGCCTGCCGCAGTTATTCAGACTAGCTAATCATAAGCTGTTTATTCTGCCCTGCCTGGCCTGTCCCGTGAAAACCCCGATAAAGGCTGTTGCCTATGCCTTCCCCTTGCTCCTGCCTCCCGATCAACACTGGTGCTCTCCATGTGGCCCTGTGTGGCATGGTGTGCCCCTAAGAAATGTAAGTAATAATTGCTTTCCATCACATTGGCCTCTCTGTGTGGTCACTCAGTCACCACCTTAAGTTAAAATCCCACAGGTAGAAATGAGACACATCTCTTTGTGTGTGTGTGCGTGTGTATGTGTGTGTGTGTAAGTGGGGGCAGGGCAGGTCTGCAGAGAGACCCACGGCCCTGGGCCACACCTTTGGGGTGACAGTGTATCAGAAACTAAGCTCAGCATGCAGTGAGGGGGTGGGAGGTTGGGTGTTGCTGTGACATCCTCTGTCCTCCCTGGAGCACCCTGGGATTGGGAGCAGGCTGAGCACTGTGGTGCCAGCCTGCAGATCCATGTGTGCATGTGCACCCAGGAGGCCCTGAGACATGACCATGTGTCTTGGCAAACATGTGTCTGCACTTGGCGCGCCCTAGCACAGAATCTGCCACCGAGTGCCGGTTCAACAAACATTTGATAAGTGAGTTTGTTCGTCTGAATGGATAGCAGATTAGGTGCAGCTTTCGAGAAAATTAGTAAATTGTAATTTAGATTCAAGGAACATTACTTGGAATAAAACACAGAACCTAAAGGATGTGAGGTATAGAAAGTTAGTTGGGAACACATGTGACACAGTGAAGAGATCCTCCATATGTGGGTGTTGAAGCCACTTGCTTGCGATTTCTGTCACCAATCAGAGGCTGAAGTGAAGTTACAAAGTTACCCTCCCATGCAAACCTCTGATTGATTGTTTTCCACAACCAATCAGATACTTTCAGTTTTCCATCTGCCACACAGAAAAAGGGGAAGTGGGCTTACTAAGGAAGTAGTCTCTGGTCCAAAGGGGAAGTGGGCTTGCAAAGGGATTAGTCTCTGGTCCTTTTCTTACTTAGGTGTGAAAAGTTGTTTTCTGTTTGATTTAGTTCTAGTAAGTCAGAGTGAGTCAGCCTTAGGTTCTGTGCCTCCAGACCCTATTCTCCTGCCTCACTCCTACCAAGCTGCTCCCTGCAGGGGCCTGATGCCCGCAGGGAAGATTCTATTTATTCACCGTCTGGGGCTGCTCAAGCCACTGCCCTGCGCAGCCCTGCCTCCCACTGGCCCTCTTAATGGCTTTCCGCTCAGGGAACCCCTGCAGCCTGTAGTCTCTACACAGGCCCTGGGCCACCAGGCTGGAGAGAGCCGTGGCCCCACTCAGGGGTGCAAAGTGACCCGGCTGTCTTCCTGGCAGGTCCTGGTGGGAGTGGCTGTCCCTTGTTCAGGTGTGAACAGATGACTGGGGATGGGGAGCAAGGGAGATTCTGGTGGGGGAAGAACGGGGAGGTTGAGGTCAGAGCTGGGGAAACTGAATTACAGGTTGAGGAGGAGGAAGTGTGGTCGCAGATTGCAGGGAACCCAGAGGACTTGAACAGGGAACCCCCTGACCAGGCGGGTGTGGCAGTTGACATTGGAGTTAGGAAGGGGGTGGAGGCAGTGGTGGAGCTGCAGATGGCAGGGGCAGTGTTGAAGGTGAGGGGTGATGGTTGAGGCAGGGAACGGGCAGTGGGGTGGGGACACCCCATCAGGTTGCCCCATGCCTGTCTGAGAGATGCCTGCCCTTCCACCTGCCCTTCTGGGGTCAGCACACCCACTTCCCCCTTGGCTGAAAAACACACACAGAAGCTGGGTGGATGCAGGCGAGTTTATTAGGCAGCCTTGTTCCGCAGGGGACAGGCCTGGGTGGGGAGGGGGCGGCGGTTCCCAGGCTTGCCCCAATCAGCACAGCCGGAGAGGGAGCAGAGGCAGCGGCAGGGTGGAGCTGGGGAGGGCGGGGCCCTGGGCCCAGATTCTCATGGGTGGGACAGGCAGCCCGGACAGGAACCTGAGGTGCCCGTGGATGGTGTTACTTCAGTATGGTGTGGGCACACTGGTTGTTGATTTCTTCCTGTGGGGAGGGGTGGGAGGCTGAAGGGAGGGGTCTTCTGGGGAAGAAGGGGTAGGATGGGGTTGACAGCGGAGGTTGAGCATCAGAAGGCGGAGGCCCAGCTCCCTGAGGTCTTGTCCCTGGGCAACTGTTGCCCGTCTGCAGGGACATTGCTTGGTGAGAGGAGGGGAGGTGTTTGGGTGGAGAGAGAGGCTTTCAGGGAACAGAGTCCCTCCTCTCAAAGGAGGTCAAGGGCTGTGAGGAGGCGCTGGTGGCCGGGCCTGTTGCACTCACCAGTTGCTGCATGACGGCCTGTGCCTCCTCGGGAGTCATGGTGTCCGTCACGCAGTCCTTCAGTTTAGAGGCTGTGTTTCTTTCCAGCTCCATGGGGTGGTATCTGTAGGTGTCCTTTTCTTTGGTCCATGTAGGTGTCCATGTAGGTGTCCTTGTCTTTGGTCAGAAACTGGTTAATGACCGTCATAAGCTGTGGGCAGAGTTTACTGGGCTCTGCGGGGAGAGTAGGAGCACGTGAGCAGGGAGGGGTAGGTGCCCCGGCGCTGCAGCGCGGCCCGGGCTCCTCTGGCGGGGCCTACCCGCGAGCAGCGGCAGCAGCAGGAGACCCAGCAGCGCCAGGGCTCGGGCGGGCGCCATGTGGTTCGGGGTCGGGGCCGGTAGGTATGCGGGTCACACTGGGGCAGTGCGGACGCAGGTCCCTCTGGCATCTCGGGAGGTACGGTCCTTAAACTCCGTGTCCTAGGGGCGGGCCCGGATGGCGTGGCTTGGCTGGACAGGGAGGGTAGAGGCGGGACTGGGGTTTGTGGCACTCCAGCGTAGCAGGTTGCATCTGCGGGTCCCCGCCCTTGCCCCTCCCCCGGTCCCTCCCACGATGCTGGATCCAGGCAGCTGCGGTGCAGGCGGGGACCACTGGCTGGGCGCGGTCCTGCGCCGGTCCCTGCGAGGTTCAGGCGTCCATGCGCGCTGAGACTCTCAGCTGACTCTATGGCCTGTCCCATCGTGTGTGCGTCACGAGGCTTGGATGCACGCGTGTGAGAATGGGATATGTGTGTGTGAGTGGAATGCTCTGGCGGGAGCGTGTGGGGTGTGTGTGTGGCACCTGAGGTTGGGGTGTTGACTCTGTGGGGTGGGGGTCTGTGATTATATGAATATGAGGGTGTGATTGTGGCTGGGACAGGGCATGTGGCTGCCTCTGCCTCTGCATGTGCGTCTGAGAGAGACAGAGATGGGAGAGCCTGGTGTGGGGGCCCTGCGGTGCAGGGACAGGGGACTCTTCACTTTATGACATCTGGAGGTGAAAAGCCAGCTAGATAGTGAGCTTCCACCTGGTGACAGAGGCTGGAAGACTGCAGCTGAAAGCTGTGGGCTCCGGGAGGGTTGCAGGGGGCTGAGCAGCAGGGTCAGGGAGCAGAGGGCCTGGGAGCAGAGGGCCACCCTCCCACCCTCTTCCTTCCTTCTCTGGACCCCAGAGCACTGTGTCCCCCTGCCACCCCTACAGCTGCAGGTAGATCCAGCTGGAGGGGTCTCTAGAGGGAGGGGGCTCCTCTGAGGGCAGAGAGGGCCAGGAGGCTCCCTGAGGACCTGAGGCTCCTCTGGGCCTCCCAGGGCTGGGCCTGTGGCTCTAATCTGCTTTGCTCTGGGAGGGATATGCTCAGTGGTGGGGTTTGCGTAGCTGTCACTCACTCACCTGCCTGTGCCCAGCCACATACCTGTGACTCCCATCGGCCCCACCCAATACACATGTGGGTCTTCAAGTGCCATGAGGGGAAGTTCCTGCCTGTGTCACACGCATCCATCCCACCACCACACTGCAGGTTACAGGACTGCCCCACAAGCGCCACCATGCCCGCCTGAGGTTACCTGGCACACGGGTATCCTCACCTGCATGACATGATCAGATCGTGCACTTTCTATGCCAGGGCCAGGGCAAGCTTGTACCTTCAGCTTGGGGACACTGGAGTGGGGGATGGCTGGAGGTCAGGGAAGTCACCAGGCTGGAGATATCATCTACCTCCAGGAGAGGGTTGATATCAGACATCTCCTGTGCACCACTTTGAGCCACCTCAGCCTCACCTGGGACTCTGGCTGGCACTGGGACCAGCAGTTCCATGAAGATTTAGACCATTTCTAGGCTTAGGAAGGGCCTCCCTTGTCATCACTGTGGTCTGGGCTTCCTTGTGACCAAGGGCTCTGGACAGCAGATGCAGCCAGCCAGAGTGTGGGGGTGAGGGGCCTGGGCACAGGAGGGACTCGAGGCCTTCCCTGCACCCCCATGGCCACCATTTCAGAGGGAGGACAGCAATTGTTTGGGTTTGTCCTGTGAACGGCGGCAGAGGGCAGGGCCCTGGGCAGGTCCAGAGCCAGACAGGCATCCCGTGCTGCAGCCTTGGGGCCCCGAAGGGACACGATGGGGCCAGTGTGGGGGCATCCCCTGGCCAAACACATGGGTAGGGGGTGCTCTGGGGTCAGTGGGTGGGTCTGGGCATTTGCAAGAGCCAAGTTAGGATAGAGAGTCCTGAAGAATGGCGGGGGGGGCAGAGAATGGAGGGATGAGGGAGACAGCTCCTGCTGCTTTCTGGCCTCTAAGTGGGGGTGATGGGTGGTAGGTGAGTGGCAGAGGAGGCAGTGAGAGCTGCAAGGCTGAGCCAGGGAAGTGGAGGCCGCAGAGATGCAGACCTTGCCTGAGGCTGACTCGGGGCTGGGACTTCTTAGAGGCCAGGGCCCTAAAGCTCCCAGACAGGGAGTTTGCAGGAACAGTGACACAGCACACGACATAGCACAACTTGACACAACACAACCTGGCATAGCAGAGCAGTGTGCAGTGCATTGGGCTGCAGCAGAGTGTGGCCCAGGGTCCAGGGAGTCATGGAGCAAACTGACCTGAGCCGCATCCCTCAGCCAAGGCACAGGCCCCCAGACTTGAGCCACCCACTTCCTTGTGACAGCCGGATACCCTAGTGTCCCTGGGGCTGAGGACAGGGCTGGGGCTGCTGTCCAAGGTGAGGTCTGACTCTAATCCCCTGCCTGTAATCCCCAGTTGTTTGGGAAACTTGAGCGTCTTCCAGGGGACCCAGTGGTGCTGATGGGATTTCTGGGCACCTCAGCCAGGCCCCCTGCTGGCCTAGCCACACTGGTTCCCACTGCAATCTGGCCTTGGGGCCTGTGTGGCCTCTGCTTACTGAGCCCTGTGGTTCTCTGCCAGTCACTGTTGGCCCTGCGGCCAGGCTGGCACCTGGAGAATGGCCTGTCCCCAAAGCCTGCACTCCTCCCAGCTCACCTGCTTTGCTTTTCTCCCACACTGGGAGGTGGGAGCCAGGTTGACACTGGGGGAGGAGCTCCCTCAACTGTGGCTTCACCTTAGGGTTCTTGGCAGGGTTTTGGGCAATGAGACTTTCTGGATAGGGGCTGGAGGTCAAGAGCTTGCTCAGTGGGGAGTGGTCTCATAGTGGAGAGACCCACAGTGGAGGGATAGGGTGGGCAGGGAGGACAACCGGGTTGTGGAGGAGATGGGGCAGGCAGGTTACACGGATGCAGCTCACACTCCCTCCTTCTCCCCATCCTCTCCTATGCCCCCCGCATCCTCTCCTGTCTCCTCCTCCCTGCCCTGTTCTTTCCTTCTTTTCGCTCTGCGTCTCCATCTTCATGTCCCTTTTTCCTTATTCATTTCTCCTCCCCTTCACTTTCTATTTCTCCCTTTCGCTCCTCCCCTCACCTTTCATCTTTCTATTGTGACATATGACACAAATACAGACTAGGACATACCATATAAAGTGTATCTTAAGTGATGACTGTGATGCAAACCTCATAATACCCCTGCAGTTCAAGAAAGGTCATGGTGAGCCCCTCCCGGCACCAGCCTCACCACCTAGAGTTGACCCCTGTCCTGAGTTTGTGATTTCTTGTTGTTTTAGTGGATGATTTTGCTACCTAAACATCTTCACATATAATAAGTGTTAATTTTACTCTTTTACAGTTTTTATAACCGTGGTCACCATGCATATGTTCTCCCATATCTTATCTTTTTGTTCAAGATTTTTGTTGGTATCAATCCATGTTGCTTTATGGTTTAAAAGCATCGACCATTGTGTACTGATTCTATTATCATGAACAACACTGCAGGGAGCTTTTATGTGTTGATGTCCTGGCACACATTTACATTCATATTTGTATGGGTTTGTGCCCATGTGTGGAATTTTAGATGATAAAGCATTCATATTCTTGACTGTTTCAGGAAACAGCAAACCTCGAAAGCAGTTGTACAACGCACATCCCCAGCCACACTGTAGTATATCCTGCCGCTCTAGATGGCCACAAGCTGGTATCGTCAGTGTCGAGTGAACCATCTGGTAGGCAGGTGTCAAGGGCATCTCATTGGGTTCCCGTTTGCATTTTCTGGTCTAATGAGGTTGAGGCCTCTTTATGTGTTTATTGGTCAATTGGTCATTTAGTGAAGTGTGAGTAGAAATCTTTCTTCCCATTTGTATATTGCATGTTCATTTCTTTTTTTCCATCTCTGGTCATTTGTGGGAGTTTTTTGTATTTTCTTTTTTTTTTTTTAGACAGGGTTTTTCTCTGCCATCCAGGTTGGAGTGCAGTGGCATGATCTCAGTTCACTGCAGTCTCAACCTCCTGAGCTCAAGTGATCCTCCTGCCTCAGCCTCCTGAGTATCTGGTACTATAGGCGCATGCCACCACACCTGGTTTATTTTTGCATTTTTACTAGAAACGGGGTTTTGCCATGTTGCTCAGGCTGGTTTTGAACTCCTGAGCTCAGGTGATTCACCTGCCTCAATTTCCCAACGTGCTGGAGGAGTTCTTGGTATTTTCTTTTTTTTGTTTTTGGGATGGAGTTTCACTCTTGTTGCCCAGGCTGGAGTGGAATGGTGTGATCTCGGCTCACTGCAACTTCTGCCCCCTTGGTTCAAGCTATTCTACTGCCTCAGCCTCCTGAGTAGCTGGAATTACAGGCGCCCACTACCAGGCCCGGCTAATTTTTATATTTTTAGTAGAGGTGGGGTTTCACCATGTTGGCCAGGGTGGTCTTGAACTCCTGAACTTAGGTGATCCATGCGCCTCAGCCTCCCAAAATGCTGGGATTACAGGCATGAGCCACTGCGCCCAGCAGGTATTTTCTTGATAAGAGCCCCTGTTTTGTTATTTATTTAAAATGCCTTCTGCAACAGTGGGGATTATTAGCTTTGTATTCTGTTGATGGTTTTTATTGAACAGAAGTTTAACGCTTACTGTAATTAAATTTATCAACACTTCCTTTATGCTTGATGTTGTGTGTGTGTGTGTTTTGCTTAATAAATAGTCTTATCTTTTTAATTTTTATTTCTTAATGTGGTTTTATTCCTTTGGAAAAAAGATTCTCATCTCATGGTCGTAAAGATATTCTTCTGTATAAATACTTGTGAAGTCTTTATTCTTTTACCTTGTCCATTGAGGTCTCTAAGGTATATGGAATTGACTTTTGTGTGAGTAACAGTCCCCTTACTTTTTAATTATATAGATTCCCTGCTGCCCCAGTACTGTTTGGGACAGGGGTGTGTAATCTTTTGGCTTCCCTGGGTCACACTGGAAGAAGAAGAGTTGTTTTGGGTCACACATAAAATACGCTAACACTAACAATAGCTAATGAGCTAAAAAAATTTAAAATCGTAAAAATCTCATAATGTTTCAAGAAAGTTTACAAATTTCTGTTGGGCCACATTCAAAGCCACCCTGGGCCGCAAGGGTCCTGCGGGCTGCAGGTTGGACAAATTTAGTTTTGGAGAAGATGGCCCTTATTCCATTATTCCCAATGTCACCTTTGTCAAAAAGCAAGTGCCCCACAGAGGGACATAGGTTTGCTTCTGAGTTCTCTATTTCCTGTCGCTGGTCTGTTTGTCTGCCTCTATGCCAATATGGCACTATGTTGAATACACACTAAAGCTTTGGTTCTTGACTCTGGCAGAGGGAGTCCTTCCGCTTTGGCCTTGTTCCTAGAGTGCCTTTGCTGGTTTTGGCCCTCTACAGTGCCAGATGTTTAGAAACAGCTATTTGAATTCGATTTGGAGAGAACTGAAGTTTTGATGACATCGAGTATTCCTCTCCATCATGCTGAGACATGTTGCTGTTTATTTTGATCTTTCCTATTTTCTCTCAATAACTTTTTACGTATATATTTCTATGGTGCTCTTATACATGTATTAATTGATTTATTCCAAGGCATCTGTTCTTTTTAATGTCACTGTAAATGTTACATTCTTTTAAAGTGTAAGTTTACAAATATTTGTGTTGCTGTATGAAAATTTTAAATTATTCTACATTATTTTGTATTTGGATTCAAAAACTCTTTAGTATTTTCTCTGTAGATTCTTTCAGATTATTTATATAAATATATCTAATGTGTATTTGTTTCTTCCTCTTCAATATTCATATATTTTACTTGTCTTTATTGCATTTGTAGAATGTCTAGTGCAATGTTGGATAGCAATGGTGAAAACAGGCATTTTGTTTAGTATCCAAACTCAAGAGGAACTTTTTTGTTTGTTTGTTTTGCTCTTCACAGCATTGTATTTTATATAAATTGTTAAATTTCACATAATTTTAGGCTTATAAGAAAGTTACACAACATTGTATATATAATTATTTCTGCATACCCTTCATCCAGATTCAAGAGGATAGCTTTTGATATTTTATCATTAAATAGTAAGTTTAACATAAGATATTTTTGGTAGATGTTCTTTGCTAGATTAAAGATATATTATCCTATTTCTATTTTCTTTCTTTTTTTTTTTTTTTTTTTGAGACGGAGTCTTGCTGTGTCTCCTGGGCTGGAGTGCAGTGGCCGGATCTCAGCTCACTGCAAGCTCCGCCTCCCGGGTTTTACGCCATTCTCCTGCCTCAGCCTCCGGAGTAGCTGGGACTACAGGCGCCCGCCACCTCGCCCGGCTAGTTTTTTGTATTTTTAGTAGAGACAGGGTTTCACCGTGTTAGCCAGGATGGTCTCGATCTCCTGACCTCATGATCCGCCCGTCTCGGCCTCCCAAAGTGCTGGGATTACAGGCTTGAGCCACCGCGCCCGGCCTCCTATTTCCATTTTCTAAGGGGATTTTTAAATCTTTTTTGAGACAGAGTCTTGCTTTGTTACCTGGGTTGGAGTGCAGTGGTGTGGTCTTGGCTCACTGCAGCCTCAACCTCCTGGGCTTAAGTGATCCTCCCACCTCAGCCTCCCAAGTAGCTGGGACTACAGGTGGATGCCACCACACCTGGCTAATTTTTGTAATTTTTTTTAGAGACAGAGTTTTGCCCTGTTGCTCAACGTAGTCTCAAACTACTGGCTCAGGTGATCTGCCCACCTTGGCCTCCCAACATGCTGCAATGACAGGTGTAAGCCACTGGGTCCTGTGTCAGATAATTTTTTAAATCAAGAAAAGATGAATGTTATAGCACATCTCACTTGCATTTAATGAACTGTGCGTACAGTTTTTTTCCCCTTAGTTCTGTGAATGTGTTACCTTACATCAAATAATTTTCTAATTTGAAACCTACTTTGCATTTCTGGTGTAAATCCTCCTTTATTAGTATATACTGTTCATAAATGTAATTTAATTCACTTTGCTAATACCTTGCATGGTACATTTTGTCTGTGTCTTTGAGTAGTTAAATTTTGGTGTCAGGATGATACCAGTTCATTATGAATTGGGGATGTAGTGGTGATTTTTCTTTATTTCAACAGATCTAGTCTTCTTCTTTCCCCAGTCTGCTTTGTACCTCAGAACCTGGCCTTTTCTGGATTGCATCATTGGGCTACATTGCCCTCTGGTTTTTGTGGGTTGACACATTGGAGATATAGAAGGGCACTGAAGGAAAGAGGAGAGTGAGATGAGGGGACTCACCCCCAGTTGCCATCCTTCAGGACTGCAGGTTGGCCATGGCTGTGTTCCTTTCCTGGTGTCTAAAGGTCCTGGGAGCTCACCCTCTCCTACAGTTACAGGGCTCACTGGATTGTGGCAAAGCTTCTTTTCCTTGCCTCCCATTAGATATTTTGCTCTTGCTTGCCTTGGGCATTTTGTTATTGGTTTCCCTTTACTTTGCTCACAGCAGAGCCATGAGTCTGTGAACCCAAATGTGTCTGAGAGAGGTCTCAATCAAAATAGAAAGTTTATTTTGCCAAGGCTAGGGATGTGTCCATGACACAGCTTCAAGGGGTCCTGAGGATATGTGCCCAAGGTGGTCAGGGTACAGCTTGCTTTTATACATTTTAGGGAGACATAACACATCAATCAATGCATGTAAGATTTACATTGCTTGGATCTGGAAGAACAGAACAACTTGAGGTGGGGTTGGGGGGGCTTCCAGGTAGTAGATAAATATAAAAATTTTTTGATTGGCAGTTGGTTCAAAGAGTAATTGTCAATAGAAAGGAATGTCTGGGTTGTGATAAGGGATTATGGAGACCAATGTTTTTATCATGCAGATGAAGCCTCCAGGTAGCAGGCTTCAGAGAGAATAGACAGTAAATATTTCTTATCAGACTTAAGGTCTGTGTTGATGTTAAATCCTGGTCGGCTTTTCCTTAATTCCAAAAGAGAGATGTGTATAGTGAGGCAGGTCTGACCCCTCCTTCCATTATGACCTGAACTAGTTTTTTTAGGTTAATTTTGGAATGCCCTTGGTCAAGAGAAGTGGTCCATTCAGGTGGTGGGGGGCCTTAGAATTTCATTTTTTGGTTATAACCATTCATCAAACTCTTGTCACATATCCTGTGAGTGTGCCATTTCCTTCCTGCAGGGACACTGACTGGTACAGGGAAGGTACCCTCATTGTTTATGCTTTGGAAGAATTTGTATAAGATTGGAGTGGTGTAAGCGCCCGACGGGTTCTTCCTGCCTGCTACACAAACAAAATCAATTCACAGAGACCATAACACTGCAGTAAAGAAAGAGTTTAATTGATGGGAGGCTGGCCATGCCATGTAAGAGAGAGAGTTATCATCAAAATGATGTCATTGAAGGCTCAGAAGCTATGGGATTTTCAAAGATGCTTGGTGGGCAGGGGACTTGGGTATGTGGTGTGGTGAGGGATTGGGTTGAAGATGAAATAATAGGGAGTCAAAGCTGTTTTTCTGCATGGAGTCATTTCTGGTTGGGGCCACAGCAGTGGCTAATGGATCCCGGTGGAGCCGTCAGTGTTAGACATACAAAGAAAACCTGAAAAGACACCTCCAAAAGCCAATTTTAGGTTCTACCATAGTGGTGGTTGGTATCTGCAGAAGTAATTGGGGGAGTTGCATATCTGTGAATTCCAGAATAATTGGTGGCAATTATTTAATATGTTTATTAAAGTTATTGTTTTAATAACTTTTTTGATATAGTTGACATATAACAATTACGTATATCTAAAGCACATAATTTATAACTTTTGTTTATGTCTATACCTTGGCCAAATTAAGAGAGACCATCAGGTGCTATCCTCCTAGCTTGATGGTCTCTCATTAGCTTTACAAAGACAGTTGAGTTTTGGTGAAGGGCTATTATCATTTTAATTATAAAGTAAATGTCTCTTTTTAATGTTCTTCTCTTCATTAATCTATTAAGTTGATTCTAATTGTATTTTAAAAACTTGTATGTTTATTAAATTAAATTCTTTTGTTTTAATCTTTATTGAAGTATAATTGACATATAACAAATATGTATATCTAAAGTACATAATTTGTGACTTCTGACAGTTGCAAAAATCAGAACAACCACCATAATGATCAAAATAATGAACACATCCCTCACTTCCAAATGCTTCCTTGTGCCTCTGCATAACACCTTCTCCTGCATCTCCTTAACCCCTTCCTCCTCTCTAGACAACTGCTGATCAGCTTTATGTCAGTGTAGATTAGTTTGCTTCATGTAAATTCAATCATACAGTATGGTATGTTATTACTTCTTCAGAGAGCATTGTCTTTCTGGTTCATCTGTGTCGTGTGTATGAATAGTTTATACCTTTTTTGAATGTTAAATTTAAAAAATTACATATGGTAATACTCACTATTTTTTTTTTTTTTTTTTTTTTTTGAGACGGAGTCTCGCTCTGTTGCCCAGGCTGGAGTCCAGTGGCGCGATCTCAGCTCACTGCAAGCTCCGCCTCCCGGGTTTATGCCATTCTCCTGCCTCAGCCTCCCAAGTGAGTAGCTGGGACTACAAGTGTCTGCCACCTCGCCTGGCTAGTTTTTTGTATTTTTTAGTAGAGACGGGGTTTCACCGTGTTAGCCAGGATGGTCTCGATCTCCTGACCTCGTGACCCGCCTGTCTCGGCCTCCCAAAGTGCTGGGGTTACAGGCTTGAGCCACGGCGCCTGGCCTACTCACTATTTTTGATGTACATTTATTTCCATGAGTTTTGACAGCTGTGCCATCTGTAGGTTTTGTATTGGTGTCTGGAATCTTAAGCACTACCACCACAATAGAGATGCCATTTTCTTACTTTCAAACATTCCTTGTGCTGTGCTTTTGTAGTGAAATATTCTCCTTGCCCTCAATTCTGAGTGGCCACTGGTTCATTCTTTATTCCGATACCTTTGCATTTTCTAGAACTGCTTATCATGAAATCATGCAATATGTAGCTTTTTTGTTGTTGTTGTTTTTTGAGATGGAGTTTCACTCTTGTTGCCTAACCTGGAGTACAATGACGCGATCTTGTCTCACCGCAAACTGGGCCTCCCGGGTTCAAGCGATTCTCCTGTCTCAGCCTCCCGAGTAGCTGGGATTATAGGCATGCGTTACCATGTCTTACTAATTTTTTGTATTTTTAGTAGAGACAGGGTTTCTCCATGTTGGTCAGACTCGTGACCTCAGGTGATTCACCTGCCTCGGCCTCCCAAAGTGTTGGGATTACAGGTGTGAACCACCACGCCCAGCAATATGTAGTTTTTTGAGTCTCGCTTCCTTTAATAATTTTATCATTTACAAATTCTAATTATGATCTTACTTATTTAAAGGTATCAAGTGTCATTACAAATATTCATTTTTAAAAAATGTTTTAATTACTGGAAGTAAGATGACCCAAAGAATTTCTTAGAAATCTGAATCTTCTATGGCAATATATTTAATACCCATTTTTGTGTAGTTACTAGTTAGTAAGATTTGTTTTTCCCCTCCAGCTTTATTGGTATAATTAACAAATAGGAATTGTGTATATACAAAATGTACAAGTAGATAAGTTGATATATATTTACGTTGTGGAATTATCACCATACTCAGGCTTTTCAACATATCCATCATTGATTTAAGATAATGTTTAGCATTTTAAAATGAAGGAAGCATTGAAGGAAGCCAGGCTCAGAAGGCTACATACTGCTTTATTTCATTTATAGGCTGTTCCAGAAAAGGCAAAGCTATAGGCATGGAGGAAAAAATAAATGACCACTCAGGATTAAGAATGAGGAGATTTGAGTACAAAGGAATAGTGGAAGGATTTTTTTTTTTTTTTTTTTTGCGGTTAGGAAGAATTTTTTAAAATGGTGAGAACACTTAACATATACTTTTAAAACAAGTTTCAAGTTCAGTATTTCCCCTCTTTTTCAAAATTTCACTTTCTGCAGTTTCTTTTATCCATGGTCCACTGAGGTCTGCAAACAGATGAGGCAGTGCAATAAGATACTTTGAGAGAGATCTCCAGAGACAGAGAGAGAGAGAGAGAGAGAAAGACAGAGAGAGAGACTACGTGCACACAACTTATATTACAGCATATTGGTATAAATTTTTATTGTATTATCAGTTTTTGTTATCAATCTTTTCCTATGCTTAATTTAGAAATTAAACCTTATCATATGTATGGATGTATAGGAAAAAATAGCACACTGTGTACAAGGTTTGGTACTATGAAAGGTTTAAGGTACTCATTGGGAGTCTTGGAATGTATCCCTTGCAGATAATAAGGGACTCCTCTATCCTGTGGGTTATTATTAATCGTGATCACCATGCTGTCCATTAGATCTCCAGAGCTCATTCGTCTTGCATTGCCGAAACTTTGTACACTTCGACCAGTAACCTCTGACTCCTCCCTCCTGCTTCTTCTGGGACCCTGGCAACTACCGTTCTACTCCCTGATTCTACGAGTTTGAGTATTTTAGATTCCACATAGAGCTGAGATAATGCGGGATTTTGTCACAAATCATCACTATGTGGGGCTGGTGCACAGGTGGTAAAAAGAATTTATGAAGACAGTTGAAGGTAAAGAAAGGCAGATTTATTAGAAAAGGTAAAAAATATATTGCAAGAAAGTAATGGGCAAGTTAGTAAGAGAGGAACTGACTGCCAGGAGACAAAGGCTTGCTGGCGATTTTATAGGATGGTGCTTGTGCTGTGTGCTGGAGAGGGCTACGTGCAGTACTCTATTGCCAAGGTTGCAGTGAACTAACATGCATTTTCCTATCAGCCCAGGGTCTGGTGATAAGTCAAGTGCAGAAGATTTTGAATAATTTGTGCAGGAGGGCTACGTGTTCTGGACCATAAAGAAAGGCAGACTTATAACTTATCTGCTTTCTCATTCTGCTTTCCCCTGCTCATGCCAGCCTGACTCCTTTTCCCTAATTAGAATTCCACAGATTTATCCTGTTGTGTCTATTTATGTTTTGTAGCATAGTGTCTTCCAGGTTCATCCATGTTACTGTAAATGGCAGATTTTGTCTTTTTAAAGACTGAACAGTATTCCATAATACCTTTAATAGAATGGAAAAGTGTGCATATCACGTTTTATTTATCCATTCATTTATTGACAGACTTTATATTTGTTTCCATACCTTGGTGATTGTGAATAATGCTACAGTGAACACAGGAGTGCAGATAACTCTTTGAAATGCTAATTTTATTTCCATTGAATGTATATGCAGATGCTGGATTGCTGGATCATACAGTATAATTCCATTTTTAATTTTTTGAGGAAATTTCATACTCTCTTTCACAGAAGCTGCACCATTTTACATTCCCACCAACAGAGCACAAGGTTTCCAGTTTCTTCACATCCTCATGAACACTTGTTATTTCTTGTCTTTTTGGTAGTAGCCATGGTAATGGGTATGAGATGATAGCTCATGGTTTTGATTTGCATTTTCTGATATCAGTGATGTTGAACACCTTTTCAAGCATCTGTTGGCCATTTGCATGTGTTTTTAGGGAAAATGTCTATGCAGGTCCTTTGTCCATTTTCAATTGAATTGTTTGTTGTTGTTGTTGTTGTTGTTTTGCTATTGAGTTGTATAAATTGAGTGTGTATTTTGTATATTAACCCCTTATCAAATACATGGTTCTCAGTTACTTTGTCTCCTTCCGTAGGTTGATGCCTCAGGCTTTGTCTTCTTGGTCAGAATCACTTTTTCTGTTTTGGCTTTTTTTGTGATTCCATACACATTTTCTCATTGTTTTCTCTATTTCTGTAAGAAAAATGCCATTGGGATTTTGATAGGGATTGGCTTGCATCTGTAGATACTTTGGCTGGAATGGATATTTTAACCTTATAAATTCTTCAAGTCCATGAACATATGAGGTCTTTCCATTTCTCTGTGTCTTCTTTGATTGTTTTCATCAATGTTTTATAATTTTCAGCATACAAGTCTTTACTTCTTTGGCTAAGTTTATCCTAAGTATTTTATTCTTTTTGTTGTTATTACAAATGTAATTGTTTTCATATTTTTTTCTTGGCTAGTTCATTGTTAGTATAAAGAAATACTTCTGATTTGTGTAGGTTTATTTTGTATCTTGCAACATTACTGAATTTGTTTATTAGTTTATAGCTTTTGGGTGTGTATGGAGTCTTTAAGGTATTCCATTAATAACATCATGTGATCTTTTTTTGTTGTTTATTTTTTGTTTCTTTGAGATGGAGTCTCCCTCTGTCACCCAGGCTGGAGTGCAGTGGCACAATCTTGGCTCACTGCAACCTCCACCTCTTGGGCTCAAGCGATTCTCCTGCCTCAACCTCTCCAGTAGCTGGGATTACAGGTATGCACCACCACGCCTGGCTAATTTTTGTATTTTCAGTAAAGGCAGGAGTCTGATCATGTTGGCCAGCCTAGTCTCGAACACCTGACCTCAAGTGATGTGCCCACTTCGGCCTCCTAAAGTGCTGGGATTACAGGCATGAGCCACTGCACCCAGACAATATCATGTGATCTTCAAAGAGATATAGTTTTACTTCATTTTTAAAAATTTAGATGCCTTTTCTTTTCCTTTCTTTTTTTCTCACCCCATTGCTCTGGATGGGATTTCTAATACCATGTTAGATACAAGTGGTAAGAGTGGGCATCCTTATCTTGTTCCTGATCTTAGAGGAAAGGATTTCAATTTCTCTTTATTGATTTTTATATTAGCAGTGGGCTTTTTATATATGACCATATTTGTGTTGAGGTAAGCTTCTTCGATACCTATTTTGTTGATGGTTTTAATACGAATGGATGTTGAATATTGCCAAGTGCTTTCTCTGTGTGTTTTAAGATAATCCTGTGGTTTCTGTTCTTTTTTTTTTTTTGAGGAAGTCTTGTTCTATCGCCCAGGCTGGAGTGCAGTGATGTGATCTTGGCTCACTGCAAGCTCCACCTCCTGGGTTCACACCATTCTCCTGCCTCAGCCTCCTGAGCAGCTGAAATACAGGTGCCCGCCACTATGCTGGGCTAATTTTTTTTGTATTTTCTGTAGAGACGGGGTTTCACCGTGTTAGCCAAGATGGTCTCGATCTCCTGACCTCGTGATTTGTCCACCTCGGCCTCCCAAAGTGCTGGGATTACAGGTATGAGCCACTGCACTTGGCCAGTTTTTATTCTTCATTCTGTTACTGTGGTATGCCACATTGATTGATTTGCATATGTGGAACTATCATTTCATTTCAGGGATAAATTCTACTCGGTCATATTTTATAATTCTGTTAATTTGTGTTCAAATTTGATTTTCTAGTATTTTATTGAAGATTTAAAAATCTATGTTTATTGCAGATATTAGACTGTAGCTTTTTCATTTCTTCTTTTGCTTTTATTATTATTTTAAATGGACACAATAATCATTGTACATATTTATGGGATACAATATGATCTTTCAATACATGTATACAATGTGTAATGATCAAAGCAGGATGATTAGCATATACATCTCCTCAAATATTGATCGTGTTGGGAACATGCAGTATCTGCTCTTCTAGGTATTTGAAAATATATAATAAATTGTGTAATACAGTCACCCTACAATCCTATAGAACACTAGAACTTATTCTTCCTATCTAGCTGCACTTTTGTATCCATCCATCAACCTTTGGCTATCCTCCCACCTCCCTCAACTCTTCCTTGCCTCAAGTAACCATTATTCTGTACTCTCTTATGAAAGCAAATTTTTAACCTTCCACATGTGAGTGAGAACATACAGGCTTTCTCTTTGTGTGCCTTGGCTTCTTTTGCTTAACACAATTACTTGAGGCTCATCCATGTTGCTGCAAAAGACAGCATTTTATTCTTTTTCATGGTTAAATCATATTCTATTGTGTATTGATACCATATTTTCTTCATCTGTTCACATGTTCATGGACACTTAGGTTGATTCCATGTTTTGTCCATTGTGTACAGTGCTGCAATAAACACGAGAGTGCAGATGCCTCTTTGATGTACTGATTTCCTTTTGTCTGGATGCATACCCACTAATAGAATTGCTTGATCATATGGTAAATCTATTTTTAGTTTTTTGAGCAACCCCCATAGTGTTTTTCCTAATGGCTGTACTAATTGGCTAGGACTTTCATTGCTACATTGAATAAAAGTGGCAAAAATGGACATTCTTGCCTTGTTCCAGATCTTAGAGGAACAGCTTTGTACTTTTCCCTATTCACTATGATGTGAATAGGCTGTGGGCTTGCCGTACTTTGATTTATTGTGTTGGGCTACATTCCTTCTGTACCCAGTTTGTTAAGAGTTTTTACCATGAAGGGCTGTTGAATTTTATCATGCTTTTTCTGCACCTATCGAGATGATCATATGGTTCTTGTACTCATTCTGTTGATGTGATGCGTCTTATTTGTGGATTTGTGTATCAGGAACCATCCTTGCATCCCTGGGTTGAATTCCACTTGGCATGGGAATGATCACTTTGATGTGCTGCTTCATTTGGTTGGCTAGTATTTTGCGGAGGATGTTTGCATCCATGTTTCTCAGTGATATCGGCCTATAGTTTTCTTTGTTGTTGTGTCCTTCCCTGGTTTTAATATTTGGATAATGGTTGCCTTGTAAACTGAATTTGGAAGAATTCTATACTCTTCAATTTTCTGGAAGAGTTTGAGAAGAATTGCTATTAATTCCTCCTAAATATTTAGCAGAATTCTGCAGTGAAGCCGTCGGAGTCTGGAATTTTCTTTGATAGGAGGAGACATTTTATTACAGATTCAATTTGTCGCTTGTAATTGGTCTGTTCAAAAGTTTGATTTCTTTTCAGTTCAATCTTGGTAGGTTGTATTTTTTCAGGAATTTATACATTTCCGCTAGGTTTTCAAAGTGGTGGTTGTATTGTTGTTCATGACAGCCTCTAATGAGAGAAAATCTAATCATGAAAATTCGCCCCTGGCTGAGGCCCACTTCCTCAGTGATGTGGCGGTCACCCAGGCCAAAGGTCTGCATACCAGTGTGAGTCGGGTTGAGCCAGGTGGGCAGGAGCCTTGGCTGAACGGCACCAGGAAATGTTTCTTATTGTTATTGACTCGGCTGGAAGATCCCCAACCTTCATAGTATTTTTGGAATTAAAACAGAAAGGTAAATGTCAGGCCTGGTGAGTTTCCAGACCTCTGGCATGCTTAGCCCCAGGGCTTGCCGCCCCACAGGGGTCGGATACTCCATCTCCCGATGCAGTCCCTCTCTCACTAGACTTTCTACTGATGTCCTGTGCACTGAACCAACATGACCCAGTGTCTAGTGAAGTCATGCAGAGCCCATGCAGGAGACACACAGGGCATTGGTGACCTGGTCACACCCCTCAAGGCACATATGGGGTGACTGATGGATGGAGGAGAAAGAAATGGGGGTGCTAAGAGTTCACTCTTGACTTGGAGAAGGAGAACTTGGAGAAGGAGACTTGGAGAAGGTCAGGTGTTAGAACCACCCTGGCAGAGGTCAGAGACAAAAAGAAACCTGAGAGATGGGGCCCAGCAAAGTAGAAAGCTGGGGTATATAGAAGGAGGGTGGAGGATCAGTTCTCAAGGTCAGCAGGCTGAGTCCTGCCTATTGTGTGTCCTGGACTCTGTGCTGAGAGATATGGGCAGGTGTCTGGGGTGTGTGGTGATGCGATGAGACCTGGACTCTAAGAGGTCACCTCTGCATTCTGGGCAATGACTTAGGGGTTGGTGGGAGGCTATGGGAAGGTCAACACTTAGACGTCCTGCCCACCTAAGACTGGTGTGACCCTGTGAGGTGACTCTGGAGGGTGTGGGAGGCTGACCTCAGGCAGGAAAGGTAAATGAGACTGAGCTAAAGGGAGATGTGGGGAGCGCTGGTCAGGGCAGAGAGGATGGCTCAGTGACCTGTCTTCTACCAGGGAGTAGCTCAGAGCTAGGGCAGGAGGCCAGCTCTGAGTTGGTGGGAGCCTGGCAGAGGTTTTGCTCAGGAGTCCTCGGAGGCCTCTGGACCTGAGTGACAGGTCTGAAGGGTCTCAGTTGCACTTAAGGCATTAAAATGTCCATGTGCCTTTTGTATCCTATTAGTAGGTCAAGGAACCCAGTAGGAAGGTGGACTCAGGCAGGAAAGGTAAATGAGACTGAGCTAAAGGGAGTGGCCTTTAGCTCAGGTTGTGGCCTCCATGGGCTCTGACTGTCATGGACGAGGGGAGATGAGCAGAGTTGGAGGCTGCAGGGAGGAGGGAAGAGGAAAGAGGGAGCTGGCAGGATGGGCCATGGTTCCCCACACAGACTCAGTGGAGAAGGGCTTGTCATCATGGTGACTCTTTGTGCTGCAGCCTAGGGGATGAGACCTACAGCCATGGACCAGATCCCAGGGCAGTGTGGATGATGGAGGAGGAGGGTGGGTCCAAGGCAGGTGTGGGGACAGAAGACGTGGGCCTCCAGTTACCTGCACAGGGCCTGCGTTTTGTCCTGAGGAAGGAGGATCAGGAACCCCCAAGGGCTTTTCCTGGAGCCACGGGTGCTGCCATGGAGTGCAGGGAAGGTCACTCTGGCAGCTGTGGGGAGGGCCTGGAGCCCAGGGAGTTGGTCCTGGAGGAAGGAAGCATCTGCCATAATCCAGGTCAGAATCAACAAGGACATAAAACCACCTGCTCATTGTTTACTCGTTTCTTCATCACAAGTTCTCTGAAGATGTCCTTGGATCCAAGCCCTGGGAAACCAGGAATGTGGGTATGACCCCATTTCAACCCTGAGAGTGGCTTTGAAGCCTGTTGTCCCTAGACCACACCTGAGGATGTTACCTGGCTCACTTCTCTCACATTTCACAGGAGGGGACTGAAGTCAGAAGGGGTATGGTTTCAACCTCCAAGGTCCTGCACAGCCCAAGGACACAGGGCCTGGAGGAGGTCCCAGGTGTCCTCATGTCCTGACCTGACTTCTCTCAAATGGAACATGGATCTCAGCTATGATTCTATTTTCCATCCATCCATGCACTCATCATCCATCCATCCATCCATCTATTCATCCATCCATCCATCATCTATCCATGGATGCATCTACCCACCCATCCATCCAACAATCCATCTGTCCAGCTATCCATCTATCCTTCCATTCTTTCAACTATTTCAGAGACAGCACTTCCTACAGTTGGGCAGCAAGACTCTTGTTGAAGAAGATGTGGATGAGGCATTTCTGTGGGTGCCAGAGGACCTCCATATAGTGCTAGGTTAATATTACTAAGTTATGGCTGAAATTCAATATTCTATAAAACATACAAGTAGGGAATATAATTCCTTATACCAACAGCTACAGAGATCATCACATATCATTAAGAATAACAGAGTTGTAAGCATTTTAGTTAAAGTAAACTCTCATAGGACATTGTCGTTTTAAGAAATTACTCAATTTCAGGACAACTGACAGATCATGGGTAGGTTCATCTTCAGTGACGAATATTCTCTAACATTTTCCTTATTCTTTCAAACACATGTGAGATCCTTTTGCATCTCGAAGTATTCATATCAATAACATGTTTGTCCGAAATTTCTCAGGGCATTTCTAACTCTTTTCATTTACTTCTAGTTGAAACTCTCTATCTTTGATTGCTAAAAGTTGAGTTTTAATTGAGACTGAATAAGTAGCATGATCTTTATTATTTTCTTTAGCTCCACAGATTTAAATTCCACTGAAATGCTGAAATGTACATGTTTTGGTCTTCAGGCCCAACTCTTCCATGAGCTCCAAACTAGAGCGTCTCACACCCACTGTGTCCCATCCTCCTGGATAGCCAATGGATGTCTTGGATGTGGGAAACTTATCCAGGCTAGCATGGGACTCTGGATCTTTGCCCTAAACCTGCTTCTCCCCAGGCTTCACCTCTCAGCAGTGGCATCGGATCCAGCCAGCTGCTCCAGCCCAAATGTGATGGGATCATTTTGATTCCCATTGTCTCCACATATTCAATTCAACAGCAGGCACTGTCAGTGCTGCCCCAGCCTCTGTCTCCCTCGTGTCTCTCCAGGGCTGCACTGTGACAAGACCATAGCGTCTACCTGGATGGCCACAGGGACTCCCGGTTGGTCTTCCTGCCTCCACTGCCACCCCCATTACTCTATTTCAACAGGGAAAACATGACCTCGTAAGTCCTGCTCCTCCCCTCCCAGGATTTTTCACTGCACATGGAAAGGATTCACCTTTCTGCAAGGTTCTGCGTGACCTGGCACTTGCCTCGTTTTCTTTTTTTTTTTTTTTTTTTTTTGAGACGGAGTCTCCCTCTGCCACCCAGGCTGGAGTGCAGTGGCCCGATCTCAGCTCACTGCAAGCCCCGCCTCCTGAGTTTACGCCATTCTCCTGTCTCAGCCTCCCAAGTAGCTGGGACTACAGGCGCCCGCCACGCCGCCCGGCTAGTTTTTTGTATTTTTTAGTAGAGACGGGGTTTCACCGTGTTAGCCAGGATGGTCTCGATCTCCTGACCTCGTGATCCGCCCGTCTCGGCCTCCCAAAGTGCTGGGATTACAGGCTTGAGCCACCGCGCCCAGCCAGAAAATTTTTAAAACTACCTAAGACCTGGATGCCCCCACCAACCCCACCTCAAGTTGTCCTCTTGCTCTTCCAGATGGAACCAATATAAATCTTACACACATTGATTGATGTATTATGTCTCCCTAAAGTGTGTAAAAGGAAGCTGTACTCTGACCACGTTGGGCACATGTCATCAGGACCTCCTGAATCTATGTCATGGGCACATCCTTAGCTTTCAAAAAATACTTTCTAAATTGATTGAGACCTCTCTCAGATACTTTCTGGTTCACAGGCTTATGGCTGTGCTGTGAGCAAAATTAAGGGAAACCAATAAAAAAGTGAGAAACCCAAGGCAAGTGAGAGCAACATATCTAATGAGAGGTAAGGAAAAGGAGCCATTTCTACAATCCAATGAGACCTGTAACTGCAGGAGAGGCCAAGGTCACAGAAGAAATGCAGCCACTGCCAAACTGTAGCCCTGAATAAAACCAAAGGGCAACGTTGCCCAATGATGCAAATCCAGAAAAGGTCAGGTCCTGGGGTTCAAAGCAGGCTGTGGAATGAAGACTAACTCTGTTGGAATAAATATAAATCACCTCTACATCCCCCAATTCACAATGAGCTGGTATCATCCTGACACCAAAATCCAACCACTCAAGGACATAGACAAAATGTTCTATGCAAGATATTGGCAAAGTGAATGAAATTACATATAAAGAATACTATATGCTGATTAAGGAGGATTTGCACCAGAAATGCAAGGTAGGTTTCAAATTACAAAATTATTTGATGTAACTTAACACATTCAGAGACTAAGGAAAAGAAAACTGTATGCATATTTCATTAAATGCAAGTGACATGTGTTATAAAATTCATCTTTTCTTGACTTAAAAAATTCCTTCACAGAAGGTGCAGTGGCTCACACCTATAGTTTCAGCACATTGGGAGGCCGAGGTGGGCAGATCACTTGAGCCAGGAGTTCAAGACCATGTTGGGCAATATGGCGAAACCCTGTCTCTACAAAAATTACAAAAAATAGCCACGTGTGGTGGCACCTACGTATAACCCCAGCTACTCAGGAGGCTGAGGTGGGAGGATTTCTTAAGCCCAGGAGGATGAGGCTACAGTAAGCCATGACTGCACCGCTGCACTTCAGCCCAGGTAACAAAGCACGACCCTGTCTCAAAAAAAAATTTTAAATTCTCTTAGAAAATAGAAATTGCAAGCCAAGTGCGGTGGCTCATGCCTGTAATCCCAGCACTTTGGGAGGCCGAGGCAGGCGGATCATGAGGTCAGGAGATAGAGACCATCCTGGCTAACATGGTGAAACCCTGTCTCTACTAAAAATACAAAAAATTAGCCAGGCGTGGTGGCGGGTGCCTGTAGTCCCAGCTACTCGGGAGGCTGAGGTAGGAGAATGCCGTGAACCCAGGAGGCGGAGCTTGCAGTGAGCTGAGATCCGGCCACTGCACTCCAGCCTGGGTGACAGAGCAAGACTCCGTCTCAAAAAAAAAAAAAAAAAAATGCAACTTTAAGCCACAATGGTTACTATTTCACACCTCCTATTTCACACCTAGTAGATTATCAAACTTTTAAAGTTTCACAAAGAGAGTGTTGGCAGTAAGAGTTGGCAACCAAAATAACCATAAACTCTAGTAGGAGTGAAAATTGGTACAACTTCAGAAAACGATTCATCATTGTACAGTAAAGTCATAGATGGGAACACACTTTGCACAAGTCAGTCTTTCCTTATTACATACTCTAAGCCTTGAGAGGAAGCCAGCTGATGCCACAGTGTTTTGTAAAACTGTGGCTGCTATCGGAATTCACCACCACACCCACAGGACACACCAAGGTAGAAGTGTCAGAGGTGTTTAAACCAGAGCAACTCCATCTTGAATAGGGCCTGGTAAAATAAGGCTGAGACCAACTTTCCAGACACTTATGACATTCTAAGTCACAGGATAACATTGAAAGTCGCCACAAGATACATGTCAGGTCATAAAGGCCTTGCTGGTTAAACAGGTTGCAGTAAAGAAGCCAGCCAAAACCCACCAAAATCAAGATGGCAAGGAGACTGACCTTTGGTGTTCTCACTGCTCCTTATGTGTCCAGAATAGGTTCCTTCCGGTGGGTTCGTGGTCCCACTGGCATCAGGAGTGAAGCTGTACACCTTCGTAGTCACTGTTACAGCTCATTAAGGTGGCGCATCTGGAGTTGTTCATTCCTCCCAGTGGGTTGGTGTTCTCCCTGGCTTCAAGAGTGAAGCTGCATCTAGACCTTTGTGGTGTTACAGCTCATAAAAATGGTGCAGACCCAAAGAGCAAAAGAACCAAGCACTCCACAGGGTGGAAGGGGACCCCAAGGGCTTGCAGCTGCTGGCTCTGGTGGCCAGTTTTTACTCCCTTATTTGGCCACGCCCACATCCCTCTGATTGGTCTATTTTACAGAGTACTGATTGGTCCGTTTTTACGGAGTGCTGATTGGTGCATTTACAAACATTTAGCTAGACACAGAGCTCTGATTGGTGCATTTTTACAGAGTGCTGATTGGTATGTTTACAAACCTTTAGCTAGACACAGAGGACTGGTGCATTTACAATCCTTCAGCTAGACAGAACAGTTCTCCAAGTCCCCACCTGACCCAGAAGCCCAGCTGCCTTCACCTCTCAGTTATATGCTAATTATATGCATTAGCACGCTAAGAGACACTCTCACCAGTACCACAGCAATTTACAAATGCCATAGTAAGGTTCAGAAGTTACCTGCATGGTTTAAAACGTGGGGAAGCCCTCAGCTCCGGGAAATTGCCCACCTCTTTCCTGGAAAACTCATGAATAATCCACCCCTTGCTTAGCATATCATCAAGCAATAACTACAAGTATCCTTAGTCCAGCAGCCCAAGCTGCTGCTTTAACAGTGGAGTACCCATTCTTTTGTTTCTTTACTTTCTTTATACACTTGCTTTGTCTTTGCACTGTGGACTCCCATGGATTTTTCTTGTGTGAGATCTAAGAACCCTCTCTTGGGGTCTGGACCGGGACCCCTTTCTGGTAACAGAAGCACCGCTTCACCAAGGTCATGCAGGTCAGTACTTACTAAGTACAAAAAAGTCTATAACCACACTATTTATAATTTTAAAAATAAGTGAAGTCAATTGACATTTAAGTGTTAAAAAGAAAGTAAACAACCCAAATACACACACAGAGTAGACTGCTCTGGCTTGCATACAGAGAGGTTCATTGCCCCTTTGGGTGGGCCGGGCAAGGTCAGGGCCTAAGAAGCATTTCTGGGGAGACGGGGTGTCAGGCGCTGATGGCTGCGGGAGGAGTGACTCCTCCCAGGATGAAGGTTTCCGTTCTCCCAGTGCTCACTCAAATTCAGTATTTCTAAGTAATTCCAGGGGGCGTAACGCCCGTCAGAAGGGTCATTGGTGTCACAGATACGTGTTCCCTTGCATTTCCAGGAAATGTCCTTGGTTGGCGAACTACAGTCGTGATAGTCGGGTCACAGGGCGTTTTGTGAGCTATCGTCTTGGGCAAATGAGGGCCAAAAAAAACCAAAAAGAGATCTGAAGATGAACTGCATAGCAGCAGGGTTTGGGACGAGAGGGACCCCCTTGCTAGCAAAGGCGAGCACTTGCGCGGTACCAGCAAGGGCTGCCCACCTCCCGGAGGGAAACGTTTGTGTGAGCGCAGGAATGACCCGGAAGACCTTGGCGCGGCTGCAGAGTTTTCCGGGAAATGTAATTTCTGGGTCCAGGCGCCATGACCCTTACAAGTAGAGGGTGTCCCTTGGTTCCGAGATGTATCGTTCACCAGAGGACGACTGTGTGCCCCAGGACACTGCGCGTGGTCCTAGCTGGCCCCCAGGACACTGCGCGTGGTCCTAGCTGGCGGCTGTGGCTCCACAGCCCCAGGCGGCTTAGCTTCTTATGAAGCCCTGACCGGTTTACCCGCTGCGCACAAGGTCTGCGCAGCCGCATAGACCCTTGGTAAGTGTGGTCTTCCGGTGCCGGCGGTTCCCGGCACCGGGGACACGTGTCCCGCACGCGGAGGATTCTGGGAAATGTGGTTCGGCCGTGGGTGCACGAGGTCAGTCCCGCGATAACCTCAGGGCTGGAGGCAGATTCCAAGCTAAGGAACGGTTTGGGACAGTGTCCTTCCCGGAGGTCGGCGGCCGTTACCTGCTCACCAGCTACGCGGCGCGTCAGGTCCGCGGAGTCGCGAGCTCCGGGCGCCTGCGGGGACGGTGAGGCCCTGCTGAGGACTCCGGCAAGTGTGGGTCCCGGCGGCGACGGCGGGGCTCAGGCCTTGCGTCAGCCCCGCGGTTTGACACCGGCCGGGGCTTTGGCATTTCCTGCCCTTCGTGTCGAGTCGTGTAAACGCCGGGTGATGACGGCGCCGACCTCTTGGCACTGTTGTGAGAGCAAAGTGGGCGCGAGAGCAGACGCCAGCCGCAGTTGTTTTGGGGTTATGTTGTCATCAAGCTGGCGCTTTCAGTTGTGTAACCTTGAACAAATAGGTTCTGTATCTCGGAAATTCCGTTTTGTCTTCATTAAAAAAAAAAAAAAATCTTGTTTAAAACTCCTGACCTCAAGCGATCCGCCCGCCTCCGCCTCCCAAAGTGCTGGGATTAAAGGCGTAAGCCACCGTACCAGCCTGGCCAACATGGCGAAACACCGTCTCTACTAAAAAATACAAAAAAAAAAAAAAAATTAGCTGGGCGTGGTGGCACGTGTCTGTAATCCCAGCTCTTCGGGAGGCTGAGGCAGGAGAATCGCTTGAACCTGGGAGGCGGAGGTTGCAGTGAGCCGAGGTCGCTCCATTGTACTCCAGCCTTGGGCGACAGAACGGGACTCCATCTCAAAAAAAAAGAGACAAAAAGAAATCTGGAATAATGTGAATGTCCACCGTCCAAAGTGGTGAAGATTGAACAAGCTGATAAAGTTATTACTGTTGTTTTATCAGTCTTTTATATACAGAATAATTGATTTTCCCCGCAGGTGACACCTGGTAAATGGTTAGCCCTTGCGGAGAAACACCCTGTTAGTTCCCAGGGAGACACTGGCCTCCCGGAGAGTGATTACCAGTGTACCTTTCCATTAGGGTGTGTCACAGGTGCCAGTCTGATTTTTCATGACTACTGTTTTCTGTCCTTCTGTGCCCTCAGGACACTGCCCATCTCTAAGATAAGAGCCTGGAAAGGGGACTCTATTGGATATTGGAAATTGCAGAATAATGGCTGAGGTAAGTCGGTGTGTCCCAAAGTCTTCCTGAAACACTTCATGAGGCCTCTGTGTGTTTGCTTTGCTTCTGCCTGTTCCCACCTAATCAAGTCCATTTAAGGGACTGGATCTATGCTTCCTTTCACTATAGGAAGGATGGAGCCCACAAGAGAACACCAAGGTATTGCTCTCTTCACCCAGTGTTCCTCTTTTCTACAGTTTTCTGCTAGAAGACTTTCTAGATTGACAAAATTTTTAAACTGTAATTCACAATGCAACTTTGGAATGTAAGGTTATTTGGTTTATGGTTGTCAAAACTGTACCATGTGGTCTCAAGTGAAGAGATGTTTGGAGTCGTCCTTGATTCTTCCTTTTGACTTATAACTAATATTCAGGTCCTCTAGTTGGATCTAAACGATACACCATGTACACAGCATCTAACCATTAGCTAGCCCATCACCACCACCACCACTACCACCCCAGTCCGAGCCACCTGGATTATTGGGGTAGCCTCCTAGCTGTATTCCCAGCATCTGCCCTTAACCCACATCAATTTGTTCTCAGTACAACTGTTACTGTGATCCTATAGTTATATAAATTCCTGTCATTCTTCAACCTAAAATTTTTCAGTGGCTCTAACTGAGTTACTTCTGCAGTGACCTGTTTGTACAGTTAGGCCATTACCTCTCTGATCCCACCTTCCTTCTCTGCCTCCTCATTCCTTTGAGCTCTAGCCACTGTCACCAGTTGCTGTGCCATCCACGTGGAATATTCTTCCCCTACATATGCACAAGCTTGCATCCTTATCTCCTTCATGTATTTCTTCCGTGGTTACTTTCTCAGAAAAGCTTCCCTGAATGCCTATTTGCAATTGTAGTCACTTTCCCTTCACTAGCACTTCCACTCCTCTGTCACTGCTTTGTTTTCCACGGCGCGTGTCACTCACTAGCTGATGTACTGTATGTTCAGTATATGTACCTGCTCATTATCTGTTCCTGGTGGGAGAAATGTTTTTTATTTTTTGTTGACTGCTATAGCTTCAGTACCCAGGGTGTTACCTGGCACCAAATAGATTAGTAAGTAATTGTTGGATGAATAAGATGAGTAATGAAGAACTGGTGGGGCAGAATTATGGCATGGAAGGTGAAGCTTGCACAGGAGGGGATGTAAGTAGCAGATGCATATGTTGGGTGAAGTCTGTTTTCCTGGAATAATTAGATAATTAGAACTGAAAAACTGACATAGTGGTGCATGCCTGTTGTCCCAGCTACTTGGGAGGCTGATGAGGTGGGAAGATTTCTTGAGCCCTGTGGTGTGAGGCTGTAGTGAGCTATGATTATGTCACTGCACTCCAGCTTGGTGACAGGGCAAGAACCTGTCACTTAAAAAAAAAAAAAGTAAAGGCTAAAGTGAGCTAATACCAAAACCATTCATTGGTACTTCTAAACACTTACGAAGTACCTGTTAGGAAAAGTTGTGCATGGATTTCAGTGTACACTGACACACAGAACTTCATGATCTAGTGCAGTATTGTCTAAGAGAACTTTCTGCAGTGGTGGGAGTGTTCTGCATGTGTACTGGTCAGTACTATAGCCACCAGCCCTGTATGACTATTGAGTACTTGAATTTTGGCTTAAGCAACAGAGGAAATGAATTTTAAATTGTACTTAAGTATTTTATTTTTACATTTTAATTAATTTAAATGTTGTAGCCAAGTTGGCTAGTGGCTCCTGTGTTGAAGATTGCAGCACTGGTGGAAAAGTAAGAAAGCATAAGAAATTTAAATAAGTGCTAGAATAGATATCCTGTGTTCTTTTGGGGGCTCAGATGGGTGAACATCTCAAGCTGCCCAGGCAACTGAAGGGGAAGAAAGAAGCATCCTGGCTCTAAGTTGTCATGACTGGTTTGTCAAAGATATGAGAAATGTTATTTTTATTTGGGATATAGGCAGTTAACTAACACAGTGGCAATTAACAGGTGAATATAGAATAAATTTTGTGTAGCAAATTGAACTGTCAAGTCTCACTTGAGGATAAGTTATTGTTTATTTGGAAAACATATGTGTTGGATTGTATCTGCTTGCCTATATAAAAAGATGAGATTTCTTCCTGTCCTTTTAATCTCAATAGTGGATTGCTTGTGAAGTGCCTCAAGGTCTGATTTAATGCTTATTCAGTAATAAAACCATTTTCTTTTTGTTTCTACATTTGTGGAGAGGATTTTCTGCCATTGGAAGGAGGTTTGAATTTTAATTATTTTCCCCAAACCTGAGAAAAGTAAATTCTGGCTTTAAAACCAAAGACCCATGCCACTTGTAGACATGCATGCAAAATATCCAAATAAAGTACTACAATACTGAATGAACTCTCAGAGCTAAAAAATAAACCACAGTAGAGCAGTCTGTTTTACAAATCACAGACAGTAATAATGCTGTATTAAATGGATGTACTTTTTGCACATATTGTAATTTGACTAGCCAATAAACTATTATTGAATATTTAAGCTTCTAAAGTTTTACTATTTTAAATAATACTGTGAAATGAGTACTATTGAGAAGAATTTCTAAGTGCATCTGTGAGCATTTTTTTTAGAATATTTTCTTTGAAATGTGCTCTTTTATTTTTTTCTCTTATTTCCAGGTCCTATTTAAGGACTGTCTATGGCAGGAGTCCTCAACCTTTTTGACACTAGGAATCAGTTTCGTGGAAAACAATTTTTCCATGAAAGTGGGAGGTGGTGGAGGTGGTGGTTTGGGGACGAAACTGTTCTACATCAGATCATCAGGCATTAGTTAGATTCACATAAGGAGCGTGCAACCTCGATCCCTTGCATGCGCAGTTCTCAGTAGAGATTGCGTTCCTATAAGAATCTATGCCAGAGCTGATCCGACAGCAGGTGGAGCTCGGGTGGTAATGCTCACTTTCCTGCCACTCACCTCCTGCTCTGTTGCCCCATTCCTTTTTTTTTTTTTTTTTTTTTTTTTTTGAGATGGAGTCTTGCTCTGTCGCCCAGGATGAAGTACAATGGCCGGATCTCAGCTCACTGCAAGCTCCACCTCCCGGGTTTATGCCATTCTCCTGCCTCAGCCTCCCGAGTAGGTGGGACTACAGGCGCCGCCACCTCGCCCGGCTAGTTTTTTGTAGTTTTTAGTAGAGACGGGGTTTCACCGTGTTAGCCAGGATGGTCTCGATCTCCTGACCTCGTGATCCGCCCGTCTCGGCCTCCCAAAGTGCTGGGATTACAGGCTTGAGCCACCGCGCCCGGCCTGTTGCCCCATTCCTAAAAGCCACAGACCAGTACCAGTCCGTGACCGGGCGTTAGACCCCTAATCTATGACATCTTCAGTCTTTTCACCCAGGAGTCTCATATTTCAATTATTAAATGTTTGTCAGTACTCGGTTTAAGTATACACCATAAATATATTTTTCTTTTTTGTTTATGAATCAGTTATGTGTATGTTTTAGTCTATTTGTGCTGCTATAACAGAATACCCCAGACTGAGTAGTTTATAAATAATGAAAATGACTTCTCATGGTTTTGGTGCCTGGGAAGTCCAAGACTAAGGGGCAGACATCTGGCAAAGGCCTTCTTGCTGTGTCATTTTATGGTGGATTGGCAAAGAGAAGAGAGAGAGGCAAAGGGGGGCCTGAACTCATTTTTTAAAATAAGGAACCCGCTCCCCCAGTGATGACATTAATCCATTCATGAGGACAGAGTCCTCAAGGCCAATCGTCTCCTAAAGGTCTCACCTCTCAATACTATTAGAATGGCAATTAAGTTCAATATATGCTTTTTTAGGGAATACAATCAAACCATATGTCTATCAGTCTTTAATATAAAGATGTCTTTCTTTCTGAACCCATTTTTTGTGAGCTTTAGTGAATCTTCTTGAGTATCCCATTTGAGAGACAATCACTTTAGCCTTATTTTTAATTACTTATCTAGCACTTAAGCTCTAAAAGATATAACTAAATACTTGACTCTGCTGTCAAATGTTGCTTTTTAAAAATTCATATAATTCTAAACTTTTAACAAAATTAACTACTGAAGTGAAGCTATCATGTTTGTCTCTCATTCTTATTGTGTAAAAATTCTAACTACATAAGTGTCCCCTTTATTGTATGTTAATTCCAACTACATAACTGTCCTGTTATTACTTAACTGAGATCACATTCCCAATCATTGTCACAGCTCCTGAATCTTTTTCCATTTCTTCCACAAGCAGGCTGATTTTACCCCTTCTTCAGTGACAGAAGAGGCCTGGGCTATGACTGAGCTTAAATATATTTGCTATTTCAGGTGACATTTAGTGATGTGGCTATAGACTTCTCTCATGAAGAGTGGGCATGGCTAGATTCTGCTCAGAGGGACTTATACAAGGATGTGATGGTCCAGAATTATGAGAACCTGGTCTCTGTAGGTAAGGATATCACCCCTTCCACTCCAATAGGGGACACCTTCCTTTTGCCACTCTGAATTGCTGAAGAGCCTCCTAAGTAAATGGCTGAATTTCTGTAGCATGTTCCCAAGGAAATGTGTGGCTCTGTTGTGCCCTGCCTGAAGCTTATCTTTCCATTTCAGTGAACGCCCTTCATCCCTTCTTGTCCATAATAGAGGACCACAGCTTAAACAATTCTATATTCTTCCTGTAAGCAGGTCTTTCCGAAACTAAGCCATATGTGATCATGTTATTGGAGGATGGAAAAGAGCCCTGGATGGTGGAGAAAAAACTGTCAAAAGGTATGATTCCCGGTGAGTCATGGTGAACAAGACTAAGGAAGTTTTTGTTAAAAGATGTTTATTGTGAGTGTGGAGGCATTTTACGGATACTGTCTTCAAAGATCTCAAATAGAAATGAAAAATTGAGGCATATTTAGCTTATATTTTCAAAACAATTGCTTCTCCCTCTAAAATTATTATCTCTATCATTCATGTCATCTAATGAAGGTTAGAGGTTTTTGCCATCATAATAATTCAAATTGTTACTATATTCATGGAAAAGTAAGACAATTTATTCTTTCTTAATTCTACTTAAGCAAAATATACTAATAATTTTAAGCTAAGAAAAGCTGTCAATTAGATGGAAAATCACTTTTCTAAATTTGTAGATGAAATATGAACATATCAGAGGAAGTAAAGGACATATAAATATGTTTCTAGGAATAATATTTTCTAATGTTCAAGAAATAATATGATTCACACAGTTTCTTCATAACCTCAGAAAGCCTAAATCTTTGTCAGCTATAAAGAGCATTTAGATTACTTTGTTTTTACTGCAATTGTTTAATGTAGTAGTATCAATTCTGTATTTTAAGCTTGATAATCTGGCAGCAAATTGAGATTAATGGAAGGTTGGAGAAAAAGGCTATGAGACAAAATGCAATCTTTCCCATATGAATATAGGCACAAAAAGATGATTTGTAATCCAGAATGCCTTCCACATCTTATTTCTGATAGTTTCCTTTTTTTCAATACTATTTTATCCATTTTGTATAGTTTACCCATTTCCTTTATCACACTCTGTTCCTACTTCTGTGAACTTTCTATTCTCTGCTCCATTTGAGCATTGTTCAGAAGTCACTGAAATATTTGAGTTGTCAGAGCTGTGTGTTTTCTGGGGGCTTCATTTCTTATCCATTTCTCCTAATTCCACTGTAGAAGTTTTTTTCAAGAAGTGGGGGAAAAAAAAAAAAAAAAAAAGCAGTGCTTTGCTTTCTTGATATATTTCAGATTGGGAATCAAGATGGGAAAACAAGGAATTATCAACAAAGAAGGATATTTACAATGAAGATTCACCCCAAACAGTAACAATAGAAAAAGTTGTAAAACGACATTTTGAATTCTCAAATTCTAATAAGAATTTGGAATATATAGAATGCAACAAATTTAGAAGCACCTTTCATTCAAAGTCTACTCTTTCCGAACCACAAAACAATTCTGCTGAAGGGAATTCACACAAATATGATATATTAAAGAAGAATGTGTCAAAAAAGTCAGTTATAAAAAATGAGAGAATCAATGGTGGAAAGAAACTTTTGAATTCTAATAAAAGTAGGGCAGCCTTCAACCAGAGCAATTCTCTTATCCTTCCCCAGACTTGTAATAGAGCTAAAATCTATACATGCAGTGAATGTGGGAAAGCCTTTGGCAAACAGTCAATCCTCAATCGCCATTGGAGAACTCATACAGGAGAGAAGCCCTATGAATGTCGTGAATGTGGGAAGACTTTTAGCCATGGCTCATCCCTTACACGACATCAGATAAGTCATAGTGGAGAGAAACCTTACAAATGTGTTGAATGTGGGAAGGCCTTTAGCCATGGCTCATCACTTACTAACCATCAGAGCACTCACACTGGAGAGAAACCATACGAATGTATGAACTGTGGAAAGTCTTTTAGTCGTGTGTCCCTTCTCATTCAGCATCTAAGAATTCATACGCAAGAAAAACGCTATGAGTGTCGTATATGTGGGAAGGCCTTCATTCATAGTTCATCTCTCATTCATCATCAGAAAAGCCATACTGGAGAGAAACCTTATGAATGTAGAGAATGTGGGAAAGCTTTCTGCTGTAGCTCACACCTTACTCAACATCAAAGAATTCACAGTATAAAGAAAAAGTTTGAATGCAACAAATGTCTCAAAGTCTTTAGTAGCCTGTCATTTCTTGTTCAACATCAGAGTATTCATACTGAAGAAAATCCCTTTGAAGTTTAGAAATGCAGGAAATCCTTCAACCAGCTTGAATCACTGAATATGCATTTGAGAAATCACATTAGATTGAAACCCTACGAATGCAGTATATGTGGGAAAACCTTCAGTCATAGGTCATCCCTACTTTGACATCACAGAATTCATACTGGAGAGAAACCTTATGAATGTATTAAATGTGGGAAGACCTTCAGCTGTAGTTCAACCCTTACTGTACATCAGAGAATTCATACTGGAGAAAAGCCATATAATGTAATGAGTATGGGAAAGCTTTTAGCAAAGGCTCAAATCTTACTGCCTATCAAAGAGTACATAATGGAGAGAAACCCAATAATGTGGTAAGTGTGGAAAAGCCTTTAGATCATATGAATCACTATACATGTGAGAAATCTTACAAAAGAGAAACTATTTGAAGCAGTGTTTATCATGGTAAACTTCATAGATCCTCCCTTATTTAACATCAGAAAAAATTTATACTGGGGAAAAGTTGTATGAATGTGGTGAATATGGGAGACTTTTAGCAATGATGCAGACATTTTTATTTATCAGAGTTTATACTGTAGAGAAATCATATGAAGTCAATAAATGTGGGAAAGCCTTTGTCAGTATTAATCCCTTAATTGACATAAGTATACTCACACTAGGAAAAAACTGTGTACATGTAGCAAATGTGGGAAAGACTATAGGCAATAGGAATCTCCTACAAACTCCTACAGGAAAAAAGTTGTATGAGTGTGGAAAATTTAGAAATTGAAGGAATTCTTCAGTTCCAAGTGCATCCCTTATTCTACAGGAAATAAACTGGAGAGAAATCTCATTATATAAGAGGCAAAGGAAACTTTCACAAGGGATAAATCTGTTCATATTTTGATCGTGGTGATGATTTTTCTGGTTTTCACAACTGTCAGAAGTTACAAATTGTACATTTTGATATACATGCTTCTTATATGTCATTTATACTTCATCAAAGCTGTTAAAATAAAAAAAAGATTTAAAATACAATTAGGAAAAACAATAGAATAAGGCATGTAATAATGGAGGAATATGCATTTTTAACTGCATGTGGATGATTAATAAAAATGATTACTTATTAGAACATAAAGTAGGTCTCAACAAATTTCAAAGGATTTAAAAATTTCCAGAGGATATAATTTGATCTCAATGCAATTTTCATAGAAATCAGTAACAAAAAGTGATTGCAAACTCTTCATATTTATACAAATTAATTATCCAGTTGTCACAAACAACCTGAAAATTCAATAGATTAAAATGACACTCGATGATGATGACAATCATTGATCCCTCATGTGCTGTGTGTTGGCTGGTGTTTCAGCTGATATAAGCTGGGCTCGGCTAGATGGTGAACACTCAAGCTGTGGACTGGGTAGGAGTTGGCCCCTCCTGTAGGTTGGGCTCAAATATGAGCCACATCTATTAATTCAGGGGTTCACACCTAAGAACCAGCACTTCTAGGGGAAAGGTCGTCTCATAGTGACCACAGGAATGTGGGAAGGAAAGACTAACTGCATGGTCCTATTGAAGCAATTAACTACCTATTGTCTGCTAACATGCCATTGTCCAAATCTAGGAACATCAATGGAGTGAGGGTACTTGGGGGACTGCGCCTGAACTGGGAGGGCAGTGAGTGGTGTATGGACACTGAATGATGACATGATTAGGATCATGTAAAAGACTGTTAGGAAAGCAAGGCTTTCCTGAATTAACATGGACATGGAGGTGTCCTCCAATGTCGTAAGATGTTCTGGATTAGACAATGATACATGAACATTTCAAGGTGAACCTCATACACATTAACTTCAGTTCCCAAATAGCGATGCTACTGAATGGTGGTGTGAAATGTTAGACTGCTGCTGGACATCTCTCACCCCAATAACACTGAAAATGCTGAACATGCTTTTTCTTTGTCCTTTCATAAATCTACGTTAATTTAGAGTCAAGTGAACGCCTATTGTGTCTGTTTTATTGCCCATAAGAATCTGCAACTGTTGCTGGTGGCCGTGCAGTCCTCTAATTGTCTATGAAACCAAATTAAAATTTTTAAAGCTTTTGCAAAGAAAATCCCAGGCAAATGACTTTCTGGGACATTCTGGCAAATACTTAAGGAGGAAACCAATCTTATACAAATTCTTCCAAAGAATAAATAATGAGGGTATCTTGTCTGTATCGGTCAGTGTTCCTGCAGGAAAGAAATGGCAAATTCACACTGGACACCTGAGGAGAGTTCAATGAATGACTCTTGGCTCTGGCGTGAGCAAAGTTAAGGGAAATCAGTAAGAAAGTAAGAAAACACCTGGCCAGGAGCGGTGGCTCATGCCTATAATCCCAGCACTTTGGGAGGCCGAGGCGGGCAGATCACCTGAGGTCAGGAGTTCGAGGCCATATTAGTCAGATATGGTGAAACGCTGTCTCTACTAAAAATACAAGAATTAGCCAGGCATGATGGTGGGCGCCTGTAGTCCCAGCTACTTGGGAGGCTGAGACAGGAGAATTGCTTGAACCCAGGAGGCAGAGGTTGCAGTGAATTGAGATCATGCCACTGCACTCCAGCCTGGGTGACAGAGCAAGACTCTGTCTCAAACAAAACAGAACAAAACAAACAAACAAAAAACCAAGGATAGAAAAAGCAAAGCACCCAAAGGGAGACAAAGAAAAGGAGCTGTTCCTATGATGCAGTGAGACCTGCAACTGCAGGAGAGGTCAAACTCATGGGACCTTTGGCCATCAGTAGAGGGACGCAGCCACTGCCAATCTGCAGCCCTAAGGGAAATCAGCTGGGAGCAAATCACTTCATCTGACTCTCTTCGTCCTTCCCATGTCCTGCCATATCTCCAATGTGTCAACACCCCAAAAAACAAAGGGCAACATAGACCAATGTTGCAATCCAGAAAAGACCATGTTCTGGTGTACGGAGCAGGTTGGGGAAAGGGTAGCCTAGATCTTGTAGAATAAATGGAAATCACCACTATATTCCTCAGTTAATTTAATGAGGCTGCTATAATCTTGACAGCAAAATTCAACCACTCAGGGACACAGACAAAATTTTCCACACAAGATATTGGCAAAATGAGATTATATATAAAATAATACTATATGCTGATTAAGGCAGATCTATACCAGAAATGCAAGCCAGGTTTCATATTAAAAAATCATTTGATATACTTTAAAACATTAACAGAACTAAGAAAAAAAACATATGCACATTTCATTAAATGTAAATAAGATGTCTTATAATATTCATCATCTTGTTTAAAAAATGTTCTCAGGCTGGGTGCGTTGGCTCACGCCTGTAATCACAGCACTTTTGGAGGCCAAGGCAGGTGGATCACTGGAGGTTAGGAGTTGGAGATCAGCCTGGCCAACATGGCAAAATCCCGTCTCTACCGAAAATACAAAAATTAGCTGGGTGTGGTGGTGCGCGACGGTAGTCCCAGCTACTCCACTGACTGAGACAGGAGAATCACTTGAACCTAGGAGACAAAGGTTGCAGTGAGCTGAGATTGTGCCACTGCACTCCAGCCTAGGAGACAGCAATTCTGTCTAAAAAAAAAAAAAAAGAAGAAGAAGAAATAGAAAATAGAAACAGAATAATATATCCTTAATCTAACAAAGAGCATCTACCAAAAACTCCTAAACTTCCTATTTAATGGTGAAATATCAAAAATTATCCTTTTGATTCTGGACGAAGGGTATCCAGAGAAGAAGGAAAGAATAGGGCAAGGAGGAAGAGACAGGAGAGGACGGGGGGAAGAGGATGGGGAGAAGGGAGTGTGAGCTGCACCCTTGTAACCTGCCTGCCCCAGCTCCTCCACAGCCGGCTGTCCTCCCCACCCTCCCCACCCCTCCACATTGGACCACTCTCCACTCAGCAGGCTCTCGAGCTACAGCCCGTACCCAGGAAATCTCATCTCCCAAAGCCCTGCCCAGAACTCTAAAGTGAAGCCAGAGTTGAGGGAGCTCCTCCCCCAGTGTCAACCTGGCTCCCACCTCCCAGTACGGGAGAAAAGCAAAGCAGGTGAGCTGGGAGGAGCGCAGGCTTTGGGGACAGGCCGTTCTCCAGGTGCCAGCCTGGCCGCAGGGCCAACGGTGCCTGGCAGAGAACCACAGGGCTCAGTAAGCAGAGGCCACGCAAGCCCCAAGGTCAGATTTGAGTGCGAGCCAATGTGGCCAGGCAGGCAGGGGGCCTGGATGAGGTGCCCAGAAATCCTATCAGCACCACTGGGTCCCCTAGAAGAAGCTCAAGTTCCCAAAACAGCTCGGGGTTAGAGGTTAGGGATTAGTCAGACCTCATCTTGGACAGCAGCCCCAGCCCTGTCTCAACCCCAGGGACACCAGGGCATGGGGCTGTCACAAGGAAGTAGGTGGCTCAAGGCCAGGTGCCTGTGCCTTGGCTGAGGGACACAGCTCAGGTCACTTTGCTCCATGACTCCTGGGACCCTACAGACTTCCCTCCCTGTTCTGCTGCAGCCCAGTGCACAGCACGCTGCTCTGCTGTGCCAGGTTGTATTGTGTTGAGTTGTGCTGTGTCATGTGCTGTAGTTCCTGCAGACTCCCTGTCTGGAAGCTCTAGGGTCCTGGCCTCTAAGAAGCCCCAGCCCCAAGTCAACCTCAGGCAAGGCCTGCATCCCTGCTGCCTCCACTTCCCTGGCTCAGCCTTGAAGCTCCCGCTGACCCCTCTGCCACTCATCTACCACCCATCACCCCCAGTTAGAGGCCAGGAAGCACCAAGGGCCATCTCCCCCCTCTCTCCACCCTTTCTCTCTTCCCTCTATCCTCCAGGACACACAACTCCAACAGAAACCAGAAATCCTGCAAACGCTCTGACCCACCCACTGACCCCAGGCCACCTACTGCCCAGGTGTTTGGCACAGGGGATGCCCCTACACTGGCCCCATGATGTACCCTCGTGGCCCCGAGGCTGCAGCACAGGATTCCTGTCTGGCCCTAGGCGTGCCCTGGGCCCTGCTCTCTGCCACACCTCACAGGACAAACCCAAACAATTACTGTCCTCCCTCTGAAATGGTGGGTGTAGGGAAAGCCTCACAACCCTCCTGTGCCCAGGCCCCTCACCCCCACACTCCGGCTGGCTGCATCTGCTGCCCAGAGCCCTTGCTCACAAGGCGTGCAGCCCAGACCACGGTGATGGCAAGAGAGGCCCTTCCTAAGCCTAGATATGGTCTAAACCTTCATGGAACTGCTGGTCCCAGTGCTAGCCAGAGTCCCGGGTGAGGCTGAGATGGCTCAAAGTGGTGCATGGGAGATGTCTGATATCAACCCTCTCCTGGAGGTAGATGATGTCTCCAGCCTGGTGACTTCCCTGGCCTCCAGCTATCACCACCCCCAGTGTCCCTAAGGATGAAGGTGCAAGCTTGCCCTGGCCCTAGCATAGAAAGTGCACAACCTGGTCATGTCATGCAGGTGAGGATACCTGTGTGCCAGGTAACCTCAGGCGGGCATGGTGGCGCTTGTGGGACAGTCCTGTAACCTGCAGTGTGGTGGGTGGGACGGATGTGTGTGACACAGGCAGGAACTTCCCCTGATGGCAGTTGAGGACCCACATGTGTATTGGGTGGGCGCCGATGGGAGTGGCTGGGCACAGGCAGGTGAATGAGTGACAGCTACACAAACTCCACCACTGAGCATGTCACTCCCAGGGCAAAGCACATCAGAGCCACAGGCCCAGTCCTGGGAGGCCCAGAGGGGCCTCAGGTCCCCAGGAAGCCTCCTGGCCCTCTTTACCCTAGGAGGACCCCCACTCCTTCTAAAGACCCCCTCCCCCACTGCAAGCCGGCTCCACCTGTAGCTGTGGGCGTGGGAGGGGCACAGAGTGCTCTGGGGGCCAGAGAAGGAAGGAAGATGGACGGAGGGTGGACCTCTGCTCCCTGACCCTGCTGCTGGGCCCTCTGCGGCCCTCCTGGAGCCCACACCTTTCAGCTGCAGTCTCCCAGCCTTTATCCCCAGAACGAAGCCCACTAGGCCAGTGCTCTTCCACTGCAGCTTTATGTTCGCCTTGGGAAGGGTTCCTAGATTGTGCAAAGTGAGAAAGGTCCCCTATCCCTGTTCCGCAGGGCCCCCACTCCAGGCCTCCCCTATCTCTCCCTGTCTCTCTCAGAGGCAGAGGCAGCATTAAATTAAAATTTAATTTAAATATTAAAAAGAAAGTAAAAAATTCAAATATACACCAACAGTAGACTGCTCTGGCTTGCATACAAAGAGATCCATTGCCCCTTTGGGTGGGCCAGGCAAGGTCAGGGTCTAAGAAGCGCCTCTGGTGGGAGGGGTGGGGGGGTCAGGCTCTGATGGCTGTGGGAGGAGTGACTCCTCCCAGGATGAGGGTCTCTGTTCTCCCAGCGCTCACTCAAGTTCTGTATTTCCAAGTCCTTTCAGGGAGCGTAACGCACATAAGAACGCCCATTTGTGTCACAGATAGGTGGCCGCATGCATTTTCAGGAAATGTCCTTGGCCAACTACAGCCGGCACAGTCCAGCCCAGGGCGTTCTGTGAGCTGTAGTCTCCGGCAAGTGCATTCCAAAAAAACCTCAAATACCATAGAAGCTGGACAGCATAGCAACAGGGTTTGGCAAGAGAGGAGCTCTTTTGCTAGCAAAGGCGAGAGCTCGCGCGGTACCAGTAAGGTCTCCCCACGCCCCCGGAAAGAAATATTGATGTGAGCGTACGCTGACCCAGAAGAGTTTGCCATGGCCGCACGGTTTTCTGGGAAGTGTAGTTTCTTGGTCCCGGCGCTATTGTCCTCAAAAGTAGAGGGTAGCCCTTGGTTTCGAGGTGTATCTTTCACCACAGGATGACTGTGTGCCCCAGGACACTTCGCGCATGGTCCTAACTGGCCGGCTCTGGGACAACAGCCCCAGGCGGTTTAGTTTCTTAGGACACCTAGACCGGTTTGCCCGCGGCGCGCCAGGTCCGCGCGGCCGCAGAGACTCCTGGGAAGTGTGGTCTTCCGGTGCCGGCGGTTCGCGGATGATTCTGGGAAATGTCGATCGGCCGTGGGCTGCGCACTGGGTCCGTCCCGCGGTAGCCTCAGGCCCGACGGCGACTCTTAGGTTCAGGGACGATTCTGGGCAGTGTCGTTCCCGGAGGTCAGCGGCCGTTGCCCGCTCACCAGCGACGCGGGGCGTCATTTCCGCAGAGGTGCGGGCTCGGGGCGCCTGCGGGGACGGTGAAGCCCCGCTGAGGACTCCGGCCAGTGTGAGTCCCGGGGGCGGCGGCGGGGCTCAGGCCCTGGGTCTGCCCCGCGGTGTGACCCCGGCCGGTGCCTTGGCTTTTCCTGGCCTTCTTGTCCTCCTGTGTAAACGCGGGGTGATGACGGCGCCAACATCTTGGCGCTGTTGTGAGAGCGAAGTGGGCGCGTGAGCAGACGCCAGCCACAGTTGTCTTTGAGTTATGTCGTCATGAAGCCGGCGCTTTGCAGTTGTGTAACCTTGAACAAATGGGTTCAGTATCTTGGAATTTCAGTTTTGTCATCGTTTAAAAAGAAATCTGGAATAATGTGAATGCAGACCGTGCATAGTAATGAAGATCGAACGAGCTGATAGTTGTTACCGTTGTTTTATGAGGCTTTTATGTACAGAATAATTGATTTTCCCCGCAGGTGGCACCTGGTAAATGGCTAGTCCTTGCGGAGAAACAACCTGTTAGTTCCCAGGGAGAGATTGACGTCCTGGAGAGTGATTACCAGTGTGCCTTTCCATTATGGTGTGTCACAGGTGCCGCAAGATAAACCTGATTTTTCATGACTGCTTTTTCCTGCCCTTCTGTGCCCTCAGGACACTGCCCATCTCTAAGATAAGAACCTGGAAAGAGGACTCTGTTGGCTGTTGGGAAATTGCAGAGTAATGTCTCAGGTAAGTCAGTGTGTCCCCAAATCTTCCTGAAACACTTTATCAGGACTGTGTGTTTGCTGTGCTTCTCCTGCCTGTTCCCACCTAATCAAGTCTATTTAAGGGATTGACTCTATGGTTCCTTTCACTATAGGAAGGATGGAGCCCACAAGGTATTGTCCTCCTCACCCAGTGTTCCTCTTTTCTACAGTTTTCTGCTAGAAGACTTTCTAGTCTTGCCAACGTTTTAAAACTACAATTCACAATGCAACTTTGGAATGTAAGGTTATTTGCTTTATGGTTGTCAAAACTGTACCATGTAGTCTCAAGTGAAGAGATGTTTGCCGTCATCCTTGATTCTCCCTTTGACTTATAACTCTTATTCAGATCCTCTAGTTGGAGCTACGTTACACGCTGTATGCAGAATCTGACCATTAGTTACCCCATCACTACCACCACCACTACCACCCCGGTAGTGCTAGTGATAAAGCCACCTGGACTATTGCGGAATCCTAGCTGGATTCCCTCCATCTGCCCTTAACCCTCATCGGTCTGTTCTTAGTACAGCTGTTATTGTGATCCTACTGTTATATAAATTTCTATCATTCCTCAACCTAAAAGTTTTCAGTGGCTCTGAGTTACTTCTGCAATGACCTATTTGTACAATTAGGCCATTACCTCTCTGATCCCACCTTCCTTCTCTGCTTCCTCATTCCTCATTCCAGCCACTGTCACCAGTTGCTGTGCCATCCACGTGAAATACTCTTCCCCGACATAGGCACAAGCTTGCATTCTTATCTTTGTGTGTTTGCTCCGTAGTTACTTTCTCAGAAAAGCATTCCTGAACGCCTATTTGCAATTGCGGTCATCTTCCCTCACCTAGCACTTCCACTCCTCCATCACTGCTTTGTTGTTTTCCACGGCACGTCTCACTCACTAGCTGATGTACAGTATATTCAGTATACGCACGTGCTCATTGTTTGTCTCTTCCTGGTAGGAGAAATGTCTTTTCTTTTTTGTTGTCTGTTACAGCTTCAGTACCCAGAGTGGTACCTGGCACCAAATAGATGCTTAGTAAGTAATTGTTGAGTGAATAAGATAAGTAATGAAGAACTGATGGGGCAGAATCATGGCATGGAACGTGAAGCTTGCACAGGAGAGAACATAAGTAGCAGATGTACATGTTGGGTGAAGTCTGTTTTCCTGGAGAAATTAGATAATTAGAATTGAAAAACTGGTGTGGTGGTACATGCCTCTTTTTCCAGCTATTCGAGAGGCCGATGAGTTGAGAAAATTTCTTGAACCCTGTGGTATGAGGCTGCATGAGCTATGTTTATGTCACTGCACTCCAGCCGGGTGACAGAGCAAGAAAAAAGTAACAGCTAAAGTGAACTCATGCCAAAATCATTAATTGGTTCATCTTCTAAACACTTACGAAGTACCTGTTAGGAAAAGTTGTAGAGGAATTTTGGTGTACACTGACACACAGGACTTCATGTTCTAATGCAGTATTGTCTAAGAGAACTTTCTGCAGTGGTGGAAGTGTTCTGCATGTGTACTGGTCAGTACGGTAGCCACCAGCCCTGTATGACTATTGAGTCCTTGAACTGTGGCTTAAGCAACTGAGGAACTGTATTTTAAATTTTATTTATTTTATTTTTACATTTTAATCAATTTAAATGTATGTAGCCAAATTGCCTAGTGGCTACTGTATTGAGGATTGCAGCACTGGTAGAAAAGTAAGCATAAGAAGTTAAAATAAGTGCTAGGACAGATATCCTATGTTCTTTTGGGGACAGAGATGAATGAACACCCCAGGCTGCCCAGGCAACTGAAGGGGAAGAAAGAAGCATCCCTGCCTCTAACTTGTAATAACCTGTTCATCATAAAGCTATGATAAATGTTTTTTTGATTTGGGATAAAGGGAATTAACTAACACAGGGCAACTACAATTAACAGGTGAATTTAGGATAAATTATGTGTAGCAAATAGAACTGTCAGGTCTTACTTGATTATTTGGAAAATATATGTATTGGATTGTATCTGGTTGGCTATAAAAAAGATGAGATTTCTTCCTGTCCTTTTAATCTCATTAGTGGGTTGCCTGTGAAGTGCATCACAGTTGATTTAATGCTTATTAGGTAATAAAACTGTGTTCTTTTTTTTCTACATTTGTGGAGAGGATTTTCTGCCAGTGGCAGGAGATTTGAATTTTAATTATTTTCTCAACACCTGGCAAAAGTAAATTCTGCCTTTAAAACCAAAGACCAGTATCACTGGTGAATATGCATGCAAAATATCCAAATAATGTAATACAATACTGAATTAACTGTCAGACCTAAAAAATTACCACAGGCAAGCAATTTGTTTCACAAATCAAAGACAGTAATAATGCTGTATTAAATGGATGTATTTTTTGTACATAATTTAATTTGACTAGCCAATAAACTATTATTGAATATTTAAGCTTCCAAAGTTTTACTATTTTAAGTAATATTGTGAAACGAGTACTATTGAAAGGAATTTCTAAGCACATCTGTGGCATTTCCTTAGAGTATTTTCTTTGAAATGTACCCTTTTATTTTTTTCCCTTTCCTTTCAGGTCCTATTTAAGGACTATCTAAGACAGTGGTCCCCAACCTTTTTTGCACCAGGGATCAGTTTTGTGGAAGACAGTTTTCCCACAGAAGTGGGAGGTGGTGTTTTGGGGATGAAACTGCTCCACCTCAGATCATCAGGCATTAGTTCAATTCACATAAGGGGTGTGAATTGATCCCTTGCACGCGCAATTCACAGTAGCGATTGTGCTCCTATGAGAGTCTAATGCCATAGCTGATCTGACAGGAGGTGGAGCTCAGGTGATAATAGTCGTTTGCCTCCCAATCATCTCCTGCTGTATGGCCCAATTCTTAACAGGCCACAGACACCTGATCTATGACATGAAACCATCCTTCAGTCTTTTCACTCAGGGGTCTCATATTTTAATTATTAAATGTCTGTCAGTACAAAGTTTAAGTATATACCATAAATATATTTTTCTATTTTGTTTATGAATCAGTTATGTGTATGTTTTAGTCCATTGGTGCTGCTGTAACAATACCACAGACTGAGCAATTTATGAACAATAGAAATTGACCTCTCATGGTTTTGTAGCCTGGGAAGTCCAAGATCAAGGGGCAGGCATCCGGCAAGGGCCTTCTTGCTGTGTCCTTTTATGGTGGAAGGGTGAAGAGAAGAGAGAGAACCAAAAAGGGGCCCACATGCATTTATTAAATAAGCCAGTTCTAATGATGATGACATTAATCCATTCATGAGGGCAAAGCCCTCAAGGCATAATCATCTCCTAAGGTCTTACCTCTCAAAACTGTTACAATGGCGATTAAGTTCAATACACGCTTTTTGGGGGTCACAATCAAACCATAACAGTGTATGTCTGTGAGTCTTTAATATAAAGGTTTTTTTTTTTTTTATTTTTGAGACAGAGTCTTGCTCTATTACCCAGGCTGGAGTGCAGTGGCGCAACCTCTGCAGACTCTTGGGTTCAAGCCATTCTCCTGCCTTAGCTCCTAAGTAGTTGGGATTACAGGCGTGAGCCACCACACCTGGCTGCCCATTTTTTGTGAGCCTTAGTGGATCATCCTGAGTATCCCATTTGAGAGACAATCACTTTAGCCTCATTTTTTAAATTACTTACCTAGCACTTAAGCTGTAAAAGATATAACTAAATACTTGACCCTGTGCTGTCAAATGTCAAATACTGATTTTTAAAAATTCGTGTATTTCTGTAACTTTTAGCAAAATTAACTCTACTGAAGCAAAGCTCTTATATTTGTTTCTCACCCTTATTGTATAATAATTCTAATCACATACCTGTCCCCCTTATTGTATAGTAATTCCAACTACATACTGTCCTATTATTACTTAACTGAGATCACATTCCCAATCATTGCCACAATTCCTGAATCTTACTCCATTTCTCCCACAACCAGGCTAATTTTACCCTTTCTTCAGTGACATAAGAGGCCTGGGCTATGCATGAGCCTAAATATATTTGCTATTTCAGGTGACATTTAGTGATGTGGCTATAGACTTCTCTCATGAAGAGTGGGGATGGCTCGATTCTGCTCAGAGGGACTTATACAAGGATGTGATGGTCCAGAATTATGAGAACCTGGTCTCTGTAGGTAAGGATATCACCCCTTCCACTCCAATAGGGGCTCTTTTGCCACTCCGAATTGCTGGAGCTCCTCCTAAATAAATGGCTGAATTTCTGTAGCATGTTCCCAAAGAAATGTGCGGCTCTGTTGTGCCCTGCCTGAAGCTTATCTTTCCATTTCAGTGAACACCCTTCATCCCTTCCTGTGGTCCCTCATGTGATGCCTCTCATAATAGAGGACCACAGCTTAAACAATTCTATATTCCTCCTGTAAGCAGGTCTTTCCATAACTAAGCCATATGTGATCATGTTACTGGAGGATGGAAAAGAGCCCTGGATGGTGGAGAAAAAACCGTCAAAAGGTATGATTCCAGGTGAGTCATGGTGAACGAGACTAAGGAAGATTTTGTTAAAGATGTTTATGGAGAATGTGGAAGCATTTTAGGGATACCATCTTCAAAGATCTCAGATAGAAATGAAAAAATGAGGGATATTTAGCTTAGATTTTCTTTTTTTTTTTTTTTTTTTTTTGAGATGGAGTCTCGCTCTATCACCCAGGCTGGAGTGCAGTGGCCGGATCTCAGCTCACTGCAAGCTCTGTCTCCCGGGTTCACGCCATTCTCCTGCCTCAGCCTCCCGAGTAGCTGGGACTACAGGCGCCCGCCACCTCGCCCGGCTAGTTTTTTGTATTTTTTAGTAGAGACGGGGTTTCACCGTGTTAGCCAGGATGGTCTCGATCTCCTGACCTCATGATCCGCCCGTCTCGGCCTCCCAAAGTGCTGGGATTACAGGCTTGAGCCACCGCGCCCGGCCTTAGCTTAGATTTTCAAAACAATTGTTCCTCTATCCCAAATTATTATCTGTATCACTCATGTCATCTAATCAGGGTTAGAGGTTTTTGCCATCATAATAATTCAATTGTCACTCTGTTCATGACAAAGTAAGGCAAATTATTCTTTCTTAAATCTGCTTAAAGAGAAACATACTGATAATTTTAGGCTAAGAAAAGCTGTCAGTTAGATGGGAAATCACTTTTCTAAAGCTGAGCCTTATAGATGAAATATGAACATATTAGAGGAAAAAAGGAACATACATACAGATGTTTCTAGGAATAATATTTTCTAATGTCCAGTAAATGACATGATTCACACAGTTTCTTCATAACCTCAGAAAGCCTAAATCTTTGTCAGATATAAAGAGCATTTAGATTATTTTGTTCTTACTGAAACTGTTTAGAAATATCAATTCTGTATTTTAAGCGTGTTAATCTGGCAGCAAATTGAGATTAATTGAATGTTGGAGAAAAAGGCTATGAGACAAAATGCAGTCTTTCACACATGAATATAGGCACAAAATGATGGCTTGGAATCCAGAATGCCTTCCACATTTTATTTTGATAATTTCCTTTTTTTCCATACTATTTCATCCATTACATATATTTTTCCCATTTCCGTTGTCACACTCTGTTCCTACTTCTGTGAACTTTGTATTCTCTGCTCCATTTGAGCATTGTTCAGAAATCATTGAAATATTTGAGTTGTCAGAGCTATGTGTTTTGTGGGGGGTTCATTTCTAATCCAGTTCTCCTAATTCCACTGTAGAAGTTACTTTTCAAGAAGTTAAAAAAAAAAAAAAAAAAGCAGTGCTTTACTTTCTTGATGTATTTCAGATTGGGAATCAAGATGGGAAAGCAAGGAATTATCAACAAAGAAGGACATTTATGATGAAGATTCACCCCAAACAGTAATAATAGAAAAAGTTGTAAAACAGAGTTATGAATTTTCAAATTCTAAGAAGAATTTGGAATATATAGAGAAGTTGGAAAAGAAGCATGGAAGTCAGGTAGAGCATTTCAGACCAGCAGCTCTCACCTTTAGAGAAAGCCCCACTCCAGACAGTGTTTACACCTTTCATTCAAAGTCTACTCTTTTTGAAACACAAAAAATTTCTGCTGAAGGGAATTCACACAAATATGATATATTAAAGAAGAACTTACCAAAAAAGTCAGTTATAAAAAATGAGAAAATCAGTGGTGGAAAGAAACTATTGAAGTCTAATAAAAGTGGGGCAGCCTTCAACCAGAGCAAATCTCTTACCCTTCACCAAACTTGTAATAGAGAGAAAATCTATATATGCAGTGAATGTGGGAAAGCCTTTGGCAAACAGTCAATCCTCAATCGCCATTGGAGAATTCATACAGGAGAGAAGCCCTATGAATGTCGTGAATGTGGGAAGGCTTTTAGCCATGGCTCATCCCTTACACGACATCTGATAAGCCATAGTGGAGAGAAACCTTACAAATGTGTTGAATGTGGGAAGGCCTTTAGCCATGTGTCGTCACTTACTAACCATCAGAGCACTCACACTGGAGAGAAACCATACGAATGTATGAACTGTGGAAAGTCTTTTAGTCGTGTGTCCCATCTTATTGAACATCTAAGAATTCATACTCAAGAAAAACTCTATGAGTGTCGCATATGTGGAAAGGCCTTCATTCATAGGTCATCTCTCATTCACCATCAGAAAATCCATACTGGAGAGAAGCCTTATGAATGTAGAGAATGTGGGAAAGCTTTCTGCTGTAGCTCACACCTTACTCGACATCAAAGAATTCACACTATGGAGAAACAATATGAATGCAACAAGTGTCTCAAAGTCTTTAGTAGCCTCTCATTTCTTGTTCAGCATCAGAGTATTCATACTGACGAAAAACCCTTTGAATGTCAGAAATGCAGGAAATCCTTCAACCAGCTTGAATCACTGAATATGCATTTGAGAAATCACATTAGATTGAAACCCTACGAATGCAGTATATGTGGGAAAGCCTTCAGTCATAGGTCATCCCTGCTTCAACATCACAGAATTCATACTGGAGAGAAACCTTACGAATGTATTAAATGTGGGAAAACCTTCAGCTGTAGTTCAAACCTTACTGTACATCAGAGAATTCATACTGGAGAAAAGCCATATAAATGTAATGAGTGTGGGAAAGCTTTTAGCAAAGGCTCAAATCTTACTGCCCATCAAAGAGTACATAATGGAGAGACACTCAATAATGTGGTAAGTGTGGAAAAGCCTTTAGACCATGTGAATCACTATACGTGTGAGAAACCTTACAGAAGAGAAACTATATGAAGCAGTGTTTATCATGGTAGTTTTCATTCCTAGATTCTCCCTTATTTAACATTAGAAAAATTTATACTGGCGAAAGTCTTATGAATGTGGTCACTATAGGAAGACTTTTTAGCAAAGATGTAGGCCTGTTTGTTTGTCAGACATTATACTGTAGGGAAATCATATGAAGACCATACGTGTGGGAAAATCTTTGTCAGTATTAATCCCTTAATTGACATAAGTGTACTCACACTAGGAAAAAACCCTGTACATGTAGCAAATGTGGGAAAGACTATAGGCAATGGGAATCTTTTACAAACACCTATAGGAGAGAAGCTGTATGAATGTAGAAAATTTAGAAATTGAGGGAAGTCTTCAGTTCCAAGTGTATCCCTTATTCTACAGCAGAGAACTCAAAATGGAGAGAAATCTCATTTAAGAGATGTAGCAGAGTGTTCACTAAGAGTGTTTATCTTGCTACACATCAGAAGATTAATGGTAGAACAACCTGAATGATTTAGGAATTATGTGTAAATCTTTGCAGTCATGCTATTTGTAAACTGGATTCTACAGGAGAGCAAATAAATATTATAATAAAATATGCATTTCTTAGAGCAGTAGCTTGCAGTTTCAGTTGAGTTATACTTAGAAATTCTTTTTAGCTAGTGGACATGTGAAGATATTTAGTCACCCAGAGGAGCCAGTAAGTGTTATAATGTTGAAAATTAAAGCTGCAAAAGAAATAAAGTGATGTTAATAAAAGTTTTGCCATCTAATAAAATCATTTTGTATATCATAAACTCTTACTGTGACTATTTCTTGTAAAAAAAAAATTCACTAAGATTAGCCTTAGCATAGCCTTTAGTTGGAGACTAGCAAACCTAGAGAAAAATCACCTGCTCTTTGTACTGAGAATAGCAGTATTTTGATGAGGATTATTCAATTTCCAGTAGGCTTAATTAAATACATTTCAAGAAAATTTACTGAGCATCACTCATATGTATTACACAGGGATGGGATACAGGAATCCAGTAGTTCTGAGCTTAGTGGTATGTCAAAATCACTAGGAGGGTTTGTTAAAGCCCAGATTGCTAAGTCTGAATCTTAGAGTTCCTGTATGAGTTGATTTGAATTTGCATTTTTCATGTGTTTTTAGGTGACACACCATCCAGAAAGCACATTTTGAGAACCATTGTAATAATGAACAAAACAATGTGATCTTTTTCTCACAGGGATGTTATCTGATAAGAAAGATGGATAGCAAGTAAATTCGAAATAATTGTTTACAAGTGAACATACTATAAGAAATCAGAGCAGGCTTAGCTGGATGTGATTTTTGAAATGAATCCTAAATGATGAACACTAATTATGTAATGAGTACTACTCATGTAGCTGTGTGCATCCTTGCTTGTGCCTTTGCATGTGTGTATGTGGTGTACCGGGTGTTATTTTAGGTAAAGTGGACAGTCGAGTTCTGTCATACTTGCTGCAGCTGGACTCCATGTTCCCATGTCTAGTTTCAGATTCTGTGACTTTGAGGTAGTACTGCTGGCAGCATCATTGGTTTCAGCAACCATTATTTCCCTGGGTCATAGTTATGGGAGTTTACCTTGAAGTCACCAGTCCAGAAGTGTTCTCATTACTTTTACAGTCTACTTACCAATTTTGAAAGCACTAATTTACAGCAATATATGCCTTGAAATAGTTAAGAGAGTTTTTGTTCTGTGCACTGAACCTTGACAATTATGGTTTGTAAGGAGGGAGGATGGCTTCAGATATTCTAAGTTCTAGATAAGAAATGGAACAGTCTCACTGGCCCTGTGATTAGAATCCTATTTTGTGATTAAAAAGGTAATACAGATCAATTTGATTTGGAGTGTATGGACACTGATGCAAGTGAAGGGCTGTGATATGGATTATGCTTCAGATTTTGTTCTTTATCTCAGGTGAGAGTAGTAAGGTATGTTTTAAAAAGGAACATTATGTTATATATTATAATTATGGTGTGCAATGAATGATAAGGTTTCTGATTTGCAACAAAATATATCTCCTCTGATATATGTGCTACCTTAACTGAAAGCCAAAGCACAGAGGCATATTCCAATAGCAATTTGCAAGAGAAAGTAGGTTTGGAATGGGGTGGTAAATTTTTACTATTTTGCAGGGATTTTATCTTTGATTTATTTTTAATCATGAAATTTATATTGAAATTCTGTGGAACATTGAAGGATCTTTGGAAGATTTTTAATTAAGGAAGGGCCGGGTGTAGTGGCTCGTGTCTGTACTCCCAGCACTTTGGGAGGCAGAGGCAGGAGGATTGCTTGAGGCCAGGGGTTTGAGACCAGCCTGGGCAACATAGCAAAACTCATTAGTCTGTTAAAAAAAATAAAAAATTACCCAGGTGTAGGCACACACCTGCAGTCCTAGCTATTCAGGAGGCTGAGTGGGGAGGGAATGCTTGAGTACAGGAGTTTTAAGGTCACAGTGAGCTGTCATCACACCACTGCTTTCCAGCCTGAACAGAAGAACACCACCCTGTCTCCAAAGTAAATACAATTAAGGAAGCATGACGTGGTATCAAACAGTTGTAAGTATGGATAGACTGGCTACCACATGTATACTTATGGGATAATGAGAGTAGCTTTCTTTTCTCCCATTCTGTGTCCTTTCTCTGCTCTCCCAAGCAATTGGTACCACAAAGATGAAGTAGTCCTATAATGCCCAGATTTTGTTTCCACTACACGTAGTTTACTGCTACCATGTCACTTTGTTATGAGAGGATTCATCGAAATACCTGTGCTTTGTCATTTAAAAAGCATTAGCATACACGTGATAATGCTTTACATTTGTGGATTTAAAGTGCCTTCACAATACAGAACTAGGAAAAAGAAGGCCATCTTTTTAAATGAAGATGGTTTTAAGAGAGCAATAAGAGACTTACTTTGCTATGATAGAAGGTTTGGCTGATGTCATAATGATGTTATGATGTCACTGACATTGTTTCCTCAGTTATACCTATTAACCATTTCTTGAGCATCCACTGTGGGCCTAATAGATAAGAACACTCCATATCCTTTAAGAACCCCAAGGTGTGTGTATGTGAAGAGCATTAAGCTTTGGAGTCATGTTACCTGGGTTTAAATCCAAGTTGCATGTATACTGGCTTTGTGTGACCTTGGACAAACTATTTCACTGTGTCATGCCTCAGTTTCTCCATCTGTAAAATGGTAAAGCGATCTCACAGCATTATTATGAAGATTAAATGTATTAATTGGTGCAAAGTGTTTACAATAGTGCCTGGCCTCTCAATAGCATTCAGTAAGTATTAGCTATTGATTTCATCATCATCGTCTTCTCATGGTTGCTTCATCATTCTGGTCTCAAATGTCACATCTAATCACTTATCACTCTTATGTGTTTGCTGTTTAACATTTTTAGGGGAGAGCTCTTACAAAACTCCCCGGTTTCCTTCCAACAAATTCTTGAGTATCTGAGCCATTTTGAGGGAGAGAATGTTTCTTGCCCTAAATAATCTGAGGAGAAACAAAGAGACCAGGTAGGAGATGAGATGGGAACCTAGCAGATCTATGGGAAGGAAGGAGGGTGCCCTACAGATTTGGAAAATGGGCCGAGTGAAGGAGGCATCAGGCTTGCACATGAAGGAAAGGGGAGGCTTTACCCAGAGACCAGAGGCCTACAGTTCTTTATCATCATCTCCCACTACAGAGTCCTGTGGGCTGGGTGCCACTGCTCTCACTCTTCCTAAATGGAGGTTACAGCCTGTCATTGAAGGTCACTGATGCCTGGAAAGTCAAACAGTTTCCTTGTTAGCCTTGGGCCAGTCAGATATGATTAGAGCTCAGTTGTTGGTAAACACCTAGAAAGAAGCAAGGCACATATCACTGAGCACTTCCTGGGAACTTAATTTTTTGCTGCTGAGGGGGAGTCAGTCTTTAAAGAAATTGCGATTGTGTTAGAGAAAAAAGCTTTATATGCAGAAGTAATTGATGCAAAAAACAAGACAATGACAAGGCCATATGGCCCAAGAGGTGCAGAGTGTAAGCACTCTGGCATCAAAGATAAATAGGGAAAAATTAAAATGATCATAACACAATATTGTTAATAGCAGCATAAACTGAGCCTTGTGTTTGCACTGTGTGCTGCATTCAGACGATTAAATGTTCTCAGCTCTGGACCCAAATTCCTAAGTGTATTGGGACTGTCACTTGCTTACTCTATAAACTTGGGGAAGTCACTTCATTTCCTGATTTTTCCATCAAAACAAAAATAATTCCCATTTTACCAGGTGGTTGTGACAGTTAAAAGACTTATAAAGCAAGCAACAAAGTGTCTCTACATGGAAGTTTGTTGCCGTGTTTTTCCTGCTTTTAATAATCTTTCCATATACTGTAAGGTAAATGCTGTAATTATGTTCATGCTAGTGAACTGAGCTCAGAGTCACACATCTTAGGAATATAGGCGACATTTGAACATTCAGTAAAAGACCCCACCACATGGCCCTCCTAGGACAGATCTCAGAAACGGGTTTCTTTTGGCAAATATACAGGCTCTCTTGCCTCCTTGAACAAAAAATGTTGCCTTTGGCCATGCTGTTCCTTCTGCCTAGAATGTCCCATACCCCATTTATTACCATGCTTGCCTGCCGAGGGAGGCCTGCCTACCTTGCAAAGCTCACTAGGTGTGTCAAAGATGAACAAAGCTGGACATTAATGATGGTGGTGAGAACAGACTTTAATTGGTAGTAACTATTGCAATGGGGAAAGGAATTTGGCATGAACTGAACCCAGCTTTGATTTGTACAGAGGTGAATGAGTATGTTAAAGGGAGGGTAAGGAAATAGGGAGGGGGTGCACAGTGTTGGGCACTGGGAACACACATCACACATTAGCCATCTCTGATACTCTCATCTAGAATTAAGATGGTTAATATTTCCCCTTTAAGCCTTCCTTGAGGAAAATGGAGGTGAAGGGTAGCAAGGTAGCTTGCACAAGGCCACAGCCCTGAGATAGGGCACAGCATGATCCAATCATGTCTCTGGATTCTGTAGGCCATGCTCTCCTGAGGATCTGCACATGCCACTGTACATGAATGGGGGATATTAAGAAGTTATATAGTTCACACTTCTCCACTACATACCACCGATTGCCAGAAAGAGGAACTTTCTCTTGTAATACTTGATGTAAGTCTAGGACTCCTGGACTGAGAGTTACCCTATCAGCAGGAAGAGAAGCCCTGAAGAATCCCAGGATGCCACGATCCTCCATGTCAGTGTGCCACAGCCATGTGGTTGAGGGTCCAAGAATATGAGACTATTTAACACACCTGTGCTAGGAGGGAGGTGATGGCATCAGTACTTCAGACTCAGCTGAACTCTCTCCCAGGCCCTACAAAGGTGTCTAGATGGGTCCTATCATCCTTACTGGCCTTCCTAGCTTGGTCCCAAAGAGCCACCTGCTCCCCCAGGGTGGTGTGGTCAGACAGGTCATGTGACAAATGAAAGTCCACCATAGCAGTGCCAATAGTGCAACCCATAATAATGCAGGCTGCAGGAAGCACTTCTGTCCTAGGGTCTCATTTGGGCATATGAAGCACATCCTTCTAGGTAATGTAGCTCTTCACATTCTTTGAGGCAATGGCTAAGTAGCACCCAGAAGGTCACTAGGAAGGAGCATCAAAAGACTCTTATGAAGAGAGTGGTACTTCATCTCTTAAAGGTGAGTACCCAGTTTTCCATATTTTACTGTCTGCAACAGATCACATAAATATTTAAAGAGAGATTATTTCAGATACTATGAAATACTACAAAACCAAATAGGTGGAGTATGATTTCAGGGAAAATGACCAAATAGAAAGTGCCACGAATCTGCCCCTGTACCTGAAAAACTATTCTGGCATCTCTCTGAAGTGACAATTTTGGAACTCGAGAGTTTCTTTGAACGCTTGTAATTTCCAGCTTGCCTAATGAATTACAATTTGTGTTGATTGCAGCCATCAGAGTGGTATTGGCTGCACATTCCTCACTCCCAGCTCCATGGCAAGGAGCTTTGTGGATGGGAATGTCATTCTGGTGCAGATTTCTGGAGCCAGGGTGAGCAATAAGCACCTTATCCCACAGGTACTGAGGTTCTGTGTTCTTACTGTGGATTGGTGCTTCTGATCTTGTGGGCTTGCAGGCTAGTCATCATTGTTTCAACCCCCACTGGATGAAGTGGCTTTCACGAGATAGAAGAATTGCACCTATTTTTGTGTGTGTGTTCAAAAACAACTACGTATATGGAAGAATTCAGAAAGCCACTTCACATGCCCAAGGAAAGATACAAGCACTGAAAAGACCTTCAGCTTTCACTTTAGGCTGATCTCTGGCACATAGTTACCCCATAATAACAAAAACAAAGGCAAAAATGCAGCAAATCCAGGGAAAGGTGGGGGGAAATATGATTTCCAGAGTTATCACATGGTAAGATTCAAATGTCCAGTTTTCTACAACAACAACAAAAACCTAAAGGCATGCCAAAAAACAGAAAAGTATGACCCAATTAAAGGAACAAAATGAATGGAGAGAAAACATACTTGAGGAAACCCAGATGTCAGTCTCACTAGAAAAAGACAACTGTCTTAAAGATACTTAAAAAGCTAAAGACATGAACAAAGGAAAAAGATGTATGAGCAAACTAAGGATAGAACTAAAGAGAGAAAATATTTTTTTAAAATGAAAAAAATTCTGGATCAAAATTTACAGTAATGGAAACAAAAATATGAATACAATAAAGGGATTAAAAAGACACGCAATCAGAGGAGAGATTCAGCAAACTTAAAAATAGGAAAATATAAATTATCAATATAAAAAAGAATGAGGAATAGTGAACATAGCTTATTGGAACTTTAACACAACAACAATTTGGGAATCCCTGAAGAGGAAGAGAAACAAAGAGGCAGAGAAAATATTTGAAGACATAATGGCTGAAAAATCTCCAAATTTGATAAAAGACATGAATTTGCAAATCCAGCAAGAGTTCACCATGAATGAACTCTAAGTAGGAGAATTGCAAAGAGACCCACACTGAGACACATAATCAAATGTCGAAAGCCAAAGACAGATAATCTTGAAAATAGGAAGAGAGAAGCAACTTCTCTCATACAGGGGATCCTCAAGACTATTAACCAGTGTCTCATCAGAAACCTTGGAAGCTAGAAGGAAGTGGGTCAATAAACATAAAGGATGAAGAAAAAAGCTGTCAATAGAGAAGTTTATATTCAGCAAAATGTTCTTGAAAAAATTATGTGGAAATTCACATATTTCCAGATAAACAAAAGTGGAAGGAGTTATCACTAGACCTGCTCTGCAAACAAACAAACAAAAAACAGGTAAAGGAAGTCTATCAGGTTGAAATTAAAAGAAGCTAAAATGTACCCAATGACAAAACTCCACGGACATAATCAGTACTGGAGCTGAAATTACAGTTATACTGGGGGATCCCCATTAAATTTAAGCATTGTGCCTCTCCTATAATCTTGAAGCCACTATATATAAAATAGAGAAAAAGTAGGAATGCCTCACTTTAAATGTAGTCTTGGCCGGGCGCGGTGGCTCAAGCCTGTAATCCCAGCACTTTGGGAGGCCGAGACGGGCGGATCACGAGGTCAGGAGATCGAGACCATCCTGGCTAACACTGTGAAACCCCGTCTCTACTAAAAAAATACAAAAACCTAGCCGGGAGAGGTGGTGGGCGCCTGTAGTCCCAGCTACTCCGGAGGCTGAGGCAGGAGAATGGCGTAAACCCGGGAGGCGGAGCTTGCAGTGAGCTGAGATCCGGCCACTGCACTCCAGCCCAGGCCACAGAGCGAGACTCCGTCTCAAAAAAAAAAAAAAAAATGTAGTCTTGCCTATATTTCCCAAGTCATAATACCCATTGCCCTAAAATATCCCATATTGGAGCAAAATGCTCTAACATAAATAATAAATTAAGGTAGGTCTTTTACAAACTGGCTTGATAAAATGGGACCCCATGAATACCCAGTTAAAATAGTTAATCTGGTCCAATATAGGGTACAACAGGGCCTTCAAGGGTTAAAACCTAATTAATAAAAAGGCAGTTACCCCAACTGCTTTTCTATTTGATATCCCCATCTTGCCTGTTAAACCTGGGGGATAAAAAAGGTAAAGTGCCTCATGGTGCATTACTACAACTTTAACAATGTGTTCCCACCAATTAGGGTCCCCATATAAAATAGCTAATATTATTAAAATCACTGATTCTATTAAATCAATAACCAGCTCTTATAGATTTGGAGAGTGTTCTGTTCCAGGCCTATTTCAATAGCCTTTCAACTACAGTTCACCTTCATTTCTGAAGGGACATAATACTCCTGTTTCAGGTTACCTATGGGGTACTTCAGCAGCTGTGCCATCACACACATTCTTTGCAAGATAGATCATAGCTGCATCCATTTTTCTGCAGGAGCACAGGGTGGAAGGCTGGATTGAGGGTGCTTATTTCCCTTGGACTCAATGACCACAGAGACTGTCCTATGGTTCAGGCAGCTACTCATCTGCTATGGCATCCATTTGAGCCTAGACTTCCACAAAGAAAAACGGAAGATCTGTTAAGTGCACTGCACATCGTTCTGGTAACTACTGGTCTCCTTACTGCTGGTTGGGATGATTCACTGGTTTTCAATTCAGAGGTCTAAACTCCCCAAATAAGCCTCAACCAAACACGGCAAATGCTGAGTTGCACATCAACCTGAGAGGGTACCCATTTAAAAAGGACACCCAAATTCCACATCTCAGATGATTTCACCCTTGCCCAGAAGCTCACTGCTGGAGATGACATTGTCCCAGCCCAAGTCTTTGCCATTGTAGATGACTTTACCTCTTGTGCCAGGGACACCTTCACTCCAGATGTGAAAACCTCTGTCCCCGTGGTGCCTATGGAGTGCCTCTCCTAAGGCATGCGTTAAACATGGGATATTTACGCTTTTCTCCCTTGGATGTTAAAGGTTCTACTATGTTTCTGAACTTGCTGTCTGTCTAACCTATGATTCTGGTATATTCCTTGCTCTCTGCCAAAATGTACACCCTACACTTCCATGTCTAACAATAAATCTAGTAGAGGTTACTACTATCTATGCCATTCTAAAAATTAGTGGAAATTATTACTTTCCTCAGGAGGCATCTGCCTCAAATCAGTCAGCCCCTTCTCCCCCTAGAAAGAGTACAGTTTACTCCCCGATGCCTTTTCCTACTCTCACCCTGTATCTCCTACTATGATCACTCTTTCCCCTTGATCACACACAAATACCACTAACCTTTACATATACCTTACTGTCATTTCATACCCTCCAACATTACAACTGCCAAACCTGTCACTGACCTGAATGTGTTTCTAATGCACTTAAAGCACTACCAAGATATTGCTAGTGACCCTAAAGATTTCAGAACTACTGTCTTGGATAATACCATATAAATAAATAAATAAACTCCCAAAGCGCCATTTGCTTAAATCCACCACCTGCCTTCATCCTCACCAGGGATGACTACATGTTATGACCAAGTCAACCTATGGGCTTACTGTTTGTGCCCAGGAGCCAGCCACCAGTGGCCAATTCCCTACCCTGAGGCTTTCACCCTCCTTACAATGATATTATCATGGGTACAGCATACTCTGAATAATGGCATATTTGGGTTTTTTGGTGCCTCGAAATCACAGGCACAGCACCTTGTGTATTTTTCTTTGCCAATCACCCTGCGTGTTTTCCCTGATAAAATCTGGTAAACAGTGGTTACACTGGGGATTGCCATGGTTCAAAGACACAAGGCAAAATGGGCAGTGTTTATCCCTATCTTAATAGGACTTGCCATAGGCACAGGACCCACCACTGCTGACACCAGTACAGCAGCCTTTGTCGAATAAGATCAAATCGTAACTGCCAAGCAGCATCATTAGGTGGCCCTTTCAGATCATATTCAAAGGCTGTACAAAGTACTGTCCTTAATACAACAAGCCTATGAGTCTCTAGCTCAAATGGCAATAGATAACAGGCTGGCTCTTGACTATCAGCCAGGGAAGGAGGAGTTTGTGCCATTCAGGATACCTCCTACCGTATGTACATTAATAACTCTGGACAGGTACAGGCCAACTATGAGGAATAGGTCAAGAGGTAAAGGTTTTTCATGACTTAGCCAAATATTCCAACAGATTACCTTAATCCAAGGGTGCCTGGCCCGTTCTCTTGGCTTTCTTCCACAAAGTGGGATGCCTTGTTACAAACTGGATACCAAACCCTCATCATATGCCCAATAGGACTGTTCTGAACTGTTACTTTTATTAAAGTTTACCTTCAGTGGCTAAGTCATGCTGTCCCGGGCACCTTTAACATCTCTGCAACCCACGTGGCAAGTGTTATCCATCTGATTAGTATTGTAATGATTAGTTCTGATTAGTATTGTAATGATTAGTTCTGATTAGTATTGTAATGATTAGTTCTGATGAGTATTGTTCTGATTAGTATTGAGGCACCACAGGGCAAACTGTAATGCAAATTTTAAAGCACTGTACTTTCCTGCTGCCTTGGTATTCCCACAGGCTGTGAACCCCCAGCCAGCTATACCAGTGTGATTAGGCTGGCCCTGACACAAGTTATGTTGTGCTGTTTGTGTACTCCATCCTGGCTGCCAATAAAGGCACTTCCCCATAGGTCTTCATTCTCTTGGCTCCCTAACAGCTCAGGTGAGCCAGCCTCCTTGATGCTGTCTGTGCCCCCTTGGTTCCCTTGGTGTGCAATGACTGTCTGTCTAGGACCTGTTAGTATAATAAACTTTGTTCTTCAACAGGTCTCTCATGTGTTTCCTCCTTTGCCTACACCTGACTGACAGTCCTATGAGCACACAATTTAAATAGTTCTAACAACACAGGAATCATGCAAAATATTCAATCCAAAGGCAGAAGTGGGGTCGGGGAGAAAATAAAGAGTACAGATTAAACAAAGAGAAAAACCAATAGCAAAATGATAAATTGAAACCCAGCAATCACACTAAATTAAATGAGCTAATTAAAAGACAGATATTTTCAAAGTAGATAAAATGCAAGATCCAATAATGTTTCATACAAGAAAACCATTTTCAATATAATGACAAAAATTATTTAAAACTGAAAGGACATGGTTGGGCATGGTGGCTCATGCCTGTAATTCCAGCACTTTGGGAGGCCAAGACAGGTGGATCACCTGAGGTCGGGAGTTCAAGACCAGCCTGACCAACATGGAGCAACCCTATCTGCTAAAAATACAAAATTAGCTGGGTGTAGTGGTGGGCACCCGTAATCCCAGCTACTTGGGAGGCTGAGGCAGGAGAATCGCTTGAACCCGGGAGTCAGAGGTTGCAGTGAGCTGAGACTGCGCCATCGCACTCCAGCCTGGTGACAGGGCGAGACTAAGTCTCAAAAAATATATATATATAATATATATATAATATACATTTAAAATTATTACATGTAGATAGTATTTGAAGTCTTGGGACTGACTGTAGGTAGAAACAAGAGAAGGCAAGGAAATGTTTTATATTTATATTCATATATAATTATATAAAATTAATATACATAAATATAATGTATAAATATATCATATAGGCTGTGCACAGTGGCTTACACCTGTAATCCCAGCAATTTGGGAGGCCGAGGTGGGCAGATCACGTGAGCTCAGGAGTTCGAGACTAGCCTGACCAACATGGAGAAACCCCATCTCTACTAAAGATACAAAAATTAGCCAGGCGTGGTGGTGCATACCTGTAATCACAGCTACTCAGGAGACCGAGGCAGGAAAATCACTTGAACCCAAGAGGTGGAGGTTGCAGTGAGCCCAGATTGTGTCATTGCACTCCAGCCTGGGCGACAAGGGTTAAACTCCATCTCAAAATAAGTAAATAAATAAATAAAACAAGAAATATATATTTATGTCTAAATATATAATTATAATACATAAATGTGCATATATATACATTTATTATAAATTTATTAATATATGAATTATATTTATTTCTGAGACAAGGTCTGGCTCTGTCACCCAGGCTAGAGTGCAGTGGCACTATCATAGCTCATTGGAGCCTTAAACAGATGGCTCAGGCGATCCTCCCATCTCAGCCTCCTGAGTGGCTAGGATTGCATGCACACACCACCATGCGTAGCTAATTTTAAAACTTTTTGTAGAGACAGGGTCTTCCTTTTTTGCCTAAGCTGGTCTTGAACTCCTGGGCTCAAGTGATCTTCCTGCCTCAGGCTTCCAATGTGTTAGACGTGGGCCACTGCATCTGTTCTAATGCATTTTTTAAATTTGCGAGCTTATATTATTTAATATTTTTAAGCACTGAATGTGTTGAACAACCAGCTTGCAGAATTCCTGAACAATGGATGGTCAGCTGTCATGTCCTGGTTCAAATCGTCGCAGCACACCAAGGCTAGAAACCTTTAAGCTAACTTCCACTTATGTCTCCTGGGGCAGGACAATGTCACTTGGCCAATCCCCACTAAGAGGGACTCTGGAAAGGCAGGAAACTATTCTGTTCTCTCTAATGGAACGTGACCAGGGAGAAGGCAG
>NC_045454.1:22489056-22518277 GCF_002776525.5 Piliocolobus tephrosceles | reverse complement strand
TCCCTCTCCTGGTTGCTCTGTCTCTCTTTGTCTCCTTTTAAGACTCTGTGTATGTCTCTTTCTCTCTTCCCCTCATCTCTTTCTCCATCTTTCTATGTCTCTCTGTGTCTCTGTTTCTCTGACTTTTTCTGTATCTCTCTCTCTGTCTCTCTCACTCTCCCTCTTTCTTTCTTTCTCTGTGTGTGTGTGTGTGTGTGTGTGTGTGACTCACTCTCTTGGTTTCTCACTCTCACTCTCCATCTTGCAGCTCTCTTTAGTGAGGCGCAAACCATGATCTGGCTCCAAACAGCCACTCTCCCTCACCCCCTGACTATCGGGAGCCACCGTGGATTCACAGTCTGTTTTCGATATTGTAAGTAATATGATCTCCTCCCCTGGAAATGATGACCTCTTTCACAGACAGGTGTACATCCCCAGTGTGTACACCCTCAGAGGGTGTACACCCGTCTGTATTGGGAGTCATATCATCTTCTTCCTCCCTGAATATTCAGGAGACTGAGGCAGGAAAATCACTTGAACCCAAGAGGTGGAGGTTGCAGTGAGCCAAGATTGTGCCATTGCACTCCAGCCTGGGCAACAAAAGCGAAACTCCATCTCAAAAAAAAAAAAAAAAAAAATCAAAGGACACAGACACACCATTGTAATAGTAAGCAAAAGAGCACTAGAGAGGCTGTATTAATATCACACACAGTTAACTTCAGAACAAAGACTATTACCTAAATATTTATATACCTAATAAAAGAACTTAAAAATGATAGATATGCAAAGAGAAATAGACCAATCCATAATTACAGTAGTTTTTTTTAAAAAAAGAAAACACCATTCTCTACATAAGTGACAGAACAAGTAGAAAATCAGGACTCAGAAGACATGAGCAACACTCTCAACCATATTGACTTACTTGACATTTATAGAACATGCCACCCAACAAGCTCAGAATGCACATTATTTTCAGTAATAATGTGTAAACATTCTTCCAAGATAGACCACATTCTGGATCATAAAACAAACCTCAATAAAAGGGTTCAAGTCATGCAACGTATGTTCTCAGACCATAATCAAATTTCATAGATCAAAGAAGAAATCAAAAGGGGAATTAAAAATTATTAGAACTAATTGAAAATTATGTCAGAATTTATGGAATGCTACTAAACCATATTTGGAGTGAAATGTATAGCATTAAAGGCCTATATTAGAAAAAGAATGAAAGGTCTCAAATGAATGACCTCAGCTTTAGAAGGTTGAGAAATTCTGACCCAAGTGTAAAACATACAACTGTTAAATTTTTAGAAAAAAGGAAAAAAAAAATATTTTATGTATCTGCTAAAATTGTCCCATGACTTCACATAACAATTAGAATTAAATCAAAATTTCATGGTGCCCTGTCTGTGCATATGGCCTACTACTCTACTCCATCATTAATTTCTATTCTCCCTGTCAAGCCACACTACCATCGAGCTGTATCCTCAAGCTCTTGCCACCCTTGTGGTCTTGGATATGTGGTTCTCTCTTCTGTGCTCCTGCATGCTTCCTGGGTCTGCATATCACCTAACATACTGTATGTTCATTTTCCCATGTGTTTAATGTCCACCTTCCTTCTCTTACAGAGAGTAACACCGCTCCACGGAGAAGTGCATGACCAAGGTCACCCAATGGGTCATGAAAACACCAAATGATCTGAAATCACAGTCTATCATCTAGGCTCTTAGCCCCCAGGCTCAAGATTGGTACAGCCACAGCTACAGCAGAGGTGGTCACTGTGAGGGAGGATGAGGTCTTCAGCTCTTTCCAATGAGTACAAAACTAAACTGCTGTCTGTATATATGAATGTGAATTCTGTATTTGAGAATTCACCTACTGAAATTTTGTTATAACTCTCAAATCAATACTCTGAGGTTTTTGCATTTTTGCAGTCATTTACAGACATGTGCAGAGTGATGAAAAACATGATTCATCAAGCCTGCATGTCACCAGCTGAGGTCAAAGGTGATGCTTACTTTCTTGTTTTGGCATTCATAATATAGTGTCATTTTTAGTCATGTAGTGCACAATGGCTCACGCCTGTAATCCCAGCACTTTGGGAGGCTGAGGTGGGTGGATCACTTGAGGTCAGGAGTTTGAGACCAACCACGTGGTGAAACCCTGTGTCTACTAAAAATACAAAAATTAGCCAGGTGCGGTCGCAGAAGCCCGTAATCCCAGTTCCTTGGGAGGCTGAGGCAGCAGAATCGCTTGAAACTGGGAGGCAGAGGTTGCAGTGAGCCAAGATCACACCGTTGCACTCAGCCTGGGCAAGAAGAGTGACACTCTGTTTCAAAAAAAAAAAAAAGATTCATTCAGTCATGAGTTATACGCTGTTGTCTGAGAGTTCAATGTTTACAAATCAACAACACAATACAACCAGAAATAGGAGGAAATTCACCTGTCTGTACATGAGGCAGCTCCTAGAAGTATATATAAAAAGGAATATCTATAATGCATGATGAAGTTATAGAAAACATGAAAAAAAGGCTAAATTTATGGGTGAATCAGATGATGACCAATAAAAAATAGAGGACAGCATTACTGTGAGGCTTAAAGCCAAAGAAATTTATGGTCATGACACCTAAGTAAGGAAAATGCTAACCCTGCTCAGCTAGTGCTGGCTACTCACACATTTCAAAAGGCACAACAACATAAAAGGTACTAAACTTGCAGGCAAATTCTTCTGAGAGCTGTAGAAGAATTTAAATAATATCCACTAAATGTTATCCAGGAAAAGGGTTATGAGAAAAGGCAGGTTTCAACACTGATGAGAGTGGCTTGTTTTCGAAGGCAATGAATCTATATAGCACAAATAGCCTCCAAAGTCCCTTACTTTAAATCATTCAAAGATCCTGCAACCTTGCTACTGTGCATCAGTACCAATGGTAACTATAAGTGCAAACCACTAATGGTGTACAGAACCCCAAATCCATAGGAACTTAAAGAAAAAAACCTGAGCCATATTCCAGTCCACTGTAGGTGGAAAGAAAAGCATGGGTGACTTCAGAAATATTCTGGGATTGGTTTTACAACTGCTTCATCCAAGAAATCGAATGCTATCTCCAAGGCAAAAACTTTGCCTTCGAAGTTTAGTTAATTTGAAATAATGCTCCAGTTTATTGCCATAAAGAACCTGAAAATTCCCACTGCAACCTAGATATTCTTTTTATGGCCCCAAACACATCTGTCATACAACCCTTCAATTAGAGCATACTTAAAAGCTTTCAAGGTGCACAACATGAAGCACCTTTATAGCAAGGCTTGTGAGGCTCTCAACACCAACAAGGAAACCACGATTTTGGACTACTGGAAGCCAGTCACTGTAAGCAATGTTACTGAGGCATCAAAGTCAGTGATGATTAAAGATTGTGATGAAGGTCAGCCTAAGATTCCAAGAATTGTCCTCACAGCAGCAAAAATATCAAACTGAAATCCTGCCTTGGAAACATTTTCAATTACATGGAAGAATATGACCCTATACTCGAATGTAGCCTCAAATTTCAGCCCCTAACCTCCACTGCACTCCTTTATACTGGGACACTCAGGTGGGGCTGGACACAGTGGTTCATGCCTGTAATCCCAACACTTTGGAGGCTGAGGAAGGAGGATCACTTGAGTCCAGGAGTTTGAGACCACCCTGCGCAATATAGTGAGACCCCCACCTCTACAAAAAACAAATGAGCTGGGCATTACGGCACATACCTGTGATCCCAGCTACTCGGGAAGCTCAGGCGGGAGGATTGCTTCAGCCCAGGAGGCAAGGCTGCAGTCGGCTGTGATCACTCCACTGGGCAACTGATCACTCTAGCCTGGGCAACAGAGTGAGACCCTGTCTCAAAAAAAGATAAAAACACTTTAGGCGAAAAGCAAGACAAGGCTGATGCAATTTTTCATGCCAGTTCAGTTTCATGCCAGTTCGGCAGTTTCAGGGAAAACTGCTGATGCTGTCAACAAGTGGTAAAAGTCAAACTCCTGAAGTAAAATTGCCAGATGTTGATATGGCACCCTCAGAAACGCCTTCCTCTTCTGCAGAGTAAGTTGCATCAACCTCTTCCTTAGTTTTCTGGGGGTAAGTCAAAGTCAAGAAGTTTAACCATACAGTGTGCTCTCCCATCTTGCAGCTCCATCAAAAGTACAATTTTAATCTTTTTTTAAAATCTTTAATGTTTTTCCCCCAGGACTATCTTTATTGGCATGACTGTACTGTATGGTATAGGTGTTCACAGTACCATTTACTATATGAGTACTGTAGAGTTTACTGTGTTTATTGTATATGAATACTGTATATGTGTACTGTGTGTACAAAATTAAGAGGTAAAGCAGTGTAATAATATACTGAGTACATTACACAAACATGCTATAATAAATTATTTTTATTATAAAGAATAGTAATTATAATTATTCAAGAAACACTGATAAGGTGTCTTTAAACAGACAAACAAACAAATACCCATAGAAGAAAGTTATATGTTGACTGGTTGATAAAAATATTTGGATCCAAGGCTCATAGAAGCTAACCCTGTATTTCCCCAGCAACAATCATTCAGCATTCACTAATTCCGTGTGCACAGAAAATTCACAGAACCTAACTACCACAAGTAACAATTCACTGCATATATATATAAATGAATGTGTGTACATGTGCACATGTGTTACGTATTTCATGACTCAAGCCTTTATATTTCTCACAAAGACTTACACTCCCTCAAGGGTAGAGATGACAGTTTTGGAACAATGCATATTTCTAATAAATGTTGACAGAGCTGCCCTCAATGGTCCAATTCTCCTTAGAGATATATATATATGTAAGACATACAAAGGGGATGAGACTTTTTCAATGTCTTATTCCCTGTTCCATCCCCCAACCCGCCAAATGACAAACTGTCATAAACAGGGAAATTTAACAAGTTATGCACGTCTTTTTCTTTTCTCTTCTAGATTGTTTCCTCCATCTCTCATTATTTTAAAATATGCTTGAGATGGATTTATAGTATTAATAAGAGGAAAGTTGTTGCTGACATTTTACCTAAATGCATGTTAACCACCAGGTCTCTCCTCTCGATTATTCTCAGGTACAGTGTAAGGCTCTAAACTGGGTCAATCTTTAATATAATTCTTTGAATGATAAGTGATTACCTGCCACAAAAAGATTTCACAGGGACAATTTTGTTTCTTGTTAGTATAAATTCTCAGATACTAAGACATTTCTCTGGCCAAAAGATTTCCCTCAATAGTTATATTCAAAAGGAAAGGTATGTCACCACTGAGTTCACTAAAGGCGAACACACTTGTAAAAGTCCTTCCTGTATCTTTTAAACTCTGGTATGAATCTTTCGATGGTGAGTGAACGATGAACTGTGGCTGAAGGTCTTTCCACATTCATTGCATTCAAAGGGTTTCTCTCCAGTGTGAGTTCTCATGTGCTGAGTTAAAGCAAAGTTGTCACAGAAGGCTTTCTCACATTCTTTGCATTCAAAGGGTTTTTCTCCAGTGTGGATCCTATTATGCCGAACAAAATTTGCAGGTTGGGTAAAAGCCTTCCCACATTCTCTACAAACATAGGGCTTCTCTCCAGTGTGAATCCTCATGTGTCGAGTGAAGGAAGAGCTATAGTAAAAGGCTTTTGCACATTTTTTGCACTCTAAGGGTTTTTGTCCACTGTGGGTCCTGTTGTGTCGAATAAAAACAGAGTGGTGTGTAAAGGCCTTTCCACATTTACTGCACTCATAAGGCTTCTCACCAGTGTGAATCCTCATGTGTTGAATTAAGGAAGAGCTGTCACAAAAGGCCTTCCCACATCCTTTGCACTCAAAGGGCTTCTCTCCGGTATGGGTCCTCTTATGTCGGATGAAAGTGGAGCGATGAGTAAAGGCCTTTCCACATTCACCGCACTCATAGGGTTTCTCTCCAGTGTGAATCCTCATGTGCTGAGTGAAGGATGAGTTGAGGCAAAAGGCTTTTCCACATTCTTTACATAAAAATGGTTTTTCTCCCGTGTGGGTCATATTGTGCTGGATAAATGTGGAGCGGTGCGTGAAGGCCTTTCCACATTCACTGCACTCATAGAGTTTCTTTCCAGTATGAATCCTCATGTGTTGAGCAAATGAGGAGCTGTAGTAAAAAGCTTTCCCACATTCTTTGCATAAAAAGGGTTTTTCTCGAGTGTGAGTCATATTATGCTGGATAAAAGAAGAGCGGTGGGTGAATGCTTTGTCACATTCTTTGCACTCATAGGGCTTATCTCCAGTGTGAATACGCTGGTGCTCTGTGAGGTGAAACCTGCGTTTGAAGGCTTTCCCACACTCAACACACTTATATGGCTTTTCCCCAGTATGAAGCCTCATATGTCGAATGACATCAGCCATATAACGACAGGCTTTCCCACACTCATTGCACTCATAGGGCTTCACTCCAGCATGAATCTGTTGATGCCGAACGAGGGCCCACTTCTTGCTAAAGCCTTTCCCACATTCCATGCATGTGTAAGGGTTATTCCTTGCGTCAATTATGGGGTCTTTTCCTCGTCGTTGAGAGTCATGTTCATAGAGAGCATCTTGTGGAGTGACTCGTTCCTGTAAAACCCTTAAGCCCAGACTATCATCTGGCTCCAAATCATCATGTTTATAGCTCAACTTTCCAGGGTATACCTCTTTGTGCGGGTTTGTTCCTGTCCTCAAGTTCCCTTCCTGAATTTCTATTAGCTTTTCCTCATCTCTAGCTTGCCCAAACCTGGAATCTCTTGAGGATCTCTGTGCCAGAAGTTCCTGGAAAGAGGATTCCTCAGAGAAGGCCAGCTGAGAAACAGTAGGCTCTGTAGTCTTGGGTTTTGCTTTTTCACCTGAATGAAATCCAATATAAAAAAAACAACATTAGTGATGTCAACATAGAACAAACAAAATCACCACTTTAGCAGAAGAATGAAGGTGACAACAGTGTCTCTGATGTCTACTGCATTTTTTTTTTTTTTTTGAGTCTCGTTCTGTCGCTCAGGCTCGAGTGCCGTGGCACGATCTTGGCTTACTGCAAGCTCTGCCTCACGGGTTCACACCATTCTCCTGCCTCAGCCTCCAGAGTAGCTGGGACTACAGGCGCCCGCCACCACACCAAGCTAATGTTTTTGTATTTGTAGTAGAGACAGGGTTTCACCATGTTAGCCAGGATGGTCTCGATCCCCTGACCTCGTGATCCACCCACCTCGGCCTCCCAAAGTGCTGGGATTACAGGCGTGAGCCACCGCACCTGGCCGCCTACTGCATTTTTACATCTCTCAAAACCAGGCTTGCAAATTCTTTCCTAATTCTTGGACTCTTGAGATCTTTAAAAGGAAACCCAAAGGAAAAGCAAGGGCAGAGGACAGAGAATCTGGAATGGAGACAGCTCCTCACTCTCCCAAATGAGGGAGAGTGGGCAGACTAATAATTACAATGTGTGTGATGAATGTGCTCTGACAGAGGCAGTCTCATGGCGCTATGATAATGCAGGGAAGGTACACTTAACATGGCCCAGAAGAGAGACAGAGAGGGATCAGAGGATGTCTTGGATCACAGCACCAAGAAAAGGTGCTATGTGAGCTTTCTTTAAAAAGAAGAGTAGGAGTTCCCAGACAGAGGAATTAGGAGGGAAACTTTGGCAGATGAAAACAGAATGTACAAGGGTTGAAAGTCTTGAAAGAATGCTGATTGCTGAGTAATGTAAATGGAATGAGATGACGGAGATGAGGATGGAAAGGCAGGCAGAGACAGAGAAGAAACATATTCTCAGAATTCTTGCCTGTAAAAGTGAGGAGGGTGAGAAGCATCTGGATGAACATAATGAGTTCTGAATTGTGTTCAGATGTCTGAATAAAGACTAAATGAACATACACAAAATAGGTAAGATCTACATGAAGAAAATTATAAAAGTCAACACACTAAAGATCTATATGAAAAGAGATTAATCAATATAAAGTTGTCAGTTCTCCCTAAATTCACTTCTAAATTCAATATAACATCAGATAAAATCTCAATAGGGTTTTTCATAGATATTGACAAGCTGACTGTGGATAGAGACCAGTCAGCTAATACAGAGACTAGGATAACTCTGAAGAATAAAGCAGGGGACTTATCTGTGAGGAATTAGTATTATGATGAAACTATATGCATTCAGGCAGTGTGGTTAGGCATAGATATAAGACAAACAGTGAAAGGGAAAAATGAAATAGAGAACTCAGAAATGTATATATGTAACTTTGATATATGATAGAAGCAGCAGAGAAAGCCATTGGGAAAAGGAGGAACCATTCAATAAATGGATTTAGAAAAATTATTTGCCACATGGAGAAAAATGAAATAATATTCCTACCTCATACCACATACGGAATTACCCCCAGAGTGATTAAGATCCAACTGTCAGAAGCTAAACATTAAACACAAAATAAAAATGAATATCTTTTGAGAAAGATTTCTAGAACAAGATATAAAAGCATTAATCATAAATGAAAAGAGTAATTTGACTAGAGTAAATATAATAAACAAAAAAGCAAACAAACAAAAAAGGTAACATTAGTATCAGATAGCAAAGACCTAAGAAAATGAGACAAAGAGTGGCATCACAAGATAATGAGAAGACCATGGAACCAGGAAGACAAAATCATCTTAAATCTGTATGCACCAAACACCAGAGCCTCAAAATACATGAACCAAAAACTGAGTTGAAAGGAGAAATAAACTCACAATTATAGTTGGGAACTTCACTCTACCCCAAAATGAAAAATGAACATATTATGCACTGATATTCCACAGAAGATGTACATTGACCAATCAACATGTGTTCACCTTTCTTGGTAATGGGGGAAAAACAAATTAGGACCACAATGAGATGCCCCATTTTATACTCACTAGGTTGAAAAAAACTAAAGGACCTGACAACATCAACTATTGAAGAGTATGTTGTTCTATGAAATCGTTCAGATACGGCAAGGGAAGTGAAATGGGTACAACCGTTTTAGGAAACAACAGAGCATTATCTAGTAAAATTCTTCTTTTGCTTATTTTATCATCCAGAAATGCCAGTCCAAGGAACTTTACTAAGAGAAACTCCTATAGATGTGTCTGAGGACACATGCATGAATTTATGGCAGCATAGTTTGTGAGAACAAAAAACAGTAAGCAAACATTTTTAAGCTCTCCCTGAAAATGAATACATTGTGTTATATTCATGCAATTGACTATAGCAGGAAAAAAATGAGTGAACTACAGCTATATGCATCATGAATGTTAGTAACTTACTGTTGAATAAGAGTGAAAACCCTAGAAGACAATATAAACCACAATACACTTTTTATAATGTTCAAAAAAAGCAAAATACACACACACAAGAATACAACATAACAACCTTTTATTTTTTTAGAAGGTTTATCAGTTTTAAATGGCATTATAAAAAGATATATAGATATGTTAAATTTATTTTTCTGACTTTTATTGTGATAAAATATAAAATGTACCATTTTGAGATAAAACAATCTTAAAAAGTAATGGGAAGACAAAGATAAAGTGGGCAAATATTTTAAATCACTCAAATTACCAAAACTGACAAGCAAAAACAGAATATCTGAATAGCCTATATTTATGGAAAAAACCTAAATCTTCCTACAGAATAAGCAATGGAATAACAAATCTTAAATTGGCCATGTATGCAAGGGAGGCAGCACAGGAATGGGAAAGGAAAGAAACACATTAACAGATGCAGGAAGCAGGTAATGTTCTTGTACTTGGCAAAAATTTGTAGGTGTTCATTACAATCTTTTTAAAGGAGGATGAATAAATATATTAATAAAATGCAATGAAAGAAAATAAAACAAAAAACCAGGACACACATTGACTAATGACGACAATGTGTCATAAATCACTATTTACCATTTTTCTAATTCTGCACACCTAGGGACAATTATGAAAGTCAGAGCGGGGGCCAGGTGTGGTGCCTCATGCCTGTAATCCCAGCACTTTGGAAGGCCAAGACAGGCGGATCACTGAAGGTCGGGAGTTCAAGACCAGCCTGGCCAACATGGTAAACCTCTTGTAAGAAGAGACACTAGAGAGCTTCCACTGTGTGTGAAGGCACTGAGGGAAGGCCATGTGAGCACAAAGTGAGAAGACAGCCGTCTGCAAGCTGGGAAGACAAACCTTATCAGAACCCAGCTATGCTGGTACCTTGCCCTTAGACTTGCAGCCTCTACACTGAGAGAAAATACATTTCTGCTATATAAGCCATGCAGTCTATAGTATTTTATTACAGCAGCCAGAGCAGACTAACATACTTTTCTAAGACTCACTTTCCTCATCTGAAAAACTGGGATGCTCTCAGTTCCTGCCTACAAGCTGTTAGGAGAAAAAGCATATAAAACATTCGTTTGTGGCTGGGTGTGGGGGCTCACACCTGTAATCCCAGTGCTTTGGGAGGCTGAGGCAGGAAGATCACTTGAGGCCAGGAATTACCAGCCTGGCCAACATAGCAAAACCCCGTCTCTACCTAAAATACAAAAAAATCAGCCAGGTGTGGTGGTGTATGCCTGTAATCACAGTTAGGAGGCTGAGGCACAAGAATCACTTGAACTCAAGAGGCAGAGGCTGCAATGAGCCGAGATTGTGCCACTGCACACTAGCCTAGGCGACAGAGTGAGACCCTGTCTCAAAAAAAAACCAAAAACCAAACAAAAGATCATTTGCGTGACAAAGGGTAAATGTTTGGTAAACTGTAGACTGCTGTCTATTATCATTATTATAGTTGAATTTAGCAATCAGAATGGCAACAGTGACCTGGGTAAGAACACATTAAGTGCTGTGGTGCTGAGCAACACCACTACCAGGCATCAAGGAATAAAGGGAAAGACACCAACTGCTCCGGGTATATGGAACAACGAAGGCTCTCATACATGGCTGGTAGAAATGTGAAATGGTGAGTTACTCTGAAACTGGTGGTTTCGATTAAAGCTAATCCTATGCCCACACTTGATCTGGCCAGTCTACTTGTATGTATATTCCCCACAGAAATATGGGTTTACATCCAACGAAAAATAAAATCAAGAATATTCGTAAGAGTAGTCTTCATAATATTCCAAAAATGGAGACCAAGTCAAATGTCCATCAATAGGAAAATGGGTATATGTGGTCTATTCATTCAATGTTGGTAATGAACTAACTCCAACTATATGCAACCACATGAATGAATCTGAGTCATAAAGATTATTAAAAGATGTCAGGACAGAGTATATACTGGGAGATTCTACGTATATGCCTTCAAAACTAATGTATGGTGATAGAGTGTAAACATTGGCTACTTTTGTAGAAGGGGATACTGACAAAGAATGAGCACAAGGAGCCTGTTAAGTGCTGAAAACACTGTATTTCTTGAACTGTGAGTTGGTTTCTCTGACTCGTACATATATAAAATTTTATAGAAATGAAACTTTATGATTTGTACACTTATTATGTATAAATTGCACCTCAGTACAAAACTAAGGGAAAAAATAAAGGAAGGTCTTGTGTAGATGTCTCTTCAAAGAATGAGAAGACTCCTCCAACAAGCTTGGCTGTTCAGGTGAAATAGAGTCAGCAATATTTAGATGCTGCTGGAGACGTAAGAGCATTAAAAAAAAAGTTTCCCCCAGGTATCAGAAACATCATCATGTTTTTAAATGTTGAGTACAGAGGGGATAAAAATATAGAAGAGGTAGGAAATAAGTGAAGAAGCATGTTCCCTGATGCAGCAGAGAGATTCATGTATGGCTTCTCATGATCCCCAAGTCATGGTGTTCATACCCTTTTGTAGTCCCCCTGTTAGAATGCTGGCAGGACCTCGATTTGCTTCTAAAGAATAGAATATGACAAAAATGATGGAATGTACATGATAAAATATACGTAATTTATAAGACTGCAGCATCAGTTTTGCTGGAGTCTCACATAGTGGCTTGATTTGAAGAAGTGAGCTGACTGTGATGAGCTATGAGCTGCCTATGACAGTCCTGAGAGGACCCGGCTAAGCTGTGCCCGGACTCCCAGTCCATAGGTGGAAGATAATAAATGAGTGATGTTTCCAGCTGCAGGGTTTGTGGTAATATTGTTACATATGAATAGCAGTAGACGGCTAATACACCTGAGAAGGCAGAAAGTGTAATCTAGATTCTGTAGGAGAAATTAGCCATGGCTAGGATGAGAACTCTTCCACAGAAGTGAGAAAGAAGTTGCAGGATGAGTCAGATGCACGTGAATCAGTAAGTGTCAAAAAGCAAGAAAATCAAGTGTGTAGGCTTTATTCATAAAGTAGGTCAGATGCTCTGACATCAGTGGCAAGGGAGGCGGTGATACACGGAATATGTGAGTGGATGCAGATATAACACACAGGGCTGACCAGAGGCACTGAGCACATGTGGGGAAAACAGTGAGGAATATGGTAGCATTATGCAAGCGAGAGATAATCACTTGGCCTACAGTACTAACGCTGGAGCTGATGGAACTGGTGAAGGTGAGGGATTCAGGAGACATGGATGATGTAAAGCGGTCAAGATTCAGGGATGGCTGAATATTGGGTATGAGGGAGATGGAGGTATTGAGGAGTTGTCCACGTTTGTTTTTAGCCTTCTTTACTCATTGAAAGGGGCATTAGCTTAAAATGGGGAGATCATGAGGGCCTTTTGAAGCATGATGAGTATGAGGTGCCTCTGAGACATTCAAGTGAAGATGTGGAACTGGGGAGAGGGGTGAAAGCTGGCTGAGCAGGCAAGAAGGGCACTAGAGGGGCGAGATGGTGAATCTGCAGTGTCACAAATCCAGCCGCTTGATGGCTCCAGCTCCCTTTGGCAGCCCAGATGTGGGACTGACAAAGGCAATCATCACCTTGAGGTTTTAGAAGACAGGAGGGCCAGAAAACAGTAGGGCTAGGGAGTGCTTCTGGGTATCTGATACACAAATGAAAGGATGGATGGATGGATGGATCAATAAATGACGGGCTGGAGAAGGTGAAAAATGGTGGGATGCAGAGTGTAGTTTGAAATAGTAATCTGCAGGAAAAGAAAGGACTGTCTTCTGAATGCAGAAGAACATCCGAGCTATCACTATTCCTTATCACTAACACTACATGAATATTACTAACAGGTAACTTCTGTTGAGCCAGTCTGGGTCAGGCAGTGTGCTAGGCAGTTTCCTGTTATGCAATCACATTCCCAAACAACCCAGTCATGCAGAAACTATCATCACTACCTTTCAAATGTAGGCTAAGTTTATCAGATAAGTGTGTGTTCACTATACCCATGGGCTCTTCTCCTTGGGCATAAGAAAGCTAAACCACATTTCCCAGCCTGATACAACATGTATCCTAATACCCAGTTCTTGTCAATGAAATGTGAATGAAGTGATGTGTGTGTGCAAATGGAAGTGACTACTGCCCGCCTCTCCCATTCCTCCTGGCCGGGGCAACCTTAAAGCTGCATATTGACAACAGAATGCATGTGATCCTAAATAAATACAGGTACACAGCTTTCCCGCTGACCCACACTGGACTATGGCATGGATGAAAAAACAAAACAAAACTAAACTAAACTAAATCTGTTGAGTTACCAGGATTTTGGAGTTTATTTTTCAGAGAAGGTAATTAACTCAGCCTAACTTATATACCAAAGGCACAGTGACATCACACAACTTCTCCAGAGTCATGACGCTAGTGAGTGGCAAATCATTAAAGGCTAGAATCTGTCTCCTACTGAGCATATTCCAACCTGAATAAAGGTGAAGAGTGTGTAACGGAGTGGGAAGATGGGGGACCATGGGGTCAAGGGCTCCATGACTGCTCAAGACCACAAAATAGCTGCCCATGGCATTTCAGACACAGTGATGCCTGGGTGGTCTGCAGGCTGCCCTGATACTCGCTGCCAGACTCTCAAAGTCACCAACCTGCACAAGTGCTTTGGGAGAGGCCTCTCTTCACTGTCCACAGGTCCTGTCCATGTTCCAGTAGGTAGATCAGCTCTGGTTTGGGAACAGGACGCCCTGTGCATGGAGAAACAAATGGAGTATGGTATATAGGTAAAGACAAAAAGAAAAGTCTGAGGTGGAAAGGAGTATATACATTTAACATACTACAACGAAACCCCAGAAGGGGCCCTCCCCCACTTCACCAAAACTATTTCCTAACTAACCTAAGTCAGTAGGATTCAACCACCCTGTGCATCAAAACTACCTAGCAACACCCAGTTCCAAAAACAGAAGAAATTAAACCAACTCTCTGAGCAGAAGGACTGAGCACTGGTAGTTTTTAAAGCTCCCCAGGTGATTTTGGTGCCCATGATGGTTGAAAAACACAGGACTAAATCGCCTGATGAATGGCATCTATTGATAGTCAGTTGTGTAAGGCAGGCCAGTGACTGAAGCGGAACATGGAGGCCTACTGCCCCACAAGGGTACTGGCCAGGGCCCTAGGCTGAGGAGAGAAAGCAGATAGAGAACTGGGTTAGCATGGATTGGCATTGACCAAGCCAGGAGCCAGCAGCACCTCAGGGCTTCTCATTAGGTGAAGTAATAAATTATTTTCAGGGTGAAATTGGCAGGAGGTGGTCTTCTTCCACATGCAGCCACACACATTTTGTCAACTGTGAAGGCTAAAAGACAGAAGACTCTGGAGAGAAGTCAGTGACTGAGGCACCAGGACCCAGAAGCATCAACTGGAAAATCTTGTCCTGGCATGCATCCAGCTGTCACTTAGCAAATGTTCACCATAGGATTACGCACACTTACATGCCACATGCACACTCAGCAAACGTTCTGCCATATGCCTGGCACTGAGCTGGGTGATGAGCAGTGTCAAAGGGGAATCAGGCCTGCCTTCATCTGTTAAGGAATCAAGCACCTGCTCCCACAGGGATGCTGCTCATGTTGGTCTCTCCTCCTGGAATGCTGTTTCCCATACATCTCCTTTTCACAGCTAATCACAGTTGTCATAAAATAACACCACGTTTACTTCATTAATGACTCATCCCTTGCGGGGATGCAGGGCTGGGAGAGTCCTGTCGACAGTAACCATTTGAACATCTGGACGAAGCGAGACCTTGGGCCTCCGTTAATTTCTACTCAGACCAACTTCTGGGCAAACTGACCATTAAAGATTTAGGTGGGAGAGCATTTGGTATTTATTAATTTGTTAAATGTAGCAAACACATGTGGAACACTTATTTTGTTTCCAGCTCTATTCTAAGCACTTTACGGGTATTAGTTAACTTGCTGTGACAGGTTACTATAAAAATGGCAAAATCAAAATGGTATCAGGTCCCAGCAAGTTCCTGCTGCCTGCTCAAGGCTGGGAGTTTGAGGCTATTCTTTCTACTGAGGATCAAATTCACTAACAGCTATGGGAATGTTAAAGATTCAGCCCTAAGCCAACACTCAACATTCAAGAGACAGGAAAGAGAAAAGAAAAAAAGAACAGCTTTCTCAGATAGCATACACCCATGCCATTTGAGAATGTGTCTATGCCCCCTTTACATAATCATCTGTAGCAGCAGAGGAGCAAGGCACAGGCCTTAGGAAATAATGGTTCACCGTGCAGGTGCCAGGGGCCAAATAGACTTTTCAGCTGAGACTGTGTTGCTGAGAAAGGTACCAGCAGCACTGAAAACAAGCACCTCCTTAGTACCTGTGTCAATCACCCGCTGCTTGCAGAACCTCCCATTATCCACAGGTCCTGCTAACTGGGCTGTGAGGACATTTGACTTAACCAAGCTGGGCCAATTACCTCTTGTGGCAGTCTGGGATAAGGATATCAGACTGAGGCCAGCTGTGCTAGACAGTGGGATGAAAGTGTTGAGGAGGACTATGTTCCTTACACAACAATCTTTGATGGACACGAAAGGAAACCCAGCAAGAGGAGGTCAGACCACAACGTGCTGAGGCTGCAGGGATCAGGGAAGGGTGGGTCCTGAGGCTTCCGGACCAGCCATGCCTAGAAAAGGTGGATTCAAAGAGGCTGTGGGTCCCCAACATGGGAGGGCAATGAGGTCTTACCCAGTGAGACCAGGAGCCTGCAGGTCTCCAGCATCACCTCCTGGTACAGGGTCCTCTGGGCCGGGTCCAGGTGCCCCCATTCCTCTCCAGTGAAGGTCACAACCACATCTTCAAATGATACTAATGCCTGGGAAGTCAAACAGAGGTGACAGGTGGCTGTGGAGCTATTAGGTGAAATTACAGCCCATTTCTTGGTTACCGGCAAAGGGTCCAGAGGCCCTGAATCACCCAGCAACTCCTGAGAACCACTGAGCTCTGTGGAGGCAGATGGTGCCACTGATGGAATACAAAGATGTGGGAGAGAAAAGCCTCCTATGTTGGAAACCACTGGAAAATGATACAAGCAATGATAATCCCATATGACTGTGAAGAGCAGACAGTAACGTCCTAGGACATTAGAAGAATGGGGGAAAATAAGACTTCAAACAATAATCACAGCAGCAGTAGCTGAGTCTCACTGGTCTGCACTGTTTGCCTGCACCTGAGGGCTTTACATGGTGTGTTCAAGCAAGTAAATGTCTCCAGGTCTGGAATCAGGCTCCTGAAGTTTAGATCCAGCCTCTTGAACCAACCCATGCCAGATGTGTGACCTTGGAGAAGTCTCTTAATTTCTTGGAGCCCCAGTTTCCACATCAATACATTAATAGTTCCCACTTCAACAGACTGTTGTGAGAAGTAATGAGAAAATGTTCATAAAGCAAACACTGCAGCACCCAGCATGTGTTACAATGTGTTTGTCAATTTCAGTAATCATCCTATAACCCATGATGTAAATGCCATCATCATCTCCATTTCAGTCAGCAAATTGAGGCTCAGTCAAGTCACTCAGAGGTGCATGTCTAATAAGCAGAAGCAGGATTTGAACCCACATCCCTCAGGTCCAGGATCTATGGGTGTAACCCCTGTACTCCTCCATTACCACAGTGAATCCACAGTGACAAGGGCTAAAAATATTTCCTATAATTTTTACTATTAAAACAATTTCAGTCACTCCTGAAAATATTTCCATAGATATGGAAGGAAGAGCAGAGCCTTTCTTTGCCTCATAGAAGAGGTACCTGAAGAGGTACCAACTGCTTAGGGCTTAGGAGGGCTCAAACAAGGTTTCCCTGCCCTCAGGCAGCTGGGACTTGCAGACTCCCTGGAATATTCCACAATGAGCACTAATCTGTTCTTTTTCTTCCTGAGCCACAATTAGCACATTTCCCTTAGGTACCAGGTAACACAAGTGGCCAAGGGCAATGCAGGCTGTGGCTCTAAGAACCTGGGCAGTTGCCTTAAGCACCTTGTCTGTCCTGGGTGAGAATGGGATGTTGGCATGATGACCATCAGATGATCACACAAAATACATGTCAGCAGGTGACAAGCCCTGGTGTCATTCTACGTCTCCTCATGCCTCTGCCTTTGTCCATACAGTTCCCCTTGCCAGGAAGGTTCCCCTAAGACCCCTTCATTCCAATGCCCACCTGCTAGAGAGAGGCCTGCACCTTCCCCTTGCAAAGTATACTTTAGCTGTCGCCCCAAGGGATCTCCAATCCACTGTGGGTGAAATATTGGTTAAAAATGTAAGCTTTTGGCTGGGCATCTTGACTCATGCCAGTAAGTACTCTGAGAGGCCAAAGTGGGAGGATTGTTTGAGTTCAGGAGTTCAAGGCCAGCCTGGGCAACACAGTGAGCCCCTGTCTCTACAAAAAATTAAAAAATTAGCTGGGTGTGGTGCCACACACCGATAATCCTAGCTACTTGGGAGGCTTAGTGGGGAGGATTGCTAGTGAGCTGTGATGGGGCCACTGCACTCCAGCCTGAGCAACAGAGCTAGACCCTCTTTCAATAAATAAATAAATAAATAATGTAGGCCTTTGTGCTCGATATACTGTATTGTTTCTGTTACTTGTGACCTATGCAACCTTGGGTAGTTAATCTGAGTCTCCGGTTCCTCTTCTGTAAAGAAAGGAAAATGAAAGAATTTTACTCTGAGAAGAAGGGCATTAAATAAGATAATACGCAGAAACTGCCCCTCAGCACATTATCAGTGTGCTCAGTGAAGACCAGCTATTATTTGTTGCTGTTAGTATTTTTCCTATTTGCTCCGGTAGCACCCTAGGAGAGATCAATGCAGCACACATCCAGGAGAAGGCTTGCAGAGATCTAGGGACAATGTGACGGGGAAAATTGTCCAATGAGCTTGGCATGTGCAGGAGAGAAGAATGGGAGGGGAAGTGTCCTGGTGGACTGGGCAGTGACTCTGCAGCCATGGTGGGGTGTGGGGTGGAGTTGGGTTAGATTAAATCTAAGTAGGATGGGAGCCCCAGAGGGTAGAATCTCATTCATTAATCACTTATCGACTAAGTGGTACAGGCCCAGAACAGAACAGTTTTGGGGCTGGGGATGGAAAACAGAAGCTCACATTCCGGGTTTAGGGGACAGATCCTCAGCAATAACAATCAAGATAAAGTCAGAAGACTCTAGAAAACAACACAAGAGTGAGAAGACCACAAAGACTGGGAGAGACTTTACATGATGAAACCAGGGAAGCTCTCTGTGAAGAGACCCTGGAACAAGGTTAGATTGAGGTTAGAGAACAGGCCAGGTGAGGAAAAATGAATAGACAACTCCTGAAGGTGATCAGAGTTATGAGGAGTCAACAGTGTGACATGCTGGAGAGTAACTTGGGGCCTGTTATGTGCTCACATTCCAAGAGACACACATTCACGTACACTGTCATTCATGAATATTGAACTGGATTTGCTTTTTAAATACAAGATCATGTGTTAAACAGGAGCATGGATTCACTGCCGTTAGGCGGCATGCCGGATTCATCTGTAATAAACAGGGCATCTACAAAGACAAATCCAATGAGCTTCTTGTCTTCTAGCCTCCTGCCAAAAATGCTGCTCCCGCCTCACCTCTTGCCCTCGAGGCTCTCATTCCCTCTCCTAGCTTTTGGTAGAGCCATACTTCCGCTGGAATGATTCCCTAAAACAACAGCAGGACCTGGGAAGTCCTTCTTCAAAGACGGCACCTAGAGCGATGCTCTCCGAGCACTGAAAGGGGACCACGTCACAAGCGTACCCGCTCCAGTTGCCTCCACAGAGAAAAGTATTGAGACTCGCATTTTAGACCCGAGGGAATGGAGGCCGAGGGCAGCGAGGCGACAGCTCAAGGTTAGAGCCAGAAACAGGGACCTCTCCTTACAACTCCTGTCCTGGATTCAGGACCCTGGGTAGGAAGTGATTAGACCTGCCCTCTCACTTCACCCTCTCCCGGGATCTCCATATCCTAGGGTATCAAAAGGGAGAAGCGCAGAGTCCCGGAATCCCCGGTATTACAGCGGATGGGTGCGGGCGGTGACCCGAGCGCACGCGGGCTGCGGAACCCTCCACTCACCAACGCCGGCGCCGCCATGGGCCCAGGGGGCGGGGTGAGGCCGTGAGAGTCGGCGAGGAAGCCGGTCCTGCTGGCTCGGCCGACCCTGGGCTCCGGCTCTGGGCTGCGAGGGACCTCAGTCCTCGCTGCCGTATAAAACGCGCACAAGGTTCGCGACGCCACCTCTGCGCGCCGTGGGGACACAGGGCTGGCGCCAAGGCCCCAGGAAGCGTTTTGCTGACACTTGTGGGGGTGAGATCGCGGCTGACATAAAAGCGTGTAAGTGGGTCCTATCCTCCTCACTGTCCGTCTCTACTTGGTCTCAAAAAGTGGCCCCTGTCTGGCGTTGTGGCCGGTGTAGCGTCGGTAACAACAGCATCCTCAACCTAACGGCGTCGGAAGACTGGACGCCGGAAGTCCCGCCCACGCCGCTACGGGAAACGCCCCTCTGCGCCTTCCGTCTATGGCTTGGGGCCGGCTTCCGTCCCTTGTAGCACTGCCTTCTGGGTAATGTAGTTTGACAGAATCCGGGTGGTACCTGGAGCGCACTCTCTGTTCTCGGTGACGCGGCTTCTCAAGGTTCCCAAGAAAGGGATTGGCTTCACCTCCTCTTAAAGGATAGGTACACAGATTTCCGTGGAAATTATCTGAGGCAATGACCCACTCTCAAATGTCTCTACCGGGTGACTCACGCCTTAACTTTCCTCCCTGTGTATCCCTGCGCCAGCATTTCATCTCTCTGAGCCTTGAGATGGAGATTCCTAAGGAAAATGAAGATAATTATTTAATATGATAATATTAAAATTTCCCCTATCAGTAATTTTCAGATGACATCAGCATTACCTGGGAATTTGTTACAAATGCAGGTTCTCAGTCCTCACCCATTGAATCAACTACTCTGGGGGGTGGGACCCAGCCCTCGGCTTCACTTGTCCAGGAAAAGTGGATGCTCCAAAACATTTGAGAGCTAGACTCTTTAAATTCCAGTAAATAAATGAGACAAAGCCACCTGTTTGGTGGGAAGTAACTAAGAATTGCTTGCCACTGGGCCTGGAACATACTGATAAGAACATAAGAGCTATTGCTATCATTATTCATATTCTGTATTATTGGCAACATCATCACAATACACTGCTAGGGGAGGGTCTGAGAAACTTCTTTGCAGACTCTGACATTTGTCAAAACATAAAATACGTTGACTGATTCAACAGGAGCCTCATGAATACTGTTCAAATTTAATAATACTTTGCACCATTTGGCATATGCGTCTTTTTAAAACCGTATATGCAGGAGGGTTCCCTAATATACAGGTAGACCTATTGCCCAAGGGATACTTTCTTACACGATCCAAAACTTAGGATCACTGAGACTAACTACCTGCAGCCCTAAGGGAAGAGTGGAGTTGACATGGTTTCTAGTTTGTGATATAAGATGGCATGTGTTCATCTCTAATTCACAGCAACCAGGATCTGACCCCTCTCCTTCTGCCCCTCCAGCCCCCAGGGAAGCCAGAACCAGGCACAAACCAGACAGCCCAGCTTATGCCCAGCAACTCAGCGTCACCAGATCTTGTCTCATCAAGACACTTTCAGCCCACCACCCAAACCTGTAGCCCACATGAAGAGGGCAATAATCCTGGACACTGTGAAAAGTGAAAGTATTACGTCCAAAGAGACATCCAGGGAAGTCTTCAACAAAATATTAGCAAATCAAACCCAACAATATATAAAAAGCATTATACACCATGGCCAAGTCGGGTTTCTTCCAGATATGCAAGACTGGTTCAGCATTGAAAAATCAATTAATATCCATCATATTAACAGGATAAAGAAGAAGAAATCACACAATCATATCAATAGTTGCAAAAAGCATTTGTCAAAATACAGCACCCATTCATGATTTAAAAAACACTTAGCAGCCAGGCATGGTGGCTCACTCCTGTAATCCCAGCACTTTGGGAGGCCAAGGTGGGCGGATCACAAGGTCAGGAGATCGAGACCATCCTGGCTAACACGGTGAAACCCCATCTCTACTAAAAACACAAAAAATTAGCCGGCCGCGGTGGCGGGCGCCTGTGGTCCCAGCTACTCGGGAGGCTGAGGCAGGAGAATGGCATGAACCCAGGAGGTGGAGCTTGCAGTAAGCCGAGATCACACCACTGCACTCCAGCCTGGGCAACAGAGCGAGACTCCATCTCAAAAAAAAAAAAAAGAAAAGAAAAAGAAAAACACTTAGCAAACTAGGAATAGAAGAGAGCTCTCTCAACTTGATAAAGAACATCTACAAAAAATCTACAGCTAACATAACACTGAATGAGAGAAGCTGGAAGTTTTTCTAAGATCAGGAACAAGGTAAAGATATCGCATCACCACTTTTCAATGTTTTAATGGAAGTTGGGTATACAGATTCGAAAGGAAGAAATAGAACTGTCTTTGTTAGTAGAGATGATTGTCTTTGTGCAAAATCTTTAAAAATCAAGAAAAAGCTTCTGGAATTAATAAACTATTAAGACTGCAGGATATATGTTAATATATACAAGTTAATCACTTTCCTGTATACCAGCAATGAGCAATTGGGATTTGAAATTAAAAACAAAATATCATTTACATTAACTTCCTCCAAAATGACATTGTTAGGTGTAAATCTAACAAAATATACAAAAGGTCTTTTATGAGGAAAACTACGAAGCTAAAATGAAAAAAATAAATAAATGGAGAGAGATTTCATGTTCATGGATAGGAAGACTCAGTATTGTCAAGATGTCAGTTCTTTTCAATTGATCTGTAGATGATATGATTTGGCTTCATGTCCCCACCCATACTTCATCTTGAATTGTAATTCCATAGTCCCCACATGTGGGAGGGACCCTGTGGGAGGTAATTAAATCATGGGGGTGGTTTCCCCCATGCTGTTCTCATGATAGTGAGTGAGTTCTCATGAGATCTGATAGTTTTATAAGTGTCTGGCATTTCCCCAGCTGGCACTCACTCTGTCCTGCCACCCTGAGAAGAAGGTGCCTGCTTCCCCTTTGCATTCCACCATGATTGTACGTGTCCTGAGGCCTCCCCAGCTATGTGGAACTGTGAGTCAATTAAACCTCTTTCCTTTACATATTACCCAGTCTTAGGTATGTCTTCATAGCAGTGTGAGAACAGACTAATACAGCAAATTGGTTCCAGTAGAATGGGGTACTGCAATAATGATACTCAAAAATCTGGAAGCAGCTTTACAACTGGGTAATAGGCAGAGGTTGGAACAGTTTGGAGGGCTCAGAAGAAAGGAAAATTTGGGAAAGTTTGGAACCTCATAGAGACTTCTTGAATGGCTTCAATCAAAATGCTGATAGCTATATGGACAAGGAAGTCCAGGCTGAAGTGGTCTCAGATAGAGACCAGGAACTTCTTGGGAACTGGAATAAAGGTAATTCTTACTCTGCTTTAGCAAAGAGACTAGTGACGTTTTGCCCCTGCCCTAGAGATCTGTGGAAATTTGAACTTAAGGGAGATGATTTAGGGTATCTGATGGAAGAAATTTCTAACTGACAAAGCATTCAAGAAGAAGCAGAGCATGAAAGTTTGGAAGATTTGTGCCTGATGATGCAATACAAAAGGGTTTTTACCCATTTTCTGGGAAGAGATTTAAGCCTGCTCCAGAAATTTGCATAAGTAACAAGGAGCCCAATGTTAATCACCAAGACAATGGGGAAAATGTCTCCAAGGCATGTCAGAGACCTTAATGGGAGCCCCTCCCATCAAAGGCCTGGAGACCTAGGAGGGAAAAAAATGGTTTTGTGACTGGGCCCAGGGCCCCATCTGCTCTGTACAGCCTCAGGACATGGTACCCTTTGTCCCAGCTGCTTCAGCTTTAGCCATGGCTAAAAGGGACCAAGGTATAGGTCAGGTCATTGCTTCAGAGAGGGCAAGCACCAAGTCTTGGTGGCTTTCATGTGGTGTTGAGCCTGTGGGTGCACAGAAGTCAAGAACTGAGGTTTGGGACCCTCCACCTAGATTTTAGCAGATGTATGGAAATGCCTGGATATCCAGGGTAGAAGTTGCTGCAGAGGTAGAGCCCTTATGGAGAACCTCTGCTAGGGCAATGCAGACTAAACTTGTATTAATCAAGACTTGCTATTGGTGAAAGAATAGACATGTAGATCAATAGAACAGAATAGAGAACCTAGAAATAGACTTGCACAAATACAGTCAACTGGTCTTTGACAAAGGACTAAAGGCAGTTCAATGAAAACAGTCTTTTCAACAAGTGGTGCTGAAAAGGATAAATGCTTGAGGGGATGAATGCCCCATTCTCCATGATGTGACAATTATGTATTGCATGCCTGTAGTCAAATATTTTGTGTACCACATAAATATATATACCTACTATATACCTGCAAAATTTAGAAATTAAAAAATAAACAACAGGTGCTGGAACAACTGGACATTCACATACAAACAAACAAAAAGAATCTAGACATAGACCTTACACTTTCAACAAAAATTAGGTCAAAATTGTTCATTGACCTAAATATGAAACAAAAAAACATGAAACCACCTAGAAGATAATGGGAGAGAACTAAGGTGACTTTGGGTTTGGGGAAAACTTTTTAGGTACAACATCAAAAGCACAGTGCATGAAAGAAAGAAAATGGTAATTTGGACTTCATTAAAATTAAAAACTGCTGCTCCGCAAAAGACAGTGGTAAGAGAACGAAAAAGCCACTGACTGAGACTAAATATTTGCAAAACACATATGTGATAAAAGGACTGGTATCTAGAATATACAAATAACTTTTAAAACTCGATAAGAAAAACAATCCAATTAGTGCACAAAAGATTGAAACAGACATCTTACCAAAGATGATATACAGATGGCAAATAAGCATATTAAAAGATAACATCATTAAGGAATTGCAAATTAAAACAGTAATGAGATACCACTACACACCAAGTAGAATGGCCAATATCCAAAACTACCAACACTAAATGATGGAAGGATATGGAACAAGAATTCCCATTCACTCATGGTGGGAATGCAAAGTGGTAGAGTCACTTAGGGAGACTGGCAGTTTCTTAGAAAGCTAAACATACTCTTACCATACCATCCAGCAGTCATGCTCCTTAGTATTTGCCTAGATGAACTGAAAACTTATGTCCACACACAGTCCTGCACACAAATGTTTATAGCAGCTATATTCATAATTGCCAAAACCTGGATGCAATAAATATATCCTTCAACAGGTGAATGTGTGAACAAACTGTGATACATCCATGCAATGGAATGTTATTCAGTGACACAAAGAAATAAGATACTAAGCCACTGAAACACACAGAGGAGGCCTAAATGTATATCACTAAGTTAAAAAAGACAATCTGAAAAGACTACATACTGTGTGACTCCAACAATATGACATACTAGAAAGGCAAATATATGGAAGTACTAAAAAGATCAGTGGCTGCCATAGCTTCTGAAAGAGGGAGGGAGGGATGAATAGGTGGAGCGCAGAGAATTTTTAGGGCAGTGAAACTATTCTGTATGATACTGTGAATACATGTCATTATTCATTTGTCAAAACCCATAGAATGTATAGCACAAAGAATAAAGCCTACTGTAAACTATGGGTTTTGGTTAATGTATCAATGTTGGCTCATCAGTTGTGAAAAAACATACCACACGTATGCAATGGGAAATGGTATGCATGGGATCACAGGTGAGGTGAAGAGAATAGTTATGGGAACTCTTTGTAGCTTCCACACGTTTTTCTGTAAAACACTAACTTCCCTTTAAAAAGGGAAATCTTGGCTCGGTGTGGTGGCTCATGCCTTTAATCCTAGCATTTTGGGAGGCCAAGGCAGAAGGATCACATGAGGCCAGAAGTTCAAGAACAGCCTAGCCAATGTGGTGAAATCCCATCTCTACTAAAAATACAAAAATTAGCCAGGGATGATGGTACCCATCTATAATCCCAGCTACTTGGTGAGATGGTGGGAAGTGCCAGCAATTTTTCTTAACCAGACAGAAAAAACAGGTGGAATTATACCTTTTCAGTAAAACTGGTTTTAAATCAGGGTAGCGTACCAGGAGGAAGACAGGTCTGACTGGCCATCAACCCTGATCTAATCCCTTTATGGAAGCATCCCTTATCAGTCTGTATTTCCTCCTTGTACTTTACCATGACCATGAATCTCCTGTGCTTTATGATGGTGGGCAAGCCCATCTGCTCCTGATAGGACATATACATCAGTAGCCATTGAGTACACATGCACTCAGGGGAGAGGACCTTGGTGGGTCTGTGGTGAAGCAGGTACTTGTTTAATTGGCTTTCATCATGCCACAGGGCCTTGATGTGGTTGTCTTGGTCAATCATCACCGCCTGGTGACAGGCCATGGTGAGCCTGTAAACCTCTGGCACTGACCCACCTAATAAGGCCCATATGTAATAAAAGCCCCCCTCATTTGTGAGAACATGGGCTTGTGACTGAAGCTGGCATTCATAGGCAAAGCTCTTCTGATTAAGCCAATAGAAGCCAGGATGGATGGTGGCAAACAGGGAAGAGAGGGTCTCCACACCCACATGGTCACTGAACTTCACGTCCACATCTGCGCACGCAAGGTAATCACCTCCCTGAGGAAGTGCTGCTGGGAAAAGTTGCTGATCACCTCCATGCAGTGCCTGGTGATGTCCTGCCGGCGGGCATAGCTCCAGACCCGGAGGCTGACCATCCACTGTCTGTCTCAGAGTTTGATGTGCGGAACATTGATTTGTTTTTCTAAGACCACCAGAGCGAGCACAAAAGAACCAGCGAGTAGGCAAGGGTAGGAGCAAAACTGCAAATTTATTTTTGGTCACTTAAGGTGTGGGGGAGAGATCTATCGGCCTCCGGCAAAGGAGGCCAACAGAGTCCCCCCGTGGGGCTCTCGGGCGGAGTTCCTGACACAGTCCCGACATCCCGACAGGAGTGGGGCTGGGAAGTCCGCGCGTGGCGTCCGTCCGGAGCGGCTTTTCTAGGAGTGGGAGGGCAATAGGCGGGGCACGGGCGTGTCGGGGGGCGTTCCGCAGGTGCGACCAGGTAAATCTTGGTCTCTTCGGATTGACGTCACCTGGTGCATGCCCGGTTGGTCTGCACCTTCCCGGACACCGGCTGCATTTTCACGCGCCCGGGAAAAGGTGGTAATGAAGAACCCGGAAGTGCGCCATCCTGCCTCCGTTCGTCCAAACAAACATGACCTGGTTGGTAGGTAAAGATGTATTAGTTCACCTTATGTCTCACCATGAAGTGTGTCTCTGCACTCTGCAGGAACAGCTTCAGGAATAATATGTGTTTCTTATGGCAAACAGTTAATCAAGTGGTAGCATTCTGGAGCCAGAACTGCTCATTTAGCAGATCAATGTTGAAGATACACCATCCTTGATAATGCTACAACTTGCTGGCCATGGTGTTCTCTAGGGGCCATACTTACCCCAGCTAGTAAGCTTTTCAGCTTCTGTCTCTGTAGGTTCAGATAGCAATAGTCAAAGAAGGTCAAGACAAGAGTTACTAGAAGAAAGCTCACATGATGAAACCTGGACAGTTTCCGCAGTAGGTTGGCCATTGCTCCACTTCTCACTGATGCAGCCAGGATCTCTTAGATGCTGCTAGGGCAGCTGCTCCTCCACAGCCTTCTGTCCACAGTGGCCTCTCCTGGTGGGGAGAGGCAGAATGCATGGACCATGAGGTGCCTTCACCCTCCTACTCCTGAGACCCTAATAACTCTCCTCTTGAAGGTTTTTGGCTATTGTTACCTGAACTCACAGAGCCAGATCCTGAAAAGCTTACTAGCTGGGGCAAGCGTGGCTCTTAGAGAATGCCGCGGCCAGCAAGTTGTAAAATTATCAAGGATGGTGTATCCCCAGCCAGATGCCCTAACACCCTCCAGAAACGATGTCCTTGTTGTGACCCCTTGACTGGCTCCCATTGTGTGGGAGGGGACCTTCAACACTGACCTGCTAAATGTCCAGTTCCAGCGCCAGAATGCCACCATTGGATTAACCATGTTTACCATAAAAAAATGCTATTATTCCTGAAGCTGTTCCTGGAGAGTGCAGAGACACACTTCATGGTGGGACATAGGGTGAACTACTACATCTTCACCCACCAACCAGGTCACGTTCTGTACATCAAGCTCCAAGATGGATGGCGGATGGTCATCCTCCAGGTCCGGAGCTATGCCCACTGGCAGGACATCACCATGCACCTCATGGAGGTGATCAGAAACTTTCCCCAGCAGCACTTCCTCAGAGAGGTGGATTATCTTGTGTGCGCAGATGTGGACATGAAGTTCAGTGACCACGTGGGTGTGGAGATCCTCTCTTCCCTGTTTGCTACCATCCATCCTGGTTTCTATAGGTTCCATTGGGACACCTTTGCCTATGAACACCAGCCTCAGTCCCAAGCTCATATTCCTGATGGTAAAGGGGACTTTTATTACACAGGGGCCTTATTTGGTGGATCTGTGCTGAAGGTTTACAGGCTCACCACGGCCTGTCACCAGGTGATGACGATCGAGCAAGCCAACCACATCGAGGCCCCGTGGGATGACGAAAGCCACTTAAACAAGTACCTGCTTAACCACAAACCCACCAAGGTCCTCTCTCCTGAGTACATGTGGGATAAAAAGTCGATGGAGTGTATGTTGGATGAACATCTGCTGGGTTCGCGCACTATGATAACGCGCAAGAGATCTGTGGTCTTGGTAAAGAACAATGAGGAAATGCGGACTGATGAGGGAAGCTTCCAGAAAGAGACCAGAGAGGGGGTGATTGCCAGTCAGCCCTAATCTTCCTCCTGGCATGCTACCCTGAGTTAAAGTCAGTTTTACATTAAAAAGTATGATTCCACCTATTTTCATCTGGTTAAGAAAAACTGTTGATGCCTCTCATCATCTCCCCAAATTTAGGAAGCCCTAGCACCACCCCCCTACCACAACCACCATCCAATACACAGATTTAGGCAGACCTTAGTCCACAGCTCATGCACAGGTTTTTGAATTTCATGCCCTTGAGCTTCTCACTGTGTTCTCCTAAAACACTTTTCAGGGTGGAGGAGGTGGTGGTCTCTGCCTGTCCTGACGTATAAGGGATCAGTGATGAGATCTTTTCCAGAGCAAGTAATCAGGCCCCTTAATAAAGAAGAGTAGGCTGGGCGAAGTGACTCACACCTGTAATCCCAGCACTTTGGGAGGTCAAGGTGGGTGGATCAGCTGAGGTCAGGAATTCGAGACCAGCCTGGCCAACATGGCGAAGCCCTGTCTTTACTAAAAATATAAAAATTAGCTGGGTGTGGTGGCGGGCACCTGTAATCCTAGCTACTCAGGAGGCTGAGGCCAGAGAATTGCTTGAGCCTGGGAGATGGAGGTTGCAGTGAGCCGAGATTGTGCCACTGCACTCCAGCCTGGGCAACAGAACAAGACTCTGGTCTAAAAAATAAAAAATAAAGAGTAGATTTGTGATCTTGCTGCAGAATGACTGTTTAATGCAAATCCAATCAGTGAGGCATCCAGAAATGGCTCAGAAAGGAGCGATGTCCCAGCAGCCTGACTCCTCCCCCTAGGGGTGTCCTAAATTGGGTTAGTCTATTTGCATTGCTATAAAGAAATACCTGAGGGAAGGGAAGAGAAGGGAAGGGAAGGGGAGGGGAGGGAAGGGGAGGGCAGAGGAGGGGAGGGATGGCGGCTCTACTGCAATGCAGGTTTTATTTGGAGATGGGGCACCAGCTTAACGCCGGGGCCCACTGCTGCTTACAACTGGTGCAATTATACGCCTGGGTAGG
>NC_045454.1:22457008-22489046 GCF_002776525.5 Piliocolobus tephrosceles | reverse complement strand
GGGGCCCACTGCTGCTTACAACTGGTGCAATTATACGCCTGGGTAGGGGTCTGGGGGGGTATGGGGCCCACTGCTGCTTACAACTGGTGCAATTATACGCCTGGGTAGGGGTCTGGGGGGGTATGGCTTACTCCCCAGGAGGATGTTGATAAGATGTTCCCATGATGAGGCGGTTTGGCTCTTTATCTGGGAGGATATTATAATGAGGTCCCTTGGACTTTTCTCCCAGCAAGATGTGATAAGAAAGTCAGGTCGTTGGGGCCGAGTGTGATGGCTTACGCCTGTAATCCCAGCACTTTGGGAGGCTGAGGCAGGTGGATCACGAGGTCAGGAGATTGAGACCATCCTGGGTAACGTGGTGAAACCCCGTCTCTACTAAAAATACAAAAATCAGCCAGGTGTGGTGGTAGGCACCTGTAGTCTCAGCTACTCTGGAGGCTGAGGCAGGAGAATGGTGTGAACCCGGGAGGTGGAGCTTGCAGTGAGCTGAGATTGCACCACTGCCTTCCAGCCATTGCTGGAACAGGAATTAAAAGAAATTTAAAAATGTGTAAGCAAAAACTCAGTTGTACGTAAAAAAACAAAACAAAACAAAACAAAACAAATAACCAATTCCCCCTGAGGAAGAGAAAGAGCTGGAATCCTTCAAAATTAACTGCCTGTTTTTCCTTCTGTGGCTAGTGAGCCTTATCTCTCCCTTTCCCAGGCATTGTGAAGACTCTGTTTCTCTAGCTGTGCAGATGCAAGGTCTGCTAGACAGATAATCTCAAGTCGTAAAACATGTTGTTCCTTGAAAGGTAAGAAATAATGTAATGCATGTCTCAGTTAAATAACTGTCTTTGTTTCTCGCTTCTGTAATATGCTTCCCCCTACACAGATCTCCCCCCTGCCCCACGAAAGGCTTAAAAGGTAGCTTAACTCTTTGTTCAGGGCTCAGTCCGTTGGATGTTAATCCGACTAGGTTAGTGCACCTAAATAATTAAATAATTCCTCCTCAACCCCTCGGTCTCTCTACTTCCTTAATTATCCCACAGCAGGACAACAGAGTGAGACACTGTCTCAAAAAAAAAAAAAAAAAAAAAAGTCAGGTGGTCGGGCAGAATGTTTCTTACAGCCCAAACCCCTTTTCAGCTCAGTGGCAGTTCTGAAGACTTCAGTTCGCATTCCCACCATAGGATCCTGTTCCCTGGTTCCAGAGGGAGCAGAGCAGACCTTACTCACAAATTATCATGTATTGCTGTGCTAACCTGCTTAGGGGACGCATGAAGGACCAATGCAAAGTTTTCATTTCCAATTAATCTTAACTTCAAGTCACACAGGCTGGAAAAGTGACAGATACTGCTTGAAAATATTGTAATGCAAACAACCTGAAGTGGTGGTGTAGGGCAAAAGTTATGGTTGAAAGAAACAATAGACCACCTAAGCCAGAGAGGAAGAGTAGGAAGCGAGTTGCTCTGGGAAATTAGGGCCTTAAAAGCGCCCTTAAATATGACTAAATTTAGAAAATTCCATGCATGTTCAAGGCAAGACACATGTTCAGGAAGACCTGAAAAGACAGACCCTTAGCTTTCACCTTGGGCTCATCCCCAGGCTCAATAAAAGCCTTGCTAAGTGTTAATGAGGGCCATAGCACAGAGCCAGTCTGAAAATACTGGAAGAGATAGCTGCTGCTTCTTCTCTCATCTGTTTTTCGTTTCTTCGTTTGTTTATTGCCCTACCCCAATGCCTTTCTCTCTGATAGTTAATTTCAGCTGTCAGTCTGGCTGGATTGAGGAATACTTAGAAATTGGGTAAAGCATTATTTTGGGTGTGTCTGTGAGGGTGTTTCCACAGGAGATTACCATGTGAGTCTGAGTGGACTAGGTGGGGAAGATTCATCCTCAATGTGTGTGGGCACCATCCAATCTGCTTGGGGTCTGGAGAGAACAAAACTAGAGAAAAGGTGAATGTGTCAATCTATCTGTGGGAACTGGGATACACTCTTCCTCTGCTGTCCCTGGACAACAACTCTAGGCTCCCCAGCCTTTGGACTCCAGGACTTACACCAGTGGTTCCAGGATTCTCAGGCCTTTGACCTCGAACTGAGAGTTACACCATCAGCTTCTCTGGTTCTGAGACCTTTAGACTTGGACTGGGCCATGCTACCAGCATCCTCGGGTCTCCAGCTTGCAGATGCCCTGTCTCAGGACTTCTCAGCTTCTATAATTACATGAGCCAGTCCCCCTAATAAATCCCCTCCCATATGTCTGTACCTCTATCAATATATCCTATTTATTCTGTCTCCCTGGAGAATCCTAATACACTTTATCTTTCTCTCTTTTTTGGCCTTGGCATTCAAGGAATACTCGGTCAAAACAGTAGCTGAACATAAGCTAAGGAAGAGAGACATCAGTTGGACACATAACAAGAAAAACAGTCTATGCAAAAGTAGTTGGGAAAAGTCAGTAAACAATTGAACTACTATAGCTTCCAATAATTAAATCAGCAAACCCTGGGTAAGGTGAAAATATGACATCCAGAATTATCATACTGTAACTTTCAAATAGCCCATTCAAAGGGAAAAAATTAATTCACAGAAACTATTCCTCAGGAAGCTCAGATACTGGACTTACGAGACAAAGACTTTGAAACAACCATTTTAAATATAGTCAAAGAGTGAAAGAAAAACATGGACAAAGAATTAAGGAAATCAGAAAAATTATGTTTGAATAAGTAGTGAATATCAGTAAAGAGATAGAAATTACAAAAAGGAACCAAAACATTCTGAAGCTGAAAAGTACAATAATTACAGTGAAAAACTCACTATTGGGGTTCAACAGTAGATTTGAGCAGGCAGAAGACAGATTCAGTGAACATGAACACAAAACAATGAAAAGTATGTAGTCTGAGGAGCAGAAAAAAAAATGAAGTGAAAAAAAATAAGACCTGCAGGACACCATTAGGCACATTAACATCTGCAGTAAAGGATTCCCAGAAGCAAAAAGAGAAAAAGAGGAAGAAATAACATTTGAAGAAAGAATGCCTGAAAGCTTCCCGAATTTGATGAAATACATGAATCTATGATCAATGTATTAGTCCATTCTAATGCTGCTATGAAGAAATACCCAACACTGAGTAATTTATAAAGGATGGAGGCTTAATTGACTCACAGTTCTGCATGGCTGGGAAGGCCTCAGGAAACTTACAATCATGGCAGAAGGGGAAGCAAACACATACTTCTTCACAAGGCAGCAGGAGAGAGAAGTGTCAAGCAAAGGGGAAAAAGTCCTTTATAAAGCCATCAGATCTGGTGAAAACTCACTCACTATTTTGAGAACAGAAGCATGGAGGTAACCGCTCCCATAATTCAATTACCTCCCACTGGGTTCCTCCTATGACACATGGGGATTATGGGAATTACAATTCAAGATGAGATTTGGGTGGGGACATATCAATCAACAAACTCCACATAGAATAAACTGAAAGAGATACACATTGAAATACATTACAATCAACCTGTTGAAAGACAAGCACAAATTCTCTTAAAAGCAACAAGAGGGAAGGAACTTATCATGTACAAGGGATACTCAATCTCACTTTTGCCCAGGCTGGAGTGCGGTGGCATGATCATTAGTCACTGTATCCTCGACCTCCTGGGCTCAAGCAATCCTCCAACCTCATCCTCCTGAGTAGTTAGGACTACAGGTATATGCCACCATGCCTACTAATTTTTAAATTATTATTATTATTATTATTTCTGCAGAGATGAGTTTCACTATGCTGCCCAGGCTGGTCTTGACCTCCTGGGTCCAAGCAATCCTTCTGCCTTTGCCTCTCAAAGTCTGGGGTTACAGGCATGGGCCACCATGCCTACCCAACAACCAGTTTCTCACTGGAAACCATAAAAGCCAGAGGTATTAGGTTGCTAAAAGAAAAAGATGAACTGTCAACCAAGAATTGTATATCTGGCAAAACAGTCCTTCAAAAATGAGGCGGAAATTAAGATATTCCCAGGTAAACAAAATCTGAAGGAGTTTGTTCCCTACAGGAGACTCTAAAATGGGCCTTTCAAATTGAAGACAAAGACCATTAGACAGTAACACAAGGCCGTAGGAAGAAACAAAGATTTCTGGTAATGATAACTGCACAAGTAAAAATAGGAGTCAGTGTTGCTGTGCTTTTGATTTGTAAATCCACTTTTTCTTACATAATTTAAGAGATGAGTACATAAAAATTATAAGTGTATATGACTGGGCACACAATATATAAGGAGGTAATCTGTGACAAGATAAAGGGGGAGGAGCTGTATAGGAGTAGATACTTTATATGCCACTTAAGTTATCTTGCAATAATTTCAAACTACATTGTTATAGGATGTTAAATATAATTCTCATGGAAACCACAGGAAAATAGAGGAAAAGAACAAAAAAGGCATAAGATATACAGAAAACAAATAAAATGGCAGAAGTTCTACCTTATCAGTAATTACTTAAAATGTAAATGAATTAAACTCTCCAATAAACATGTGGATATTGGCATAATAAATCAAAACCAAGACCCAATGATATGCTGTCTAAACAAGATTTGTTTAGATCTAAAGACACATATAGGTTGAAATTGAAAGGATGGGAAATGTTATCCAATAAAAATAATGATCAAACAAGAGCTGAAGTGGCTATACTAATATTGGACTTAAAGTTAAAAACTATTAAAAGGGCCAGGTACGGTGGCTCACGCCTGTAATCCCAGCACTTTGGGAGGCCGAGGTGGATGAATCATGAGGTCAGGAGTTCAAGACCATCCTGGCCAACACGGTGAAACCCTGTTTCTACTGAAAATACAAAAATTAGCTGGGCATGGTGCCATGTGCCTGTAATCCCAGCTACTCAGGAGGCTGAGGGAGGAGAATCACTTGAACCAGGGAGTCGGAGGTTGCAGTGAACCGAGATCACGCCATTGCACCCCAGCCTGGTGACAGAGTGAAACTCTGTCTCAAAAAAAAAAAAAAAAAGGACTATAAAAGGACAGACATTATATACTGATAAAAGGGTCAGCTTATCAAGAAGATATAACAATTATAATATATATGATCTAACATGACCACTTTTGGGTGGGGTTTTTCCCAAAAATGCAAGGTTGGTTTAATATTTAAAAAATAAATGTAATTCACCATATTAAGAAAATAAAGGAGAAAAGCCATAGGCAGTGCCTGTGTTCATTATAGAGGTGTAATTGTACTAAGTACCCTAAGGACTGTCAAAAATGGTAATATGTGATGTCTGCATGATGGGAAGTCACCATAGTCTGGTGGTTAAATGTATGAGCTCTGGAATCAGACAACCAGGGTTCAAATTCCACCCAGTGTGGAACGTGGGCCACTAGTACACATGTGATACAAGGAAGGTTTTGCAGCTTAAATGCTGTCTTACTAAATTTGTAAAAATAAGTGAAGATAAACTGCCTGCCAGGAAAGAATGTGTTGTGGTGTCCTCATTGCCACCTCGGAAAGCCTAGCAGTCCCCCAGAGATGCTTGGGATACTCGCCTGTCCTGGGTGGCCACAGAAAAGGTGCACCCAGCTCCTGGAACTGAAGAAGAGCTAGGGAGGCCCCTGGAGCAGCTGGTGTTGGAGACTTGGCCTACCAGCCTGGAGGAGTGGGGATAGGTGTTGAGGGTGAACTGGTGTCATCTGCAGCAGTTGTCCAAAAGGAACAGCCTAAAATTCGCCCTGTGGCACTGAGGTGCCTGCAGACATGGTGCCCTGGAAGTGACAATTATGCAGGCTCCTAGAGTTCAGTCTTGGACAGTCCCACCTTGCCACCAAGACTGTCTGGTGCCAAACACCTGCAACCTGTAGTAGGAATGCCAAGAAGTACTAGAGAGTCCTGCTGGGGTTCGGCCTCTGGGCCTCTTGCCCTTCAGTGCTTTTCCTCATGCATTTTCCTGGCAATATGCCCTTAGCTGGGGCACTTTTTCTCTGTCACATGTCCCATGTGTCACGTGCATCAAGCTGAACGTACCTGGTTTGCCATGGAGGTAGCAGCTAGTTAGGAGACCTCTCCAAATGTCATATCTTCCCAGGACCTGACAGCACATAAACTGCCCTTCATAGGCAACTTGCTTAGCAAGCTTTGCCCCCATCCTGATTGCTTGCCTGGCCATGCTATCACGCACTTGTTCAATCCTACACGGTGTGCTCCCCCTTCTGGCTGGGATCACTCTATTTGGCTTTTTGCCTGGTAGTTCTACTGGGATCCTGGTGTCATATACCCCTAAAGGATAGTGTCCCACCAGGAAGCCTCAGTGTTCCTCTCTGGGGATCCTGAGATGACGCTCTGAAAATGACATTGCTGTCTGCTTGTACCACAAAGTGGCCACTCCAGAATGACAAAGATCCCTCCTCCAAGGCACAAATGGACTCTCCTCCCTCATCACCTGATCAGACAGTCACCTTTGAGGGCCTGGGACAGCCACTTACACCTCCCCCCAGATCCTTGCTTAAAGGAGACCGAGATGAAGATACCAGGGGCATGAAGGAAACGGATACTGAAGGAGGAAGATCCTCAGTGTGGGAGAAGACAGAGTTAGAGAAAAGGGACCCCTACAGCAGTGGGAGAGTACGATCAGCATCTAGGTCCCTAGCAACCAACAGAAGCATCACATATTTGGGAGCAGTCCTGGACCCCTGAAGATAAGCCTCTATTCCAATCACTCAGAAGACAGCTGAGGTTAGGTGTTACAGATGTCTTCTATGAGCTCACTCACAAAAGATCGTGCCATCACCAGCCCAGATAGTCCTGCCTGCTGCAGGCTTCCTGCCTCTTCATGGCAGTGAAGGAGGTGCAGCAGGGCTGAATGGCCAGCCACATTCTCCTTCCTGCTGCCAGAGAAAGGAAGAGCTTGATGAAGGCCCTTATCAACTCAGCTCACCAGCCACATTGAAGTCAAAGACAACAACTCACAGAGGAAAGCTTTCAGATACTCTGTCAATGAGAAATTCTCCACTCACATCTGCCAGTTGTAGACTCTGTGAACAGAAATTGTCAATGCCCCTGCTGCTGCCATTGCTGCCCCTATTGCCACTGTTGTGACAGTGAAGAGAGCTGCCCCCATCTCCTACCTTGCCTAAATAGTTACTGCAGAAGGCCTAAGCTTGGAGAACCCTGAACACCAATGGAACCTCAAGGTGGGAGAATAATATTGAGGCCCCTTCAGACAGCAGAGCAGCTCAGCCTGCTTGTTCTCCCTATCTGCTGTAGAGGCCACAGATCCTTTGCCATTGGTCACCTTTTCCTTGCAGATTCCAGAAACTACCAAATTAGCAGTCATTGACTTGACTGGCCTGTTAGGCCACCCGTACTCTTTGCCCCTGTACCTACACGCACATCAGATACTGATCATAAAATGAGACGCACAGTTCCTGACTCTCCTTTTGCTCTTCCTGCTATTTCTCACTTTGGCTTCCAACCTATGTTTGCTATTCCACTTAATAATGAGAACAGGGGCCCTCTGCATTCCAGTCCCTCAGTCATAGTTGCAGGATCCTCTACTTCTGCCTAACCCACATGTCCTAGAACTTTCTCCCTCTCCTTAAAGTTTGCCTTCTGTCATATACACCTGTGCATGTGGATTCTCCTCCCCGTTTCTTACAGATCCCTCCTTAAGTTGCTTGCACCAGTACCCCTGTCTTTACCAGCCAACCCATCACTGCTTCTGCAGTTACTTCTAGCATGCCAGGCAGCCTGTCTGCAGACTGGCTTTCCCAGCCTGCATGGACTGTGTGATAATTGATGTGGATAGTACTCTTCCTGCCAAGCTTTCTTCTTCAGGTCTCCCTCAAGATCTGGGGTGAGCTTCCTCCCATTGGACCAGGCCCATCCCAGTGTGGAGCAGACATCCTCTGCAAAGGCCACCGTCCCCACCAGCCCACCTGCTTTTATGGTCAGCAGCCCTACTTGAACTTCTAAGCTTGTTTTTGATTCAGGAAACACTTATCAGCTGAAATCTTGGGGTCCTGATTCAGGGCCTTGCCAAGAAGCCACTCTCCCCAATGCCCTGTCTTTTCTGGCCCACCTACCACTGATTCTGCAGTCACCTTCACTCCAGTATGCGATCCGTCTTCAGACTCGGTGTCTCCGCCTGACTTTGCCTCTAAGGAAATCAACATGGGTACCATGCCTATTCCCCATCTGTTATCATCCTGTCTCGCCCTGCAATGTTAACAGCTGTTTCCCTTTGAGAAACCTGCCAGTCCCTGAAAACCCTTCATACTTAACCTCTACTGCAGCCCTAGAACCCGATGGCAGCACAACTCATTCAGCTTTTGGGAACTAGACACTCCCATGTCCACTTTGGCATCAATGTCAGCATTCAGCCAGCCCACGGTGATGCCTCAGGTGTTTTACCCATTGGTGTGGCCACTCTTATTCTTGCCATGAAATGCTACCAGAAAGCACAACACTGAGGACTGTTGCTCATTTCTTGCTGATGCCAATCCAAACCAGTTTGTATTTGTGGGATCTGAAGCCCTCATGGATAGTAAAAGCTTTGGGGTCATTGGATCTACCACCCAAAGTCTACCACCACATCTGGATCACTTAGTTTTGGAGCAAAATGACTGGGGGACAGCCAGTACCATAGCTCATGATGGGGGAGGCTTAGACCTGAGCACCAGGGTCATGTCAGCCCTGATGCACCCCTGCTGCAATTGGGGAAGACAGCACTGCTAAGAACAAATCAAATCTGTCCTGGGAAACACTTTCCTTCCCAACTGTAGTTAGAGCACCTGGTGCCGGCCCAGCCAAAACACACCTACCACTACTGGAAGATTCGTCAGCACTGAGAAGGAGTGTTTCAGAAGACATGGCTGTTCCCCCTTTTGTTCAGATCACCTGGGACCTGTCTAGCCAGAGCACTTGTGTTCCAGTGGAAGGGACCAGCACCACACCTGTGCTGAGATCCTTCTCTTCCTGCCCCCAGTCAAGCCACCTGGGGCACACCTAACTATACCTATTGCAGTCTAAGGGACCAGCACTGTATCTATGCTTGGATGCCATTACGTTCCTACCTATAGCCAGAACACCTGAATTCCACCTGTCCAGGGCACATGTGTTGCAATGGAAGGGGCCAACATCATAACTATTTTTGGAAAGTTCTCTTCCTGCATATGGTCTAAGTATTGGGGCCCACCTGGCCAGAGCAAACCTGCTGGAGATACCTGCACCACTGAGAAGTGATATATCTGTTCATTCCTTCCATCAGACACCTAGGGCCCACCTGTGCTGTTTGAAGGGCTGGCATTTCACCTGTGATTGGAGATGCTACTGGCAGAGGACCTGGAGTACACAGTCTGGAGCACAGGCGATACTCTGGGAGGAGGCAGCCCCATTTCTGTGCTCCAGGGTATTTGTATGCTCACCATCATTCACCACTGCTGGTGTGGTCATGCTTAGGGCACATCTGATACAGTCTCACAGGAGAACACCATGCATACACTTTTAGGGAGACACTTCTATTCCTACACCCACTCAGAATACCTGGGCTCTATCTAGACAAAGTAGCCCTTTGACTTGGTGTAGTGAACACCACTGAGAAAATACCTGGTTATGGGCCAGTTTTCCATTAGTCTTAGACTGGCAGGACCCCGTGCTGCCTATAGCTATCCCCTTTTGTCTTGCCCATTTGCCTTAACAAGCCCCATTCTTTCTTTCCCAGATTGCTATACAAATATAATATAATATAACATAATATAATGTAATATAATATAGACTTGTTCTTGTTCATTAATCCTGTGCTAAGCTTCAGCACTTTTGCTCCAGCTTTCAGAGCAAATGTACCTCCAGCGTGAGCATGGAAGCAGCAGTCTTGCTTAAGGCACCTTTGTCACCTGCCCAGGCTTCCTTTGGAGATCGAAGTTTAGGATCACCAACTCATTCATTTTCTTCTAGTGAAAGAAACAATATCTCATCAGCTCTAAGCAAAAGCTATCCAGAAGTAGCTGGTAGTGGTCGGGGACCACAACTTGCCATAAATGGACCTTGCTCCATTAGGAAGAGGCTCTGCCTCTTCTAGTTATGTCAAACAAACTTAACCTGCCCTCTGTTATCCTAAAGAAAGCTGGCAGCCCAACCCTTCAGGGTGTTTTGTATATATATTAAAGGGTGTGGGTTCAGATGAGACTGGTCAGAAGTCAATACACTGGCCTTGAGGCGGTCTACTGTGGAAAGAAGAAAAAGATCAGTAAGTATCCACCACACCACACCCAGTTTCAACTGTCAGTCTGGTAGAACCAAGCTATGGGCCAGTTTTCCTCCCGTCTTACACTGGCAGGACCCCGTGCTGCCTGTAGCTGCCTCCTTTTGTCTGGCCCATTTGCCTCTGTGGGCCCTTTTTTCTTTCCTTCCTAGATTGATAAACACACACACACACACACACACACATTATATGTATGTGCATATGTATATATACACACACATATACATTATGTGTATGTGTATTACATATATACATCGTGTGTGTGTGTGTGTATATATAGAGAGAGAGAGAATGCCTTGTTTTTGTTCATTGATCCTCCTGCTCACATGTCTTTTCTCTTTTACTCAATTGTGGAAGAAGAATTTACTTCTATAAGTGGTGCTGTGTTGAGGCAGATGTAACTTTTCTTTTTTTTTTTTTTTTGAGGCGGAGTCTCGCTCTGTCGCCCGGGCTGGAGTGCAGTGGCCGGATCTCAGCTCACTGCAAGCTCCGCCTCCCGGGTTTACGCCACTCTCCTGCCTCAGCCTCCCGAGTAGCTGGGACTACAGGCGCCAGCCACCTCGCCCGGCTAGCTTTTTGTTAGAGACGGGGTTTCACCGTGTTAGCCAGGATGGTCTCAAACTCCTGACCTCATGATCCGCCCGTCTCGGCCTCCCAAAGTGCTGGGATTACAGGCTTGAGCCACCGCACCCGGCCAATGTAACTTTTCAAAGTTCTGTGGCTCAGCAAGTAGGATGTGGTGTAGCCACACTTTACAACTGCACAGGCTGACATCTGACATCTCTGTGTTTTGATGTAAGGGATAGCAGCCATGAGGAAGAGAAGCTCAAAGGAGGAAGGGATAGGTGACTCGCCCTTGCCTTTTCCTTCTTTGCTTCTCTCCCATCACTCTGATTTGGTCATAGGCCAGACCACCCCTGATGTGTGTTAGGGAAACAAACTTAACAAATTTGGTCTTTTGAAAATAATTAAATGTCTCCTTTGTGTCTTTCTCTTTCATTTAGACTTAAGAAAATCATCCCCACATATTCACACCTTGACCAGAGAGGATGGGTATGGCATAGAGGCCCTTATGTCTAGAAGAAAAAAAGGAAGGAAAAGCTCATGGCTCCTTTGTGATTATTGGAAATTTTAAGTCTAGGATGTCACATATTATATAGAAGTGTTTTCATGCTCCATGAAAATTCAGAAAAGATTATTTTTTCAAGAAAATACCTAGATAAGGTCTATTTGGAAAAGTAATTGGTCTGGCTCTAGTATAAAACCCTAAAATGGCAAATTACAGTCCTTACCATTTTATCCAAATCTAGCTGTCTGTGGAGTCCTGCTGCGTCTCCACTAGATTTAATTCCTGAAAATACAATCTTTCCTAAGATTATTCATGGTTCAGGAGAACCAGCTGAAGCTGGGGGGAAAAGAAAAATATAAGCATTTCATTTAGCTTACACATATTATTTTACTAAATATTTATTCAGAGTTGATTCTACACTAGATATTATGCTTGAGCCTAGTGACATATAGCTGAAAGGCATCTATTGCCTCAATGGAATTTACAATATAGTAGGATTGACGGGTGAATATATCAAAAGTAAAATTGGAGGGGTTACTAGTAGGGATATGGGAGCAGTAAGAACACTAAACTAAGAATATCATTTCTTCAGAAACTAACAGAACTAGACTAACAACAACGAACAAAAAAAATAGTAAATCCTTCCTTAACGATAATTACTTTAAATATAAATAGATTAAATTTCTCAATCAAAAGACACAGAGTAGCTGGATGGATAAAAAGAATTACCACCAGGTGCGGTGGCTCACTAATCCCAGCACTTTGGGAGGCCGAGGCGGGCAGATCACGAGGTCGGGAGATTGAGACTACGGTGAAACCCTGTCTCTACTAAAAATATAAAAAATTAGCCGGGCGTGGTGGCAGGCGCCTATAGTCCCAGCTACTCAGGAGGCTGAGGCAGGAGAATGGCGTGAACCCAGGAGGCGGAGCTTGCAGTGAGCCGAGATTGCGCCACTGCACTCCAGCCTGGGTGACAAAGCAAGACTTCATCTCAAAAAACAAAAAAAAGAATTACCCAACTACATTCTGTTTACAGGAAACTCACTTTAGATTTAAGGACATATATCGTTTGAAATTGAATGAATGGAAAAAGATATTCCATGAATAGTAACCAGAAGTGAGTCAGGTGGCTACACTTATATTGGACAAAGTAGACTTTAAGTCAAAAACTACCATAAGAGACAGAGAAGGACATTATATAATGATACATGGGTCAATTCATCAGGAAAATATAACAATTATAAATATATATGAACCAAACATAAGAACACCTAAATATATAAAGCAAACATTGACAGGACTAAAGTGAGAAATAGACAATAATAGGAGACTTCAATTCCTGACTTTCTGTATGAATAGAAAGAACATGCAGACAGAAGATCAATTAGTAAACAGAAGACTTAAACAACACTGAAGACCAAATAGACCTAACAGGCATATACAGAACATCTCACTCAATAGCAACAGAATACACATTATTCTCAAGCCCACATAAAATATTCTCGGGTATAGATCAATTACAATTTTATCTAGATCTGGCTGGCTGTCAAGTCCTGCTATGTCTCCACTAGACTTAATTGCTGAAAATATAGTCTTTTCTAAGATAATTCACAGTTTAGGAGAGCCAGCTGAAACTGAGGGGAAAAGATCAAATAACAAATTTAAGAAGATCATATCAAGTATCTTATCTGAGCCAAATGGAATGAAACTAGAAATCAACACCAGAAGGAAAACTGGAAAATTCACGTATATGTGGAAATTGAACATTGAAGAGGAGAGTACACTTCCAAACTCATTTTATGAGGCCAGCACTACCCTGACACCAATGCCAAAGACAGCACAAGAAAAGAAGACTATTGGCCAATATCCCTGATGAACACAGATGCAAAAATCCTTAGCAAAATATTAGCAAATTGAATTTAACAGCACATTAAAATAATCAGATACCATAATCAAGTGGGATTTATCCCTGAGATGCAAGTATGGTTCAATATATGAAAATCAATTAATGTGATTTACTGTATTAACATAATAAAGGATAAAAATCATTTTATGTGGCTCTGAAACCCAATGGCAGCACAACTCCATCAGCTTTTGGAAATTGGAATATGCAGAAAAGGCATTTGATGAAATTCAACACCCTTTCGTAAGAAAAAAATATCTCAACAAATTAGATTAGACAGGATGTATCTCAACACAGTAAAGGCCAATAGGAAAAGGCCATAGCTAACATACAGTCAACAGTAAAAAACTGAAAGCTTTTCCTCTAAAATTAGGAACAAGGCAAGGACTCCTGCTCTTACTACTTCCATTTAACTTACTACTGGAAGTCCTGGCCAGAGCAATTAAGCCAGTAAAATAAATAAAAGTCATCCAAATTAGAAAGAAAGATGTAAAATTGTCTGTGTTTGCAGATGATGTGATCGTACATATTGAGAATTCTAAAGAATCCATAAGAAAACTGAGAACTCAGCCCAGGCACGGTGGCTCACACCTGTAATTCCAGCACTTTGGAAGGCCTAGGTGGGCAGACCATGGGGTCAGGAATTCAAGACCATCCTGGCCAACATGGTGAAACTCCATCTCTACTAAAAATACAAAAATTAGCTGGGTGTGGTGGCAGGCACCTGTAATCCCAGCTACTCGGGAGGCTGAGGCAGGAGAATCGTTTGAACCCAGGAGGAGGCAGAGGTTGTAGTGAGCCGAGATTGGACCATTGCACTCTAGCCTGGGAGACAAAGTGAGACTCTGTCTCACAACAAAACAGCTGGGCATGGTGGCTCATGCCTGTAATCCCAGCACTTTGAGAGGCCAAGGCAGGCGGATCATAAAGTCAAAAGATCGAGACCATCCTGGCCAACATGGTGAATCCCTGTCTCTACTAAAAATACAAAAAAAATTAGCTGGGCATGGTGGTGCGCGCCTGTAGTCCCAGCTACTCAGGAGGCTGAGGCAGGAGAATCACTTGAACCTGGAAGGTGGGGGTTGCAATGAGCGGAGATCACGCCATTGCACTCCAACCTGGGTGACAGAGCGAGACTCCATCTAAAAAAAAAAATACTGTTCAAAAAAGGCAGAATTCAGAAAATGAAAAGGTAAACCTTAACAAGAAAAAATATTTGCAAAATATGTATCTAACAGGGCCGGGCGCGGTGGCTCAAGCCTGTAATCCCAGCACTTTGGGAGGCCGAGATGGGTGGATCATGAGGTCAGAAGATCGAGACCATCCTGGCTAACACAGTGAAACCCCGTCTCTACTAAAAAATACAAAAAACCAGCTGGGCGAGGTGGCGGGCGCCTGTAGTCCCAGCTACTTGGGAGGCTGAGGCAGGAGAATGGCGTAAACCCGGGAGGCGGAGCTTGCAGTGAGCTGAGATCCGGCCACTGCACTCCAGCCTGGGCGACAGAGTGAGACTCCGTCTCAAAAAAAAATGTATCTAACAAAGGACTGCTACAACTCAATTATAAAACATCAGGCCATTGAATAAAAATTGGCAAACTTTTAGCTATACTGACCAAAAGGAGAAAAGATTCAAATTACCAAAATCAGAAATGAAAGAGGAAATGTTACTACCAACATTATAGAAATTAAAAGAACTATAAAGGAATACTAGAACAATTTTATACCTAGAAATTATATAATTTGGGTGAAATGGACAAATCCCTAGAATCATAGAAACTATGAAAGCTAACTTGAGAAGAAATAGGATAATCTAAACAGGCATACAACAAGTGAGGAGTAATTAATTCATAATTTAAAAAATCACCCACAAAATATTCCAGTTCCAGGCCAGGAGCAGTGGCTCACCCCTGTAATCCCAGCACTGTGGGAGGCCAAGGCAGGCAGATCACTTGAGGTCAGTAGTTCAAGACCAACCTGGCCGGCATGGTGAAACCTATCTCTACTAAAAATACAAAAAAAAAAAAAAAAAAATTTGCCAGGTGTGCTGGTGCATGCCTGTAGTCCCAGCTACTCAGGAGGCTGAGGCAGGAGAATCGCTTGAACCCAGGATGGGGAGGCTGCAGTGATCCAAGATCACTCCACTGCACTGCACTCCAGCCTGGGCAACAGAGCAAGACTCCATCTAAAAAAAAAAAAAAAAAACTTCCAGGTCCAGATGACTGAATTTTGTTAAACATTTAACAAATAATTAATACCAATTCTTTGTGAACTGTTCATTTTATGGATAGTTAACTCATTTTATGAAACCAGTATTATCTTGATACCAAAACAAGACAAAGACATCATAAAAAGAGAAAAGTACAGGCCAATATGATTCTTATAAATATGGATGCAAAACTCTCAACAGAGTACTAGTAAACAAAGCCCAACAATATGTAAAAAGAATGTATGCCAGCAATGCAAGGTTGGTTTAACATCCAAAAATAAACTATTGTAATACATAATATCAGTAGAACAAAAAACAAATCATATGGTCATTTCAACACATGCAGAAGAAGCATATCACAAAATTCAACATCTTTTCATAATAGTAATTTTTAAATTATTTTTATTTTTCAATATAGAGATGGAGTTTTGCCATGTTGCCCAGGCTGGTCTCAAACTGCTGAGCTCAAGTGATCTGCTGGCCTTGGCATTCCAAAGTGCTAGGATTACAGGTGTGAGCCATCATGCCTGGCCATAATAATAATTTTTTAAAACTCAACAAAGTAGTAATAAAAATGAACTTCCTCAACCTGATAAGAGCAAGTACAAAAAACCCACGGCAAACATCATAATGATTAAAGTTGGATGCTTTCCCTCTAAGTTTAAGAACAAGATTATAGGCTGGGCATAGTGGCTCATGTCTGTAATCCTACCACTTTGGGAGGCTGAGGCAGGCAGATTGCTTGAGCCCAGGAGTTCGAGACCAGCCTGGGCAACATGGCAAAACCCTGTCTCTACAAAAATTACAAAAAAATTAGCCAGGCATGGTGGTGGGCACCTGTAGTCCCAACTACTTGGGAGGCTGAGGTGGGAGGATCACCTGAGCCCAGGAGGTCAAGGCTGTGGTAAGCTGTAATTATGCCACTGCATTCCAGACTGGGTGACAAAGTAAGACTCTGTCTCAAAAAACAAACAAACAAACAAAACAAAACAAAAAAACAAGATTATAATGTCTACTCTCATCACTTTTATTTATTATTGTACTTGAGTCTGTAGCTAGGGAAATTTGCAGATTAGAGTTATTTTGTGGGAAATGTCCAAAAGAATCCAATGAAAAATCTATTAGAACTAATAAACTAGTTCAGCAGTATTATAAGATATAAATTGATATATAAAAATCAATTGTATTTGTATACACTTGCAATGAATCATCCAAAACTAAAATTAAGTAAACAATTTCATTTACAGTAACATCATAAAGAATAAAACATTTAGGAATAAATTTAACAAAAACATTTTCAATATATACTCTGAAAACTACAAAACATTGTTTAAAGAGAGTCAAAAATATCGGCTGGGCACGGTGGCTCAAGCCTGTAATCCCAGCACTTTGGGAGGCCGAGACGGGCAGATCACGAGGTCAGGAGATCGAGACCATCCTTGCTAATACGGTGAAACCCCGTCTCTACCAAAAAAATACAAAAAACTAGCCGGGCGACGAGGCGGGCGCCTGTAGTCCCAGCTACTCGGGAGGCTGAGGCAGGAGAATGGCGTAAACCCAGGAGGCGGAGCTTGCAGTGAGCTGAGATCCAGCCACTGCACTCCAGCCTGGGCGACAGAGCGAGACTGTCTCAAAAAAAAAAAAAAAGAGAGAGAATCAAAAATATCTACAGAATAGGAAAAAGAATGCACATTCACAAATAAGAAGGCTTGATATTGTTAAGATGACAATATTCCCCAAACTGATCTACAGATTCAATGCCGACTCTAGCAGAATCCCAGCTGACCACTTTGCAGAAAGTGATAAGCTGATTGTAAAATTCATATGGAATCACAAGGAACCCTAAGTAGCCAAACAGTTTGAAAAAGAAAAACAGCCGGGCATGGTGGCTCACGCCTGTGATTCCAGCACTTTGGGAGGCCAAGGCGGGCAGATCACCTGAGGTCAGGAGTTCGAGATCAGCCTGACCAACATGGCGAAATCCCATCCCTACTAAAAGTACAAAAACTAGGCCAGGTGTGGTGGCTCATGCCTGTAATCGCAGCATTTTGGGAGGCCAAGGCGGGCGGATCACAAGATCAAGAGGTTGAGACCATCCTGGCCAACATGGTGAAACCCCATCTCTACTAAAAATATAAAAATTAGGCAGGTGTGGTGGCACGTGCCTATAATCCCAGCTACTGGAGAGGCTGCGGCAGAAGAATTGCCTGAATCAGGGAGTTGAAGGTTGCAGTGAGCCGAGATCACGCCACTGCACTCTAGCCTGGGTGACAGAGTGAGACTCCATCTCAAAAAAATAAAAAAAGAAAGAGAAAGAAGAAGAAAGGAAGGGAGGAAGGGAGGGAGGGAGGAAACCAAAGTAGGAGAACTCACACTTACTGATTTCAAAACTTACTGCAATGGGCCAGGCATGGTGGTTCATGCCTGTAATCCCAGCACTTTGGGAGGCCAAGGTGGGAGCATTGCTTGAAGCTGGGAGGTCAAGGCTACAGTGAGCCATGCTCATATCACTGCACCCCAGCCTGGATGACACAGCAAGACCCTGTCTCAAAAAAAAACAAAAAACAAAAGTTATTGCAATATAATAGTAATCAAGACTGTGTGGTGTTGGCACAAGGATAGACATACAGATCAATAAAATAGAATTGAGTGTCTACAATTGCATGAAATAAACCCATAAATCTTCTGTTCGATTTTTTAATTATTTCAATCATTTTATTACATTTCTCTGATAAATTTCTGAATTGCTTTTCAGTATTATCTTGGAAATCACTGTGTTGCCTTAAAACTGCTGTTTTGAATTCCTGATCATAGAGCTTGCCTATTGTCATCTTGCTAGGATTGGTCACTGGCTCTTTACTTTGTCCTTTTGGGGAGGTCATGGTTCCCTGTCTGCTATTGTTTCTTATGGATCTACATCTATGTCTTTGCACTGAAGGATATGTTAGTAATTCCAGCTTTCTCTGTCTGGTTTGTTTTTGTTTTTCTTAGATATGTTTGCTTAGAGATTCTTTGCAGTTTATCTGTTGAGTATCTTTTTTACTAGGTCACTCTCTCCTTTATGGTGCTAGGTGGCACCTTAAGCCCAGGTATGTCGTTGCTCTAGCAAACATTTTGAGATCTGCCCATCCTGAATGAGGGAGTCCCAAAGGGGCTACCCTGGCAGGGTAGGAAGGCTGGCTAGGGGTTTCTGCCCAGGAGACCCTCTCATCTGAGTTCTGGGATATTGCTGGTGATTTTCTTTGTGCTGGATATTTGTTTCTGTGTTCTGTGGTGAGAGTGAAGCCAGCTTGCTTCTACTCCACCATTTTGGACCTAGTACCAGTGCAAAACCCATATATCTTTGGTCAACTGATTTTTTTGTTTTTTTGGGTTTTTTTGAGACGGAGTCTCGCTCTGTCGCCCAGGCTGGAGTGCAGTGGCCGGATCTCAGCTCACTGCAAGCTCCGCCTCCTGGGTTTATGCCATTATCCTGCCTCAGCCTCCAGAGTATCTGGGACTACAGGCGCCCGCCACCTCGCCCGGCTAGTTTTTTTGTATTTTTTTAGTAGAGACGGGGTTTCATTGTGTTAGCCAGGATGGTCTCGATCTCCTGACCTCATGATCCACCCGCCTCGGCCTCCCAAAGTGCTGGGATTACAGGCTTGAGCCACCGCGCCCGGTCTGTCAACTGATTTTTTAATAAAGGTGCTAAGACCATTCAATGAGGGAAAAGTAATCTTTCAACAAATAGTGCTGGGGCAACTGGATAGTCACACACAGAAGAATAAAGTTGGACCATTGCCTTGCACCGTATACAAAAATTAACTCAATGTGAATTGACTACATAAATTAAGAGTTAAAACTATAAAACTCTTAGAAGAAAACATATAGAAAAAGCTTCATGACATTGATTTTGGGAATGGTTTCTTAGACGTGGCAGCAAATAACAAGCAAAAGATAAACTAGATAAATTTTTTCCTACATCAAAATGAATAACTTTTGTGCTTCAAAAGATACCATCAAGAAATTGAAAATAAAACCCATAGAATGGGGAAAAAAATATTTGCAAATCATATATGCGATAAGAGGCTTGTATTCATAATGTATAAATAACTCTTACAACTCAATAATAAAAGATAAAAACCTATTTAAAAATAAGCAAAGGATACGAATAGACATTTCTCCAAAGAAGACATACAAATGGTCAATTTGCAAACAAAAAGATGGTTAGCAACATTAGTCATTAGAGAAATGCAAATCAAAACCACAATGATGTGTCATTTCATACCCACTAGGATGGCTAGAATCAAAAAGTCAAATAAGCAAAAACCTGGGGAAATTTGAACCTGGAACCTCAAACACTGTTGGTGGGAATGTTGAGCTACTTTGGAAAACAATCTGTCAGTTTCTCAAACTATCAAAAAGAGTTACTGTATTACCTAGTAATTCTACTTTGAAGCATGTACCCAAGATAAATGAAAGCAACCCATGCCCACACAAAAACTTGTATATGAGTGTTTGCAGCATTTTTCGTAATGGCTGAAAGATAGAAACAATCCAAAGTGATTAATGGGTAAACAAAAGTGGTATATCCGTATAACAGAATGTTATTTGGTCATAAAAACGCATATTATTTGGCCATAAAAACATCTGTGCTACAACATGGATGAATCTTGAAAACATTATGCCAAGTGAAAAAAGCCAGACACAAAAGACCATATATCATACGGTTCTATTTATATGAAATGTCCAGAACAGGAGATCCATAGAAACAGAAAACAGATCAGTGGGTTCCAAGAGTTGAAGGATATAGACTCATAGCTGAAAAGTAGAGGGTTTTCTTGAGGTGATAAAAGGTTCTAAAATGGACTCTGGTGATGGTTGTACATATCTATGAATATATTACAAAACACTGAATTATACACTTTGATTGAGTACGTTATATGGCTATGTGAACTACATCTCAATAAAGTGTAAAAACATAACAAGAATTACCAATATCATGAATAAAAATGGGGCATGAATGCAGATCTGAAAGATATTAAAGGAACAAAAAGGAACTAAAAATATCTTTCCAAAAAGAAAACAGCAGGTCCAAATTATTTTAATGGTGAATTCTATGAAACATATAAGAAAGATGTTTTACCAGCATTAAACATACTCCTTCAGAGAATAGAGAAAGCAATTTTTCCTAACTCATTCTGTATAACTGACATTACCCTAATATAAAAACCGAGCAAGAAAGGGATACAACAGATTAATAAACCTCATGAAAATAGACATAAAATTCTTTTTTATTTTCTTCTTCTCGCTCTGTCAGCCAGGCTGGAGTGCAGTGGCGTGATCTCGGCTTACTGCAACCTCTGCCTCCCAGGTTCAAGCAATTCTCCTCTCTCAGCCTCCCAAGTAGTTGTAACTACAGGCATGCACTACCATACCTGATTAATTTTTGTATTTTTAGTAGAGACAGGGTTTTACCATGTTGAACAGGCTGGTCTTGAACTCCTGACCTCAGGTGATCCACCCACCTCAGCCTCCCAAAGTGCTGGGATTACAGGCGTGAGCCACTATGCCCGGCCAACATAAAATTCTTTCACAACATCTTGGAAATTAAATTCAACCAAACAGAAAAGAATGACTTAGCATGACCAAGTGGGGTTTGTCCCAGGTATGTAAGGTTGGTCTAACACTCAAAATTAAAAATGTAATTCACCATATTAAGAGAACAAACAAAAAGTCATATGATTATCTCAATAGCTTTGGACAAAGTAATTGAAAAAAATTTTAATTCTGGATATCAATCCCTTCTCAAATATATGACTTACAAGTATTTTTTTCAATTGCCTGGGTTGTCTTTTCACTCTGTTAGATAGTGTCTTTTGATGCACAAAACTTTTTAACATGTATTTTTTTGTGGCCTGGCACATTTGTTTTTGTAGTTATGGCAAGAGTTCTTAGATTAATTTTAATACACCTTTGACTCCAGACACAATAGCTCATAAGCAATCATTACTTAATTTATAAAAACATCTCTTCTGGCCGGGCGCGGTGGCTCAAGCCTGTAATCCCAGCACTTTGGGAGGCCGAGACGGGCGGATCACGAGGTCAGCAGATCCAGACCATCCTGGCTAACATGGTGAAACCCCGTCTCTACCAAAAAATACAAAAAACTAGCCGGGCGAGGTGGCGGGCGCCTGTAGTCCCAGCTACTCGGGAGGCTGAGGCAGGAGAATGGCGTGAACCCGGGAGGCGGAGCTTGCAGTGAGCTGAGATCTGGCCACTGCACTCCAGCCTGGGCGACAGAGCGAGACTCCGCCTCAAAAAAAAAAAAAAAAAAAAAAAAAAAACATCTCTTCTATGACAACATGGGTTTCAAGTAATACTTTTATTTTTCTTTCCAACTTTTATATTAGGTTTAGGGGAGTACATATTGCAGATTTGTGACATGGGTTGAAAAAATTTAACACCTCTTTCAAAAAATTTCTCAGTATAGAAAGAATTGAAGGGAGCAGCCTTTACATGATAAAGCACATCTATAAAAGCCTTAAGTTAATCACACACTGAGCACTTCCCCCCCCCCCCATCAGGAGTTGGAAAAGGTTATCTATTGTCTCCACTTGTATTAAACATTTTACTGGAGATCACAGTAACTGTAAAAGGTAAGAAAAATAAAATCATACAGATTAAAAAGAAAAAAGTCCCTTTATGCATAGAAAACATAATTGTATATGTAGAAAACACTACCTGATATACAAAGAAACTACAAGAGATAAGAAGGGAATTTACTGAGGTGCCATATAAAAAAGCAATTACTTTTGCTGTATCCGACTACATACCAATAGATACATAGACATAGATATATATGTGCACGTATATATACACATATATGTGAGTACATGCATATATATACATGCATATATATATAAATGTCTATCTATATGTACATACACACATATACACAAAATGCATACCATGATAGTGGACCAGAAAAAGTTAAGTCATTCACTTAAGATAACGTTTAAGACAGGTAAATCATCCATTTCTACCAGGACCCTGAAAGTTTTCTATGAAATTATTACCAGAAATATCGGTGTCCATGGGGCATAAAGCTTTTAAGCCAGGATAGATCCTGCACCCACCTGATGTCATCTCATGTCCTTGCCCCCAGGAGAAGATGCCACACACAATTGTGTAGGTAGCTGCAAAGCTCAGTTAGAAAAGAAATGCCCAGTTTTGCTGTGCTGACAGTTGTTGGTCTCTGCAAACAGAAGATAAGAAAGAGAAATAAAAGGCATGCAGGTTGAAACAGAAGTAATCTGTTCAAGCCTGTAATCCCAGGACTTCAAGCCTGTAATCCCAGCACTTCGGGAGGCCAAGATGGGCGGATCACGAGGTCAGGAGATCGAGACCATCCTGGCTAAGACGGTGAAACCCCGTCTCTACTAAAAAATAAAAAAACTAGCCGGGCGAGGTGGCGGGCGCCTGTAGTACCAGCTACTCAGGAGGCTGAGGCAGGAGAATGGCGTAAACCCGGGAGGTGGAGCTTGCAGTGAGCTGAGATCCAGATCCAGCCACTGCACTCCAGCCTGGGTGACAGGGTGAGACTCCATCTTAAAAAAAAAAAAAGGAAGGAAAACTGACTTTATTCATACATGATGCATGGAAAATGTATGTAGAAAACCCAAAGGAATCTGCACACACACACACACACACAAAATCAACCAAAAATAAACAATGAATTTAGCAAGACCTCAATAATATAAGGTGTGTGTGTATATATGTATGTGTGTATACAAGGACTATATATATACATATATATTTAATGCATTTTCTGTGTTCTACCAATGAACTATTTGAAAATAACATTTGCAAATCCCATAACATACTTAGGGATAAATTAGCAAAAGCCAAGTAAGACCTATACACAGAAAACTACAAAAGAGTAGCTACAAACTTTCTCTGTAAAGGGCCAGGGAGTAAATAATATAGGCTTTATAGGTCGCGTATGATCTCTGTCACATATTCTCTGGAATTTTCTGTTGTTTTTAAAGACCTTTTAAAGACATTAACATCATTCTTAGCTAACTGGCCTTATAAAAACAGGCTGTGAGTGGGGCATGGTGGCTCACACTCTTAATCTCAGCACTTTGGGAGGCCAAGGCGGGTGGATCATTTGAGGTCAGGAGTTCGAGACCAGCCTGACCAACATGGTGAAACCCGTCTTTGCTAAAATACAAAAATTAGCCGGGCGTGGTGGCGGGTGCCTGTAATCTGAGCTACTCAGGAAGCTGAAGTAAGAGAATCACTTGAACTCGGGGGTGGGTGGAGGTTGCAGTGAGCCAAGATCATGCCACTGCACTCCAGCCTGGGTGACAGAGCAAGACTCCCTCTCAAAAATAAAAATGAAAATAAAACAGGCTATGGGCCATATTTGGCCCATGGGCTGAAATTTGCTGACCCTTGGTATAAAACATTGCTGAGAAAAAATGTAAAAGATTGAAATACATGGAAATATATCCCATGAGATGGATTAGAAAAGTTAATATTGGTAAGTTTTCCATTTTGGCCAAACTCTGAAATCTGCTCTGTGGAATTATTATGGGAGATCCTGGTCCCTTGGGGCACAAGGATGTTAAGCCAGGGTGAATCTTGCATCCACCTGATGTGCCATCTTCTATGTTTGCTGAGACAGCTGAGTGGTTGGCTGCTGGGGTCCATTTGAAGAGAAAGGCCCTGTGGCATGTGCTGACAAGTGGAACTCCCTGCCCTACATCTTCTGAGGAAACTGGAACCCAGCCAAAGAAGACCTTCCAGTAGGCAGTGCCTGTGATCACTGTAGGTGTGCATGGGGCTAAGTACCCTACAGGCTATAAAAAATAGTAATGCACGATGCACACATGATAAGGCGGCATCACAGTACAGGTAGTTAAATTCAGGAACTCTGGAATCCGAGAGCCTGGGTCAAATCCTGGCAGGGCCACTACCTCCTGTGTGAGCCAAGGAAGGTTCTAAAGTTTTACAAATGCTGTTTTACCAAATTTGCAAAATGAAGAGAACCTGCCTGCCACGTAGAGCTATTGTGGGAAGCAACATCCAGGAAGGTCTGAGCATCTGGTCCCCAAGTCAGAAACCTTCACAGCCCAGATGGGGATGCCCTAAGTTCATACCCTTCTAGGCGACCACAGAGAAGTGCCGCCTGGCTCCAGGACTCGGAGAGGCGCAAGAGAGCTTCCTGAAGGAGGGGGCATCCTCCCACGCTACCTGTATAGAGAGGAGAGAAGGGAAACTGGGTCCTCTGTGGCGGTGTGGCGGCTGCCTGAAAGGAAGCAGCTGGGGGCGCTTGCTCCCTGCCTGCGCTGGCGTCTTCTCCCCACACTAGCCCAGGCCGGCGGCAGCGGCGGGGCTGCCTGGGCGGAGTCAGGAGACAGCACCGCCCGGCCCCTCCCCAGGCACCTTCCCTGTGAGCCAGCTCCCTACTGTGGGAGGATCTGGGGAGTTCCCGCCTCCAGCTTTGGGCAAGGTCTGACTCCAGAGTCCCCAGCGGCAAGGGCGGGCGCACCCACGGGCACTGGTTGCCAAATCTCCCGCCCTCAGGCCAGGTGCCGAGTGAGCCTCGGCAGTACTGAATCCCCACTTAACGGCTGGGAGCCGCTGGGAGCCTAACGCCTGCAACCACTCGGTTGCAGCTCGAGTCCGGCTGGGATCGGACCGTTGGACCTCACCGTTGGTCCTTTGTTGTATTTCTTCGCGCCCTGGGCTCGCGCAAGCTTTCTCTGCCAAGCGTTCCAACGGCCGCTCACCGGCATCTGGCTAAAACAGGGTGCGCTTCGCCTCGGAGTTCCCACTCCACTCCAAGGATCCAACAGCGCACAAGCTGCTCTTCACGGTCAACTACCTCTGCAAGCTTCACCCCGGCCCCGCCACACCCCACAGAGTTCCCTGTCTGGTCTGGATCACCTCGCTCTCCCTGCACCTCTCTCCTTGGCCTAGCTCGACAAGTGCTTCCCGCGATCCTGCACCTCTACCCCTCGGTTTCGTCGCTGCTAAGGGGTTGTGGTGTCTGATCCGTCAGGCTCTGCGCTCCTCATTCGGATCCATCCTCAATGTCCAGGCAGGACTCTCACATGAAGCCGGTGCTGTCTGCTGTTCACTCTAAGATGCTCAGCCACTCAGGACAGTTACGATCTGTCATCCAGGGCGCAAACCGACTCTCCTCCATTGCTATCTGAGTAGGCAGTCTCCTCTGTGAGGTTGATCCCATCCTTACTGCCTAGATCCCTGCCCAGGAAGACTGAGATGAGGACCCTAGGAGAGAGCAGCCAGGCATAGTGAAGGTGAAGGATGAGTATAGTGATCCCAGCGCAATCAGAGAAGCTCCCCTACCCCCACCCATCGCAGTGGGAGTGAGTCATCAGATCTATCCCCAAGACAACGAAGTCCTAACTTCACTCCCGTGCAGTCCCGGGCCATTGAAGGGAAACCTCCTCTCCAACCCCCGGAAGACGCCTTAGATGAGAAAGTGAAGAGGTATTGTATGAGCTCATTCATCAAAGGCCATGCCAACACCAGCTCAGGCAGTGCTGCTAGGGGATTCCTACCTCCCTGGAGGTCCAGTTCTCTCTGAAGACAGAGAAGATGAAGGGAAGAAGGGTTTCAAACAGGAACTCTCAACCCACCTCTGCCAGTTGTAGATTCTGTAAACAAAGTTCCAACTGGCCTGCTGCTCCCACTGCCGCTGCTATTTTTTGAGGTCAAGGTGAGCTGCCCAACCTCTCCTAAGCTTTTTTGTATAGTCATTGGAGAAGATGTAGGCTTGAATAAGAAAGCCCCAGTCTAACCACATGTTCTTAGAAGAGAAAGTCAAGGCCCCTTCAGATAGCAGTGCAGTGCCCCTCAGCCTGCCCCTTCCTTCTTCCTGCTTGTTGCAGGGACAGCAGGCACCCCACCCTTGGCCATTTTCACCTTGTAGTTTGCTGATACTATCATGTTATCAGCCACTGACTTGGCTGTCCTGTCTTCCAGGCCCCCAGTCCCTTCTGCCCCTGTACTAGTCCTCACCCCATATACAGATCATTAACTCTCCTTTTTATTTTCTTTCTGTTCTTGTTTCTCCCCTTAGGTTCAATATCATTTTGGGAGTTCCCCTTTATGGGAATAAAAGCCATTTCCATTTCTATCCCTCATCTGCAGATTTTCTTTTTTGGAGGGGGGGCACTATTTATTCATCCCAGGCTGGAATGTAGTGGTTCAATCATGGCTCACTGCAGCCTCAAACTCCTAGGCTCACGCCATCCTCCCACCTCAGCCGCCAGAGCAGCTAGGACTACAGGCATTATTTTTTTGTAGAGAAGGAGTCTCGCTATGTTGCCCAGGCTGGTCTGGAACTCCTGCTTTCAAGTGATCCTTGTGCATCAGCTTCTCAAAGTGCTGGGATTACAGATGTGAGCCACCATACCCAGCCCAGACCACTACTTTTCTTCTTTTTTGAGACGGAGTCTCGCACTGTCACCAGGCTGGAGTGCAGTGGTGCGATCTTGGCTCACTGCAACCTCCACCTCCCAGGTTCAAGCGATTCTCCTGCCTCAGCCTCCAGAGTAGCTGGGACTGCAGGCGTGTGCCACCACGCCCAGCTAATTTTTGTATTTTTAGTAGGCATTCTCCTCTGTGAGGTCAGTCCCATCCTTACCGCCTAGATCCCTGCCCAGGAAGACTTCACCATGTTGGCCAGAATGGTCTCTATTTCCTGACCTCATGATCTCCCTGCCTCGGCCTCCCAAAGTGCTGAGATTACAGGTGTGAGCCACCACGCCTAGCCTAGATCTCTACTTTTGACCTCACCACATCTCCTAACCCCTTGCCCTTTGCTTCAAGTCTACCTCCTGCAGAATTGAGTCATCTATCAGTCTAGTCATCTAATCAGAATCTATCTAGTCATCTAATCAGAATTAATTCATTGTGGATTTTTCTCCCTTTTTCTTACAGATTCTTCCACCTGTATGCCCATCTTCACAGACCAGCCCATCACTGGTACCTCAAGCATTTTCACTATTACAGCCAGTAATCTGCAGACATAACCTGCAGTAATCAAGCCTACTTTGTACTTTGGTATAAACTACATGGATACCAATCCCTTTTCACAGGTTTCCATCTCCTGGTCTCCCCTAGGATCCAGGATGAGTATTCTCCCATTTGACCAGTTCTATCCCAGTATGGAACAGATATCCCTTGTAAGGAATGCAGTCTCCACCCGCCCACCTGTTTTTATGGTCAACAGCCCTACCTGAATTTCCAGCATTGCCTTTTGACCCAGGAAACACCTATCAGTTGAAATCTAGGGTTCCTGACAGGCCTCAACAGGAAGCCACTCTCTTCAATGCCCTATCTTTTCTGGCCCTCCTACCACTGCTTCTGCAGTCATTTCCACTATAGTAAGCAGACCCTCTTCAGACTGCCTTTGACTCTGATGAAATCAACATGGATACCATGCCCATTTCCCCATCTGTTATCTTCCTGTCTCTCCCTGCAACATTAACAGCTGTTTTCCTTTGAAGAACTTGGCAGCCCCCCAAAACCCTTCAAACTTAACCAATGACAGCACCACTATGTCAGCTTTTGGGAATTTGACTCCCCCATGTCCACCTTTGGCATCTGCTATGGTTTGAATATGTCAACCAAATTTCGTGTATTAAAAACTCAATCCCCAAATTCCTATGTCAATATGTTTGAAGGTGGGGGCCTTTGGGAGGTAATGAGGATTTGATAAAGTCATCAGGGTGGACCCCTATGATGGGACTGGTAAGAGGAAGAGACACCTGAGCTGACAGGATCTTGCTCTTGCCATGTGATGTGCTCCACCATGGAGCAAGAAGGCCCTCACCAGATGCCGGCACTGTGCTCTTGAATTGCTATCAGAGGGGACAGTGCCATACCTCTGGTTGGAGACAGATGACTTCTGTACAAAGCTTATAACCTCAGTCAGAGTGCCTGGGGTTCAGGTGGGTGTAGCACATCTGTTGCAGGTGCAAATGTGTGTTTAAAAGTCCCCATATTCCTGTCTCCCAATCAGAGTAGTAAGGGCTCACCTGGACAAAGCACAGAGCTATAAGGGGTGGAGACTACACCATACCTGTGCGTGTCTATATGTCTCTTTCTACAATGACTCAGATATTCCTGACCAGACCATATTTGTTGTAATCAGAGGGTATAACAGCATATAATTTTAGGGAGCCACTCCTATTCTTGCCTTCAGTCAGAACACCCAGAGTCCATCCATTCAGAGTAGCACTTTTGACTTTTTTTTTTTTTCTGAGATGGAGTCTTGCTCTGTTTTCCTGGCTGGAGTGCAGTGGCATGATCTCGGCTCATTGTAACCTCCACCTCCCAGGTTCAAGCAATTCTCCCTGCCTCAGCTTCTGAGTAGCTGGTATTACAGGTGCCCACCAACACACCTGGCTAATTTTTGTATTTTTACTACAAACAGGGTTTCAGGATGTTGGCCAGGCTGCTCTTGAACTCCTGACCTTGGGTGATCTGCCCACCTCAGCCTCCCAAAGTGCTGGGATTACAGATGTGAGCCACTGTGCTCAGCCCCCTTTCAGAATCATTGAGAAAATTCTTGTGCTTGGAAGCATTTGTGTTCCTAGCTTTGGTCAGAGCAACTTCCTTTCTGGTGTGGACATGGCAAGCAACAGTCTTGCTTTTGGGGCACTTTTTTGCATGCTCAGGGCTCACTGGAGACAGAGATTTGGGGTGGCCAATTGACTTATTTTATTTGGTGAAAGAATGAGGATCTCATCAACTAAGGAGCAAAAGCTTCCTCTAGAAGCAGAGCGAGGCCACTATCAGTCATGAATAGACCTTACACTTTAGGACGGAGGCTCAGTCCCACCTAGAGATGAAAAAAAAACCAAACCTGCTCTCTGTCCTGCTAAAGCAAGGTGGAAGCCCACACATTGTGAGGCAGATGAGACCAGTCAGAATTCAACACACTGGTATCAAGCAGTTCCACTGTGGGGAGTAAAGAAAACTAGTCAGGTATCATTAACCATGCATCCCTGGCTTTGACTGTCAGCCTGCCAGACCTAACCCCTGGCCCAATTTTCCTGTCTTGAAACTAGAAGGGAAGAAAAAAAGAAACTAGAAGGATGCTCCATGCTACCTACAGCTGTCTCATTTCCCACCACCCATTTGGCTGGGTGGGCCCTCACCTTTCTTTCCTAGATTATATATAAGATGGGATGACTTGTCCTTTCCTCCTCCCTCTGTGCTTCTCCCCCCACCATCTGACCTCAATGTAGGCCAGATATTCTGGACATGTGTTAGATGACACTTGACAATTTTATCCTTTCAAAATTCTTAACTGGCCGGGGGGTGGTGGCTCAAACCTGTAATCCCAACACTTTCGGAGGCCAAGGTGGGTGGATCACCTGAGGTCAGGAGTTCCAAGCAGCCCGGCCAACATGGTAAAACCCCATCTCTACTAAAAATACAAAAATTAGCCAGGAGAGGTGGTACATGCCTATAGTCCCAGCTATTCAGGAGGCTGAGGTAGGAGAATCACTTGAACCTAAGAGGTGGAGGTTGCAGTGAGCGGAGATTGCACCACTGCACTCCAGAGTGGGTGACAGAGCGAGACTCTGTCTTGAAAAAAATAAAAATGCTTAAACATCTGAAGTGTCTTTTTCTTTCACTTTGACTTAGGTCAATCATCCCAAACATTCATACTTGAACCAGAGAGAGTGGATATGGTATCCAGGCTCCTGGGCCTGTAGAAACAAAGGAACTAAAAGCTCGTACTCTGTAATTACTGAAAATGTTAAGCCTAGGTGAGCATATTTTTCCATTTCATCTAGGAGAATATGTATATACACATATATATGAGAGATATGTACAAATATCCTGTTTTTAGAAGCTGTTAGCATGCTGCTTTAAAAAGAAATCGTTATTTGGCTGGGCGTGGTGGCTCACGCCTGCAATCCCAGCACTTTGGGAGCCCAAGGTGGTCAGATCATAAGGTCAGGAGATTGAGACCATACTGGCCAACATGGTGAAACCCTGTCTCTAATAAAAATACAAAAATTAGCCTGGCGTGGGGGTGCATGTCTGTAGTCCTAGCTACTTGGGAGGCTGAGGCAGGAGAATCACTTGAACCAGGAGGCAGAGGCTGCAGTAAGCCAAGATCGCGCTACTGCACTCCAGCCTGGCGACAAAGCAAGACTCCCATCTCAAAAAAAAAAAAAAAAAAAAAAATCAAGGAAATGCCCAGATGAGACCTATTTGGAAAACTGACTAGGCTGGCTGTACTCTAAACCCCTAAATATTACCCCACAAGTGCTACAATTTCATCCAGATCTGGCTGATGGTAGAGCAGTTCTCATCTCTGCTAGACTTACGTGCTAAAGTAAAATATTTTCATATGCCAGGAGAACTATCAGAAGCTGGTGAAAGTGATGCATACAAGCATTTCCTCAGCTCCTTACATTTTAGTTTATAAAACAGTTATGATTCTACATGAGAGTCTTTCTCGGGCCTTACTCGTATTGAGTTCAAAGACATCTCTTAGCCAGGCACAGTGACACATGCCTATAACCCCAGCACTTTGGAAGGCTGAGACAGGAGGATCACTTGAGGCCAGAAGCTGGAGACTAGCCTGGGAAACATAGTAAGACCCCACCTCTACAAAATTTTAAAAATTAACTGGGCTTGGTGGCATGCACCTGTAGTCCCAGATACTTGAGAGGCTAGAGAGCAGGAGAATCACCTGAGATCAGGAGGTCAAGGCTGCAGTGAGCTGTGATTGCACCAATGCACTCCGACTTGGATAACAGAGTCAAACCCTGTCTCAAATAAAAAAGAAGAAGAAGAAGACATCTTTCACCCCAGAAGAATTTACAAGGCAGTGTGGGAGATAAATGAACCACCAGAAATTGCAACTAGAAGGAATGGTGATAGGGAGAAGGGAGCAGGCGAGGAAGAAGGACATAAAACTAAGTCTGGGGGAGATAAAAGAAGGAAGAACAGCACCTTAAAGAAGGAAGAACAGCCAACTAGGTGGAGAAAGTCTATTTCCAAGGTCAAGAAAATAGCATGTGAAGAGTCAGGGAAGAAAGAGAGCCAGTGGGACACCAGGAAGATAGTCAGGTATGCGTAGAAACTGAAACCAAAGTGGGAGATATGGCTGCAGCATTTGGCAAGGACACATTTTGACAAATATATATACAATGATGGGACATTTGTTCATTATCCTGAGCATATAGGGAGTCACCAAGGGATTGGGAACAAAAAAAAAGTGGCACGATTCTATGTATACTTGAGAAATACACTGTGAGGCCCGGCGCGGTGGCTCAAGCCTGTAATCCCAGCACTTTGGGAGGCCGAGACGGGCGGATCACGAGGTCAGGAGATCGAGACCATCCTGGCTAATAGGGTGAAACCCCGTCTCTACTAAAAATACAAAAAAAAACTAGCTGGGCGAGGTGGCGGGCGCCTGTAGTCCCAGCTACTTGGGAGGCTGAGGCAGGAGAATGGCGTAAACCCAGGGGGTGGAGCTTGCAGTGAGCTGAGATCTGGCCACTGCACTCCAGCCTGGGCGACAGAGTGAGACTCTGTCTCAAAAAAAAAAAAAAAAAAAAAAAAAAAAAAAAAAA
>NC_045454.1:22433461-22456908 GCF_002776525.5 Piliocolobus tephrosceles | reverse complement strand
AGACAATGGCTAAAGCTGTGACTAAAGCAAAGGTGAGGACTTGACAGTGGGGATGGCGAGGAGGCAACAGAAGATAAAGTAGAGTAGGTGACAGCAAGGCCAGGGCTATTCTAGCCATCTAGCTTGGACAAATGGACATGAGTCATTTGGACAAACACATAGTGAGTTCAGTTTTTAGCTGTGAAGTCCAGATACTACTCAGGAGGCCATTCATTCATTTATCTTTTTTTTTTTTTTTTTTTTTTTTTTTGAGACAGAGTCTCATTGTCACCCAGGCTGGAGTGCAGTGGCGTGATCTCGGCTCACTGCAATCTCTGCCCCCTGGGTTCAAGCGATTCTCCTGCCTCAGCTTCCTGAGTAACTGGGACTACAGGCGCCCTCCACCATGCCCAGATAATTTTTTTTGTATTTTTAGTAGAGATGGGGTTTCACCATGTTGGCTAGGCTGGTCTCGAACTCCTGACCCTCAGGTGATCCACTCACCTCGGCCTCCCAAAGTGCTGGGATTACAGGCGTGAGCCACCGCGCCCGGCTCATTTATCAATTTAACATACTTATTGAATATCAAGGATGTACTCGGGGCAATTTCAAGTAGCATCAATTGCAAAAAAAGGTAAATCCCTGCCTTATTGGTGCCTCTATCTTAATGGGATGGGGAGAGAACATGAACAACACACATAAAAACATGTGCATTATTTTGTAGATTAGCTAGTTAATGAGTGCCATAGAAGATAAAGCAGTTTGTGGGAAACTAAATTTGGGAGTAAGGAGAATCATGGGTATCTGTTTTTACACAGGATGGACAGAATGGGTCCCCCTAGGAAGGTGAAATTTAAGCAAAATCAAGAAGCAGGCAGTTGAGGGAACCACGCAGATATCTGAGAGAAGAACAACCCAGAGAGTGGGAATAGCCACTGCAAAGGCCCAGAGGAAGGCTGCCCGGGGTCCCAGGGAGTAGATATTAAAGCCAATGGAGATAGCATGGAGCCAAGTATGACAGCAAGAGGAGGAGAGTGCAGAGGACAGGGCACAGTCTATGAAGGCCTTGTTAGAAGTCATAAGAAAGGGGCCTTTAACTTAGAAATGGGAATGATTGGAAGACTTCGGGTTTTTTTATTTTATTTTAATTTTTATTCTAAGTTCCAGATACATGTGCAGGTTTGTTACATAGGTAAATGTGTGCCATGGTGGTTTGCTGCACCTATCAACCCATCACCTAGGTATTAAGCCCTGCATGCATTAGCTATTTTTCCTAATGCTCTCCCTTCCCCCACCGCAGTCCCCAATAAGCCCCAGTGTGTGTTGTTCCCCTCCATGTATCCATGTGTTCTCATTGTTCAGCTCCCACTTATAAGTGAGAACATGTGGTGTTTGGTTTTCTGTTCCTGAGTTAGTTTGCTGGGGATAATGGCTTCCAGCTCCATCAATGTCCCTGCAAAGGACATGTTCTCATTCCTTTCTATGGCTGCATAGTATTCCATGGTATATATGTACCACATTTTCTTTATCCAGTCTACCACTAATGGGCATTTAGGTTGATTCCATGTCTTTGCTATTGTGAATAGCGCCTCAGTGAACATACATGTGTGTGTATCTTTGTAACAGAATGATTTATATTCCTTTGTGTATATAATTGCTGGGTCAAATAGTATTTCTGGTTCTAGATCTTTGAAGAACCGCCACACCATCTTCCACAATGGTTGAACTAATTTACACACCCACAAACCATGTAAAATTCCTGTTCCTGTTTCTCTGCAACTCTGCTAGCATCTGTTGACTTTTTAATAATAGCCATTCTGACAGCATTGTTCTGTAGCTGGGCAGGAGCATGGAAGCCAGGAGAACACCAAGAGGCTAAGGCTGTGGTCAGGGCAAGGGACAGTGACGGCTCAGATTTAGCAAGAGTGATGGAACATTACCTCTGGTCTGTCTCTATTTCCTTTCCATCTGCTGCTCCCACTAGGTTCATGTTGCTGTGCTTAGAGTTCATCAGAGAAGTCATCCAGTCTGGGCTTTTCTTTGTGTGGGGTTTTTGAAAACTGGCTCAGTCTCTTAAAATTTATTCAGATTTTCTATTTCTTCTTGAGTCAGTTTTGGTACCTTGTGTGTTTCCAAGATTTGTCCATTTCATCTAGGAGAAAAACATACACACACATGCATGTGACATATATGTATATATATCCTGGGATTTTTTATATGACCATTTTTTACTTAGAAATGTGTATTCTTCCCTTTTTGTGTCAGTAACAAACAAAAGATATATGAAGAATTTGAGTACACTAAAGAGTTTCAGATATGGATGAAAGATACCAAGAATAGGAAGAATGGATCTGCTCCCTGGGTTGCACACGATAATCAGGTAGGAGCAGGAAGGTCACAACAACCTCGAAGAACAATGAATTAGCCTTGACAGAACAAGGGGTTGCATAACATTTTTAAAGTAGAAAAAACATTAAGTGTTTTATTGTTAATATGTTTAAACATTTACTAATAAATCAATGTTTTATTATTAAAGAAAATATAAAGTTTAGATTGATTGTTTATATAATCTTATAAGGCCAAGCATTCATGCCTATAATCCCAGCACTTTGGGAGGCTGAGGTAGGCAGACTGCTTGAGCTCCAGGAGTTCGAAACCAGCCTGGTCAATATAGCAACCCTGTCTCTACAAAAAAATTTAAAAATTAGCCAGGTGTGGTGGCACATACCTGTGGTATTAGCTACTCAGGAGGCTAAGGCAGGGGGATCGCTTGAGCTCAAGAGATGGAGGCTGCAGTGAGCCATGATCGCACTACTGCACTCCAGCCTAGGTGAAAGAGTGAGACCCCGTCTCTAAATAAATAAACAATCTTATAAGTATAAAAATCTTAAAAGATCTAGCCAGGTGTGGTGGCGCATGCCGATAGTCCCAACTACTTGGAAGGCTGAGGTGGGAGGATCATTTGAGCCCAGGAGTTTGAGTGTGAACTGTAATCACACCACTGGACTCCAGCCCGGGCAACAAGAGTGAAACTGTTATCTCAAAAATAATAATAATAATAATGATAACAATAATGAAATTAAAATAAAACATCTATCAATTAATAAGTTGATCATCATTAAAGGATATAGAAATCCTGCATGGCCTCTGTGTTACTGTTTTTTGATCCATCATTAGATTTTATTTGCATCCTGTTTTGTGAGATTTTTTCCTATATGTATATCAACACTCAGTTTGGAAAAATACATTCATCCTACATTTCGGAGAGTATATGTCAACATACAAACACTCCTTCTCTTTATTCATATCTACTGGCCAACTTCTAAAAATAAAAATAAAACTGAAATCACAGATAATGTAGACAGAACAATGAAAAGACAGAAGGCCGACAGATGAAGCTGGATGTGGTGACTCATGCCTGTAATCCCAGTACTTTGGAATGTTGAGGTGGGCTGATCACTTGAGGTCAGGAGCTCAAGACAAGCCTGGCCAACATGGCGAAACCCCGTATCTACTAAAAATACAAAAAAAATTGCCACATGTGGTGGCAAGCACCTGCAGTCTCAGCTACTTAGGAGGCAGGAGAATCACTTGAACCTGGGAGGCTGAGGTTGCAGTGAGCTGAGATCACACCACTGCACTGCAGCGTGGGCAACAGAGCAAGACGAAGGGAAGGGAAGGGGAGGGGAGGGGAGGGGAAGGAAAGGGAAGGGAAGAGGGAAGGAAGGAAAAGAAAAAGAGAGACCGGGAGGGAGGGAGGGGAAATGTGTTATTTTGAGAAGAGGAAATTGACAGAGAAAAAAAGGAAATGGTATCCCCGTAGAGAACTGGCCACTCTGCAGAGGTGTGCAGGGGAAGTGCCACTCCACACTGTGTTCTGGGCCACTTCAGCACTTCTTGGGGTGATTCTCAGGACCTGGATCCTGTCCTCAGATATGTGGACATATCCCACCATGCTTTTTGGGGACCCTTTGAAGTGTGTTCTTCAGAACAGGGAAAGAGAGCATTGTGAAGGTGGTGCTAACATGTTCCAGAGGGGAAAGAACAAGTGGCTGACCTTCAGAGAAAGCAGTAGAACCTCCAGCCTGACTACTTGTGTGGGGAAGAGCTGGCCAGAGCAGTCTCTAAGAAGCCTAGTGAGCACAGGTGCCTGCGAGGGTCTTCAGGGAACAGAACAGGTTGACTCCAAGTTTGTATCTTTGCAGTTGAAAGGTGCTATGTGAGCTCCACTTGTTGTTCTCAAAGACTACTTCTAGCACTTCAAGGACTGGCCATGTGCCCTGCCATTTTAGCAGGACTCACAAGGAATGTCCTTGGAGGTAAGGAGAAAGAATATTTACCGATACCCTGCCGTGATCAGAAACTTCCTCTAAAATATTGAGAAATATTGTCACTTTCATAAGCTATTGCAAAGAGACAGCTTCTATATATTATGTCATAAAAGCTCAGATGCTAGAAATGAGACATTAGCTTGTGTTAGGCAGGAATCTAGACCCAACATGGCGGCGTTACCCGGCGTAGCAGGCCTTTTATTAAAGACTCCCTTCACCCTTGTACACACCCGCAGACTTACATGCATCAGAGTTCCGGCTGGGCACCCACACTCCCCCATGACCTGCAGCTCACCTGCATTCCACAAGTTCGTAAACAGCAGTTTCGGTTGACAGTTTCCAAAGACCCCTTCCTCATGACCCTTACTCAACTCCTGCCCTAGTAGTTTCAAGACCCCCCCCAGGCCCTGTTTGCACAACCAGCTTCCCTACCTCTCAGGCTATAAGAAGCCCCTACCTTCCTCCCTCAGCACAACTTCCTCGGCCCACGCCTTTGGACCGAGGAACCTCGCCCGCAAGCCCTAATAAAAGGCTATTCTCACTGCCATTTGCCTTGTGTCTTCGTTCCTGGTTCAGCTCCAGCCTCAGTTTACCTTTACAGCTTGGAGTACCCATATCTTTAGGATCTGCTGGGTTAGTGGTCCTAATTCCAAAAGAGGCCACTGTTGACTGGGACACAGCAGGATCCTTTTGAACTAGCTAGCAGTCATGGCTGCTCCCCCTGGGGACTTCGGAAGAGCTGCTCCATGAATGTGCCCAGGGAAGTGGCTCTGTGCAGCACCAGGGGTGGACTGTGGTGGCCATGGAAGTGCTCCCTTGGATCTATCTTCATGAGACCTGTCAGGGCACAGGCACAGCTGATGGACAGCTTCCAGGAGCTGTGCTTTAGATACACCACAGGGTTTATTCCAGGCCTCCCTTCCCCTAGGCTCCTCCCATCTAATGACCATGTACAGCAAAGGTACAAGAATCTGGCCTTTCCTGCCCAGTGGGATAATCCTCTACAGGGTTTGTATGGCTCCAGGACTCCCCACTAGCCTGGTCAAAAACTTATCAGAAGTGTGCTGAGATGTGACTCATTTGCTACCTAGTCCTTCCTTCTTTCACTGCTTTCACAGGTGGAGGAAAAACTCTCTCCAACCGTGTTTTTCCACTGCACTCACACTACCATCACAATCATCAACACAGAATAAGCCTTATGTGACCAAATGTAGGGGTTTTCCCCACACACCAAGAAGTGGACACCAGTTGGGTATCTTCCAATTCAGTTCCAACACTACCTACATGGAGATAGCTCCATACCCCACAGGTGGTAGTCTCAGTCCCCAAGACTGCCCCCGCCACCCCATACCCTCAGACACCAATCACAAGTCCAGTTCTCCAGAACTTCTGACCAACAGACTTCAAGTTACAGTTCCCACAGCCCCCCTCTTTGGGTTTGATTAATTTGCTGGAGCAGCTCACAGAACTCAGGGAAGCACTTATTTATATTTACTATTATACTTTATCATAAAGGGCATTACAAAGGACACAGATGAAGAGATGGTACAGGGCAAGGAGCACAGAGCTTCCATGTCCTCCCCATGCACACTATCCTCCAGGAACCTCCATGTGTTCAGCTATCTGAAAGTTCTCCAAAGCCAGTTCTCTTGGGTTCTTATTGAAGCATTCCTTCCCCCAGCATATAAGGCAGGACCCTCTCAAGGGAGGGTCTTAAGACCCACAATCAGAAAGGCAGGGGAATGTTTGAAATGCTTGTTTCCTGGTGCCATAAAGAAATAGCACTTGAACATAAATTTAATTTTCTCAGCAAGGCCATTTTTATGCTTTCTGCAGAAAGGGTACACTCACCAGCAGTTTTACCATGAGAGTACACCGAACAAAGGAGACAGGGTCATTTATAACCTGATGCATCCACCCTACTGCTGTGTCCAGTTTCCACTGGCTGGAACGGGACCTCACATTCTGTATTTGTACTGATTGGCTAGCAACTTAGAACTTTTTAAAAGAGGTAAAGGCAGAGGAGAACAAAGGAAGGAGGAAGTAACTTGTGGAATGCTGAGAAAGGTGAAAACACCTTCAAATAAGGAAGAGGAACACGCTATGACCTAATGTTTGCTTGGACCAGTGTAAGCATGCCAGGTCAAATATTTAGGCTAAATTGTGGGAGCTAACAACATAAAGTACATTGATTTCTTTATTATGGTTAGCAGATATTTAAGAATGTTAGCACAGGTCTTTGAATAAATTTTGCTTCTAAGAGAAGTTACTATTTATTCCTAATTAGACAGGGAGGAAAATCTTTGAAGAGAAACCTCTACTTTACTTTTCACAGGAAGATTACAATCGTGCCTTGGGGCAGGTGAAATGAGGGCAGGAGAGATTCTGTTTCCTGAGGCCTGCCCTTCAGGCCCAACACACCTAACATTATAACAAAAGACTGTACCAAGAGCTACCAGAGTTATGAGCCAGGAGCCATGGATGAAAACCAATATATATGAAACTGCCTTTGCAAAAAATTGTAAGAGAAAATTCTGGCCAACTCCATCTTGCCTTTAACCTCCAAACTGCCCTTGGTCATTCCTGGGCATAAGTCAGCCTAACTTTGGAAGACAATAGCTCTTCCCAAAAACTAAACCACTCTTGTAAAACTAACGAAAGGCTACCAGGTTAGGAAAATCAGAGGGGCCTGAATTCTACTAAGATGTAGGTGTAGTTAAACAATTACCAGCCACTATTCCAGAGGTCCCAAGATCTGCAACTTCCCCAGTTCCTCCTGTGCTAATTACTATGTTAATGGTAATTAACATCACTATTGTGGAATCTAAGGCCTTTTGAGATGTCTTTTCAGGCTTTTGCATTTCTGACAACCAGATGGCTCCACCCAACCTGTGACTCAAGCAGTCCTGTTGCCCCCACACAGAAGCAGACTTAGTGCACGAGGACCATTTTCCTCATCCCTACGATTGCATTCCCCAACCAATCAGCAGCACCCATTCCCTAATCTCCTGCCCACCAAAATATCTTCGAAAAACCCCAGCCTCCAAATTTCAGGGAGATTGACGAGTAATAACTCCATCTCCCTCGTGGCATGGTCAGCCTCTCATCAAACTTTTTCTTTACTGCAAAGCCATGGTCTCAGTGGATTGATTTTTTTCTGTGCAGTGGGCAGGAAGAACTGATTGGGTGAATAGAGGCTCCATTAGGGGCCAAATTTATATATATATATAAAATAACACAAAAGGAATCCCACAGGTACTGAGTTTCTTTTTGTTTTGTTTTGTTTTGTTTTTGAGACAGAGTTTTACTCTTGTCATCCAGGCTGGAGGGCAGTGGTGTGATCTCGGCTCACTGTAACCTCTACCTCCCAGGTTCAAGCAATTCTCCTGCCTCAGCCTCCCAAGTAGCTGTGATTACAAGCATGTGCCACCATGCCTGGCTAATTTTGTATTTTTAGTAGGGATGGGGTTTCACCATGTTGGCCAGGCTGGTCTCAAACTCCTGACCTCATGTGATCTGCCTGATTCAGCCTCCCAAAGTGCTGGGATGACAGGCATGAGCCACCACACCCAGCCAGCGTTCTGAAAGCTCTCTCTGCACTTCTAGCTTTCCTTTATCCTTTAAAGGTGCTTTCCCCCAACAATTCCCTTGCGTCTAATCCTATTGTTGTATCTTCCCTTCGGGGGACACCTGCACTGACAGAACATGTTATATGTTGGTTTGGGACAAAATATGATTTCTAGTTGTCATGCTTACACGTAATTTGTTGCCACCATATCAGCTGGAGAAAAGTCCTTCCCTATACCTTTAAAATGCTTGTTCACTTCCACTTGGAAACTGTGAATGGCACCAATGCCAGGCTAGTGGTTTTAGAAAGTGGCTCTCCAGATCTAAAATGTTTTCATGGGTGAACTCCCTGTGTCCTTGTATTCCCCTATTAGCTTTTTAGACTCTTCTGATTTCCACAAAATAGAAGTTGCATATGGAAATATGCAGTTAGATGGGTCACCTGACTCCAATTTCAGCCCTCAGTCTACCATCTGAAAAAGCCCAGGAGATCTCAGAATTCTCCTAGTCTAAATTGATCCATTTATTATAATTATTTTTTCTTGAGATAGAGTCTCACTCTGTCACGCAGGCTGTTAGATCAATGACTCAAAACACAGTTTCTTGGTCTTCCTCTGAATCTGCAGTACAAAAGATTTTCTGCTATCTCTATTTCTGATAGCTTCTTCCTATATTGATACTTTCTTTTTCTTTTTTTTTGAGATGGCAGAGTCTCACTCTGTTGCCCAGGCTGGAGTGCAGTGGTGCAATCTCGGCTCACTGCAACCTCTGCCTCCTGGGTTCATGCCATTCTCCTGCCTCAGCCTCCTGAGTAGCTGGGACTACAGGTGACCGCCACCACGCCTGGCTAATTTTTTGTACTTTTAGTAGAGATGGGGTTTCACCATGTTAGCCAGGATAGTCTCAATCTCCTGATCTCGTGATCTGCTCGCCTCGGCCTCCCAAAGTGCTGGGATTACAGGCGTGAGCCATGGCGCCTGGCTTGATACTTTCTTTACTAACATACGTAGATTGCTTGCTTTAACAATTCAACCAAATATTTGATAACATCAAATTAATTTAACTCTATCACAAGTTGGGTTCACAGGAAGCAGACATTGAGATGGAGATTATCACAGAGGACAATTATTTGGAATGGCTCTTGGCCTCAGTACCTGGGGAAGGTGAAGAAAGTAAACAGTATTGGGCAGAGGGAGTAGACATTTTATACATTCACAACAAAGGCCTCAGCCAATCCCACAGGAAGTTCTGGATCTGTAAAAAACCTTCAATGTGGTCCCAATTTGGGGAGGGAACCCTAGATTTTATCTTCTCACATTAACTAGTCAATAAATGTGGGCATCCTCCTGCCAAAAGGGCATTGTTCTGATCACTTCTTCATGGAACATCTTCATGTGTCTCCAAATCACTCATTCCCTCGCCTCCTTTAAATATTTGCTCAAGCAGGCTGGGCGCGGTGGCTCAAGCCTGTAATCCCAGCACTTTGGGAGGCCGACACAGGCAGATCACGAGGTCAGGAGATCAAGACCATCCTGGCTAACCTGGTGAAACCCCGTCTCTACTAAAAAATACAAAAAACTAGCCGGGCGAGGTGGCGGGCCCCTGTAGTCCCAGCTACTCGGGAGGCTGAGGCAGGAGAATGGCGTAAACCCGGGAGGCAGAGCTTGCAGTGAGCTGAGATCCAGCCACTGCACTCCAGCCTGGGCAACAGAGCGAGACTCCGTCTCAAAAAAAAAAAAAAATTTGCTCAAGTATCATTTTCCCTATGAGATCAACCCTACTCCCTCTATTTCCTCCTGGAGTCCCTCCTACTCCACAGGCTTCTCATCACTCGATTCTGCTCCTCATGTTTCCTTTCCTATTGCACTTTTCACCTCATAAGTCACTATGTAACTTACAACATAAGTTACAGATATGTAACATAGGTTACATAACTTATAACACCTTATAAGTCACTATGTAACTTCTAACATTTCCTTTATTATTTATTATGTGCTTCTCTCAACTCAGATTAAGGTAGATACATTTCTTTGTTTGTTCACACATCTAGAAAGCACCTGCAACAGGGCAGGTGCTCAGTATTTGTTAAAACACACGGAAACCATGGCTTTGTACCTGTTTACTCTCTCTAAATCTACCCTCAACAATTCCTTTCCCTCCACATTTATGACTGTTCAATGTTATCAGGAAGAGAAATAAATCATAATCTGAAGGAACAAAAATTTAATGGTAGCCACAATTCTAGTAGAACCATGACCTCAACTAAATTTCCTCACATCTCAGAACTCAGTATTCTGTACTTACCTCCCACTGGGACGTATCTTTTCTCAGGCTTCACAGATAATTTTCTTCTCCAGTTATCTTATGATTCTTTTTGTATAATTTCATTAATCAGCATTAACAGCCTTCTGGGAATCGCTCACTTCACAAATGTTTTTTGGAGGTAATCTCAATTCTCCCTGAAGACTCTGTCTCTGCACTCACAGATGAGAAGAAAATCACTCCCAGAAAGAGATGAGAGCATGGAATCCCAAGTCTTTATCTCACTGTTCAGATGACCTCTCCTGACAAATGCACAAGATACGACAACTGCGGCCACTATCCTAGTTGGAAACACAATTTGGTAAGTGGCTGTTCTTTTCAGATAAACATACGGAACTTAGATGAAATGTATTTCAGGAAATGCCGTGAGTAACATTATATGAGGGGGGGGAAATTCTGCTCTCCTGGATTAGAACATCACTGACAGAGGTCGGAGAAAATTTCCTGAGGGATCAGAGACTGTAATTTTCCACTGGATGCTAAGATTCCAGCTGTAGGGCTTGTAAGTATCCTTCCTCCCTCTTCTCTGAGACAGCTTCGTCTGAAATCTCCAATTTACCCTCAACGATTAAACACCTAGAACCTCACTATAGTCACGCAAGTCTTCACTCAAAACACAGGGGCATAGCAGTAAGATTGTGATCCTTAGCTGTCATCTATGGAGTGGGCACTTGGTATTTGAGGGGCACATTTTGAATAAATAATTTCAAAATCATTTCAAAAATTTTCTCAAAAACACCTGTGATTTAAACATTTCTTTGAGATTCTAGGTATTCTACTAATCTGTTGTGTTTCTACCCACCATGGAACTCACATTCCCCACTGCAAAATACAAATTTCTATTGTATTCACCCCTCACTCCTGAACATAAATTTATCCTCACAAATTTCTGCCCAGATGACATTTTGATGGCTATTTACACATCCCCATCTCAGACAGCACAATGTACATAATTTGGCCCCTAATGGAGCCTCTATGAAAAGTCCTTTAATCAGGGGAATAGATGAGTCCTTATTTGTCTTGAATGTCTCTACTTCCTCCAGGACAGAAGTGATCAGTGACCACAGCTGGTTCAGGAATCACAGGATCTTGCAAAGTTGTCTCCGATTGACATGAACTGGCTGGATTCTCACTCCAGGTCTATCACCTTCTTATTTGTTAATGAAATATTTGTCTTCAGACATTATGACAGATATCCAATGAGTTTCAGAAGGTTTGAAAACGGGCCGGGCGCGGTGGCTCAAGCCTGTAATCCCAGCACTTTGGGAGGCCGAGATGGGCGGATCACGAGGTCAGGAGATCGAGACCATCCTGGCTAACACGGTGAAACCCCATCTCTACTAAAAAATACAAAAAACTAGCCGGGCGAGGTGGCGGGCGCCTGTAGTCCCAGCTACTCGGGAGGTTGAGGCAGGAGAATGGTGTAAACCTGGGAGGCGGAGCTTGCAGTGAGCTGAGATCCGGCCACTGCATTCCAGCCTGGGCGACAGCGAAACTCCGTCTCAAAAAAAAAAAGAAAATGATGGACCCTTTAGACATGAATAGCCTACATGGTGAACTTACAGAGGCGACGCCACTGGTCAACAAACAGCTGCTCTACCAAAAAAGCCTGGAGTTACAAAGCGAGTGAACATTTTTGCAGAGCTAGAAACTAATTCCAATAAGGCTAAAAACCTGCTACTGCTGGTAGGGAAAATCTTAACTATTCACAGTCAAATGCTTTTGTTGCGAGGTTATTTAGGTTGATGTTGATAAGGGAAAAGTTCCCTTGTCCTCCTGGCAGGGCTTGCGACAGGGGTGTGGCTTGCTTCTTCAGTGCCCCGCTGCTCAAACCTCCAGGGGAATATACAGACGGGTGGGCTGTGGGGCTCCGACCCCAGTGGCAGTGTCTAGGGGTGAATGTTTACAGCTGAAGCCCCAGTGGGCGTGTTACAGGGTGCCCTTTTAGTTTAGCCGTCCGCAGGCAGTTTATGTTAGCTCAATTAGATCCCTGCCTCATCGCAAGGACAGAGGGCTTTCTGTATCCCGGGGTTCCTGTCTTGGTGTACCAGAAGAATCAGATCACACATGGGCTTGGAGGATGACTGCGATGTTTTGAGTGGAAGTAGCTCTCAACAGTTAGGGGAGCCAGAAGGGAGATGGTTTTCCCCTGGAGTCGGGCTGCTCCCACCTGCTCTCCTCCGACTGCACCAGCCAAACTCTGCGTCCTTCTGGTGGGTGGCCTGCCCGCGTGCCAGCGTCTGTCATGTCTTCTCCCGCCAACATGTTCCTCTCGATGTCCAGCGGCATGTGTGTCTGCTTCCTAGGTCGGAGTATTTATACACACCGGATGGGGGCGGGAACAGGATGGGGGCGTGGCAGGCCAGGGCGGTCTTGGGAAATGCAAAATTTAGGCAGGAAAACAAAAATGCCTGTCCTCACCTAGGTCAGTGGGCACAGGGCCGGGGTAGAACCCTAGCCAGGGACCACACCCTCCTGTACCCAGCACTTCCCTTCCCCACTTCCGTATCATTTAAAGGGACCCTGCCCTTCCCTCCCCGGCACTCCCCTTCCTCACTTCCGTATCAATGTCATCACCCTGGACTGACACCAGGAATCACTGTAATGTGGGCTTAATAAGAACAGAGCTCAGCTGGCCGCGGTGGCTCACCCTGTCATCCCAGCACTTTGGGAGGCCGAGGCGGGTGGATCGCTGGAGCCCAGGAGTTCGAGACTAGCCTGGGCAAGATGGCAAAACCCCATCTCTACAAAAAAATATGTAAAAATTAGCCAGGTATAGTGGCGCGCGCCTGTAGTCCCAGCTACTCTGGAGGCCGAGGTGGGAGAATCACTTGAACCTGGGAGGGGGAGATTACAGTGAGCCGAGATCGAGATCGCGCCACTGCATTCCAGTCTGAGCAACAGAGGGAGACCCTGTCTCAAAACAAAACATAAACAAAGCAAACAAACAAAAATCGGAGCTTACAGTCAAGGTGAATTTCACGTTTGCCTGTATTCAGTTTTAGCATTATATAAACCAAAAGAAGAATGCCATAAAGGCTACAGGCAGATAATACAGAGAAGTATTACTGGAAAAGGAACCAGAAAGAGTAAATATCTCCTAAACGTATGATGGGACAGAAAGATAAATGTCTTTTACATATAGTTAATGTCTGTTTGATTAGTCTTATTTACATTCTCCTTTTAAAAGGTCTTACATTTAGCATCTTAGAACCCACAAAATTTAAATATTTAATAGAAACTTAAAATTTCTGTATCAGAGGACAGAAATATATTTTTCTCACACGTGATTAGTCAAATTGCCACTATTAATCGTATTAATGTTTTGTTAAATAATAGTATTTCTGTAGCGAAAAGCAAACAGTACGGAAAGATAATTTCAAACACCTAGTTTTCATATTTTTGCGTTAAAGTAATAACATATTTTGGTATACATTATCATTTTTTTTGTTTTTGCTTTTTCTGACCTGGTGTGTTACTGCCCTGGGTTGGCCCTCTAAGAAGCTGGCCACCTACTTCGGGCCTCAGGTGTCAGTCGCCCCCCGACTCCCCAAAATCACCCAGCTTATAGGTCTACAAGCTTCCCGCTCTGCGAGCGCCTGCGCCTGCGCACCCTCAGCCGGACGGGAGCGCCCAGAAGTCTCCGGGTGCCGGTGGGAGGCCTTGTGGACTGCGCCGCGCATGCTCGGCGGTGTGACGGCTCCGGACTACATTTCCCACAGGATACTGCGATCCGGCCAATGTAGCCTGAAACTACATTTCTCAGAGGCCCCTGGAACGACCTCAACCCCTACCTCCTCGCCAGTTCATTGTGGTCGTTGACCCGGCAGCGACCTTAGGAGTTTTGCGAGGTAGAAGTCGGCCCCCGGCTCAGAGGTTAGAGCAGCCCCGCCGGGAAACCTGAATTTCTGCAAAGGAACACAGTTAGCACCGGGAGTTCTGCAGACCTGGGTCGGCGCGGAACCTGAACTGAGACATGCGTGAGCGTTGGATGGACCGGGAGAGGATCTCGGGCCTGCGAGTGCGGAAGAGGCAGGGAAAGGGAAGGTGCGTGGACAGGGCCGGTGTGCACCCGCGAAGACTGGGTGCATGGCCTCCATGCGAATCTGACCTGTTAATATTTGTTACTATTTTGGATAAAATCACTGTAATTGATTTATGTAAAGGAGCAAAAGACTCTTCAAGTCTCAATTTAAAAAGGAAATGATAGATATGATACCTTGTGCATGCAGCGGGAAGAAATGGGAGTGCCAGGAAGCCTCTTCTTGTTTTGTAAAAACTTTATAAGTATTTACACCTTTTTTTAAAAATGAGAGCAATGTCATCTGAAAATTATCAGTGCAGGGAAAAGGACTTCAAAGGATCTGTTGTGCAGATTACTTTCCTAATGACAAAATTATGTAAGAAAGGAGAGCAAGATGACAGCTGTAAACATTTCCGTCAATCTCCATATTGCTCAGAAATAGGATCCAGGCTTTTCTTAAGGTTCTTCAATTTTGCATTATCCCACAGCAGTAGTTCTCTCTCTCTAGCTGCTAGGGGACAGAGGAAATTTAAACATCAGAGAATCTTTTCTGTTGGTTTTTTGTTTTTACAAGCCCTACAGCTGGAATCTTAGCATCCAGTGGAAAATTACAGTCTCTGATCCCTCAGGAAATTTTCTCTGACCTCTGTCAGTGATGTTCTAATCCAGGAGAGCAGAATTCCCCCCCCACCACATAGGCCAGGCTGGTCTCAAAGTCCTGACCTCAAATAATCTGCCCACCTCAGCCTCACAAAATTACTAACTCAATATAGATCCACAGGATAACTTTTATGTCACTATGGAAAAAAGTGTTTATTAATACAAGGAAAAACACTTATGATCTGACATAATAAACTTGAAGCTTGAGGAGTTATTCAACAAACTTGTGTCATGGCTATTTGCTAAGGCAGATTTTATTCTACAGTTGGAGAAAGAGATCATAGCTATCTTCCTCTTAAAGGGAGAGTAATATAGAGACTAATCCTTTTTGAGAATTTGTTTAGTTAGATACCTAGCAGGCAATATCTTTGTATATACTCTTTTACATAAAAGGGAAACTAGGATTATTTTGTCCATTTCACCACAGATACGGAGTATGGTGATATCCTACAATATATAGGACATTTTGTCCACAGCAGCAGGATTCATCTAGAACATGCAGATACTATGCTTATCCACTTCCCATGTTATAAGCTTCCAGCCTATGTTATTGTTCCCTTACTACATGGAAACGTTTATTTCATCTCCTTTCACCTTGAAAGCATTTTCTTTGATTTCACCAGAAATATGTGGGTTTGCAGTTTCAGGGATCAGTGACATTTGAGGATGTGGCCATAGCCTTCTCCCAGCAGGAGTGGGAGAGTCTGGACTGTTCCCAGAGGGGCTTGTACAGAGATGTGATGTTGGAAAACTACAGGAACTTGATGTCAATGGGTAAGTGTACCTTTTTCAAATACTTGCGAATCTGCTCCCTGTTATACTTTCTCCATTATAGATTTTAGGGCTATCTTAAGAACTGAACACAATTTCTTCTTGTTGCCAGAGAAATCATTTGAGCTTTGTTAGGTTGGAAATGACCCAATGGCAGGATTAGAATTCTGGATTGTTTATTGCAAAACATTGACAAAAGAGGCCAGGTTTTCTATTATGTTTTTACTCTGAATTGCTCTGAACGTTCTGTGAAAATCTGACCCACCTTGCAGGCAAAACAGCTAGACAAAGGGTCTTGATTTGTTCTATCTGAAGAGCCTATATAACTTATATGCCGGCGGATTGGATAAACAAATCATTTAAAACTGGAGCTACCTGATTTTATTTCGTATAATATAATCTGATTTTATGGTTAAAATTCATCATCTCTGAACTTTGCATTTAAGAGTAAATGCAAATCAAATCTATATCCTATAGATGTAGATGTCTAAGGAGACTTTGTTTTTCTCTTAGCAAAATAACAATAATAATGTTAGTAACACACAGTGTGCTTACTGTGTGCTGGTTCACTGTTCTCTGCTCTTTATATTAATATATATTTGTATTAACTGATTTTTATCCTTACAAGCACTCTATAGGTGCTAACCATTTTAGATGAGAATTCTAAAGCACAGTGTATTTAAGTGAGTTATGCAAGACCACACAGCCCATAGGTGACGGTAGCAGAAACTTGAACCCAGGCACTTAGGTTCCACAATCCGTGTTCTCAATCACAATGTCATACTTTTTTTTTTTTTTTTTTTTCTTTTTGAGACATAGTCTCACTCTGTTGCCCAGGCTGGAGTGGAGTATAATGATCTCAGCTCACTGCAACCTCCACCTCCCAGGTTCAAGCAATTCTCCGGCCTCAGCCTCCCTAGTAGCTGGGATTACAAGCATACACCATCATACCCAGCTAATTTTTGTATTTTTGGTAGAAACAGGGCTTCACCATGTTGGCCAGGCTGGTCTCGAACTCTTGACCTCAAGTGATCTGCCCACCCTGGCCTCCCAAAGTGCTGGGATTACAGGCATGAGCCATTGGGCCCTGTTTTTTATCAAGACACAAAAAATAAATAAGTATACACTTATCTATGTTTATAATAGATAGATAGATAGATTTCATTTAAAATAAAACCTTTCAGCCGGGCGTGGTGGTTCATGCCTGTAATCCCAGCACTTTGGGAGCCCAAGGTGGCGGATCACAAGGTCGAGAGATTGAGACCATCCTGGCCAACATGGTGAAATCCCATCTCAACTAAAAATACAAAAATCAGCTGGGCATGGTGGCACATGCCTATAGTCCCAGCTACTCGGGAGGCTGAGGCAGCAGAATCCCTTGAACCTGGGAGGCAGAGGTTGCAGCGAGCTGAGATCGCGCACTACACTCCAGCCTGGTGACAGAGTGAGACTCCATCTCTAAATAAATAAATAAATAAAACCTTTCTCTACCTATCTGGAATTATGAATCCTCTTACTCTTCTCATCTCTGAGATATAAAGGTCACTGTCATTTGACCTTTCATTTATGGCAAATTTAACCAAAGCTGAAAGTATTTTTGAATTCATATTTTATTTCTTTTCCACGTTCTTATCTCATAAGCAGGACATTCCCTTTCTAAACCACATGTGATCGCCTTATTGGAACAATGGAAAGAGCCTGAGGTGACAGTGAGAACAGATGAAAGAAGATGGTGCACAGGTGAGTAAGAGCATGGCAGGTAGGGAGGCCATCGTTGCTGGAAACAGCCCAGCTGTCAGGCAGGAGGTGCATTTCTGCCACGTTTGGAAGTTTCTCTTCAAAGCCCTACGGCCTGGGTAGAAAAAGGCTGAGACTTGGGTAAGAAAGAGATAATCTCACTAGCCTCTCCAAAGGAACTTCATTACCCATTTTAATACTCACCCACGGCAGGGCGCAGTGGCTCAAGCCTGTAATCCCAGCACTTTGGGAGGCTGAGGTGGGCGGATCACGAGGTCAGGAGATCGAGACCATCCTGGCTAACACGGTGAAACCCCATCTCTACTAAAAAATACAAAAACAAAAACTAGCCGGGCAAGGTGGCGGGTGCCTGTAGTCCCAGCTACTCGGAAGGCTGAGGCAGGAGAACTGCGTAAACCCGGGAGGCGGAGCTTGCAGTGAGCTGAGATCCGGCCACTGCACTCCAGCCTGGGCGACAGAGCGAGACTCCGTCTCAAAAAAAATAAAAATAAAAAATAAAATAAAATATGCTCAAAATCATAAACCCTTAGAGAAATGCAAGTTAAAACTACAATGAGATATTATTACTCCATCCCTAGTAGCATTATGAACATTAAAAACACAGATCTTAGCAATTGTTGGTGATTATGTGACAAAACTGGAACTCTTGCTCACAATCAGGGATGCAATTTCATGGGGGACTATACCATTTATGCCAATAACTCTGGCAAATAAAATAAAAGGAACAAACTCTCTTTGAAGACACAAACCACTAAAGTTCACTTAAGAAAAATAAATATATATCCCTATATTTTAAAATTTGTATTTTAATATTTAATATTTTAATAAATTTTAAATAAATATACATCCCTATATTTATTTTAAATTTTACATCCCAGGGGATGTAAAATGGCATAATAATTTTAGAACACAATTTAGCAGTTTCCTAAAATGTAAAATATTCACCTACCCTGCAACAAAGGCATTGCACTTTTAGATTATAACACAAGAGAAGAGAAAGAATATTTCCACACAAAGACCTATACACTAACGGTTACAGTAGCTCAATTTGTAACAGACAAAAACCCACACGCAACTAATAGAAAAGGTGGGAGTGCCAGAGGAAAGAGAGAAACAAGGAGGAAGAGGGACTATTTTTAAGAAATGGCCAAAACTACCCAAATTTGATGAAAGACTTTTTTTTTTTGTACTCGCACTACACAGATGTAAAAAGACATAAATATAAACACCCAAGAAGCTCAATGAGCTCCAAGAAGGATGAATTCAGAGACTCATGCTGAGACACATTATAATCAAACTGTCAAGACAGAGACATAAAGAAAATACTGAAAGCAGCAAAAAAGAAGTGACTCATTACATTCAAGGGATACTCACTAAGATTATCAGATTTCTCATCAGAAACCTTAGAGGGCAGAGGGCAGAAGGCAGAAGGCAGTGGGCTGACATGTTCAAAGTGCTAAAAGAAAAGAACTAACAACCAAGACTCCTAAATCTGACAAAACTATCCACCAAAACTGAGGGAGAATTGAAGACATTCCCAATTGAGGGAAAGTGTTACCAAGAGAACTGCTCTGCGAGAAATGCTACAGGGAGTCCTTCCAATTGAAATGGAAGGACACTAGACAGTAACTCAGTGCCATGAGAAGAAATAAGGATCTCTAGTAAATGCCAATACCTGGGAAAATTTTAAAGTTCATATTATTGTAACTTTGGTTTGTACTCCACTTTTTGTTTTTTACGTGATTTAAGAGATGAATGCATTAAAAAATTATTAATCTATGTTTTCGGACACACAATGTATAAAGAGGTAATTTTATGACATTACTATCTAAAAGTGTTGGGGATGGAGTTGTATAAGATCAGAGTTTTTCTGTGTTATTAAAGATAAGCTGGTAAAAGTTCAAATCAGAGTATTACAAATCTAGGATGTGAAATGTAATCTCCATGGTAACCACAAAGAAAATCGTTATGGAATATACACAAAATGAAATGAGAATGAAATTAAAATGTTTCACTTTTGAAAAATCAAACACACAAAATAGAGAGTAATATAGGAGGCCAGGCGCGGTGGCTCAAGCCTGTAATCCCAGCACTTTGGGAGGCCGAGACGGGCGGATCACGAGGTCAGGAGATCGAGACCATCCTGGCTAACACGGTGAAACCCCGTCTCTACTAAAAATACAAAAAATTAGCCAGGCGAGGTGGCGGGCGCCTGTAGTCCCAGCTACTCGGGAGGCTGAGGCAGGAGAATGGTGTAAACCCGGGAGGCGGAGCTTGCAGTGAGCTGAGATCCGGCCACTGCACTCCAGCCTGGGCGACAGAGCGAGACTCCGTCTCAAAAAAAGAAAAAAAAAAAAAAAAAGAGAGTAATATAGGAAATAAGGGACAAAACTAAAATCACATAGAAAATAAATAGCAAAATGACTGAAATAAGTCCCTCCTTATCAGTAATTACTTTAAATATAACTGGATTAAATCCTCAGAGCAAAACACAGTAACTGGCAGAATGGGTTAAAAAACAAACAAACAAACAACAACAAAAAACACCCATGATCCAACTATATGCTGTCTACTAAGTTTCACTTTAGATCCAAAGACACAAATAGACTGAAAGTAAAAGAATGGAAAAAGATATTCCATGCAAATAGTAACCAAAAGAAAGCAGGGATGGACATACTGTTATCAAACAAAATAGACCTTAAATCAAAATGAGGTTCCATAAGACAAAGAGAGACATTACATATTAAGAAAAGATTCAAGACAGCAAGGACATATAACAATTATAAGCATTTATATACCTAATAACAGACCATCAAAATATACGAAGCAAAAATGGACAAAATTAACAGAATAGACAGTTCTACAACAAAAGAGACTTCAATAACCCACTCTCAATAATAAATAAATCAGAAGGCCAATAAGGAAATAGAGGACTTGAACAATACAATAAGCCAATTAGATCTAACAGAAAATATATAGAATACACTATAACAATAGAATACACTTGCACATGGGATATGCTCCAAAATAGACCATGTTAGGCCATAAATTAAGGATCAATAGATTTAAAAAGGTATATATCATATAAAATATCTTCCCTGATCACAAGAGGATAAAGTTAAGAAAACATGAAAATTCACAAATTTGTAGAAAGTAAATGACACTCTTAAATAATCATTATATCAAAGAAATCACAAAGGAAATTATAAAATAGAGATGAAAGAAAATGAAAACAATATACAAAAACTTGTAGGATACAACAAAAGCAGTACCTAAGGAAGAAATTTATAGCTACAAAGATTATATTAAAACACAAGAAAGATCTCAGATCAAAAATCTAACTTTACAACTTAAAAAAACTTAAGAAAAACTTTATAACTTAAGAAACTTAAGAACAATAGGCCAGGCGCGGTGGCTCAGGCCTGTAATCCCAGCACTTTGGAAGGCCAAGGCGGGTAGATCACGAGGTCAGGAGTTAGAGACCAGTCTGACCAACATGGTGAAACCCTGTCTCTACTAAAAATACAAAAATTAGCCAGGCGTGGTGGCACGCACCTGTAATCCCAGCTACGCAGGAGGCTGAGGCAGGAGAATCGCTTGAACCTGGGAGGCGGAGGTTGCTGTGAGCCAAGATCGTGCCACTGCACTCCAGCCTGGGCAACAGAGCAAGGCTCTGTCTCAAAAAAAACAAACAAACAAACAAACAAAAAACAAAAACACTAAGCCAAAAAGCTAGCAGGAGGAAGGAAATAATAAAGATTAGAGCAGAGATAACTAGAGAATATAAAAGCAATAGAGAAATTTTAGTTAGAAATGACTAAAAAAAAAAATTCAAATTAATAAAATTAGAAATTAAAATGAAGACACTATGATAGAGTCTATATAAATTTAAAAAATTCCAGGAGAGCTATGAACAATTGTATGCCAACAAACTGGATGACCTAGAATGGATATATTCTGTGAAACACAAAATCTACCAAGACTGAATCATGAAAAACTAAAAGGCTGAGTACTAGGCTCATGCCAGTGACCCTAGCACTTTGGGAGACCAAAGCAGGAGGATGCTTAAGCCTAGGAGTTTGAGACTGGCCTGGGCAACATAGAGAGACCCTGTCTCTATAAAAATAAAAATTAGCTGGATATGATGGTGCATGCCTGTAGTCCCAGCTACTTAGGAAGCTGAAGTGGGAGGATCATTGAGCCCAGCAGGTTGAGGCTGCAGTGAGCCATGATCATGCCACTGCACTCCAGCCTGGGTGAAGAAGCGAGACTCCTTCTCTCTCTTTCTCACTCTCTCTCTCTCTCTCAACGTTGAAGAAGAAGAGGAAGAGGAAGGAGAGGAAGAGGAAGAAGAATAAGAATAAGAGGAAGAAGAAAACCTCCCAACAAGAAAAACACAAAAGCCCTGACCTGACAGCTTATCTGGTGAATATTACTATACACTTAAAGAACTAACACCAATCCTTCTTAAAATTTTCCACAAAACGGAAGGAGAGAACATTTCCTAACTCATTTTATGAAGCCAGAATTGCCCTGATGCCAAAGCCAGACAAACATAAGAAAACTACAGACCAATATCCCTTATGAACATTGATGCCAAAATCCTCAATCAAATATTAGCAAGCCAAATTAAGCAGCATGCTAAAAGGATTATACACCATGTCCAAGTGGGATTTATTCCTAGAATGCAAGGATGGTTCAACACATGAAAAACAATCAATATACTATTCCATATTGACAGAATAAAGGAAAAAAAATCATCTCTTTTGATGCAGAAAAAGCGTTTGACAAAAATTCAGTACCATTTCATGTAAAAAAAAAACTCAAAAAATGAAATAAAAGGAAACTATGTCAATGCAATAAAAGCCATATATAAAAAACCCATAGCTAACATCATTCTCAATGGTGAAAAACCAAAAGCTTTCTGATCAGGAACAAGGCAAAGATGTCCTCTCTCTATTTCTGTTCAACATACTCTAAGTCCTAGCCAGAGTAACTATGGAAGAAAAGAAGTAAAAGGCAGCCAAATTGGAAAGGAAGAAGTAAAATTATTTCTGATCACAGGTGATATTACATGTAGATAATTCTAAAGTTTTCACACACACACACAAAAAGACTGTTAAAATTAATAAATGAATTCAGCAAACTAGCAGGATAAAAAATCAACACAGAAAAATGACTTACATTTCCATACACTAACAATGAACAATCTGAAAAGGAAATCATGAAAACAGTTCCATTTACATTAGCATCAAAAGTAATAGAATGCTTAGGAATTAACCAAGGAGGTGAAAACTTGTACAATGAAAACTACAAAACACTCATGAAAGAAAACAAAAACATAAATAAATGGAATGAAATTCCATATTCACAGATTAGGTAACTTAATATTATTAAGATGTCAATACTACCCAAAGTGATCTATATATTTAATGGAATCCCTACTATAACCCCAATAATATCTTGTGCAGAAATATAAAGATTCATTCTAAAATTAATATGGAATCTCAAGGGACTCTGAACAGCCAAAAGAATATTGAAAAAGAACAAAGTTGAAGGTCTCACACTTCCTAATGTTAAAACTTACTACAAAGCTACAGTAATCAAAACAGCATGAAATTGGTGTAAGGACAGACATACACACCAATAGAATAAAATGGAGCCCAGAAGTAAACTCTCACATATATGCTCAAATGATTTTTGACAGGGGTGCCAAGACCAACCAATGGGGAAAAGACAGTCTTTTGAACAAATGGTGTTAGGAAAACAGGATATTCACATGCAAAACAATGAATCCGGACCCTTACCTAACACCATATACAAAAATTAACTCCAAAAAGTGACTCAAAATGAATCAAAGACCTAGATGTAAGAGCTAAAACTATAAAAACTCTTAGAGACATAGGTGGCAATGGTTCCTCAGATATGACACCAAAGGCAGAGACACCAAAAGAAAACATAGACAAATTGAACCTCATGAAAATTTAAAATTTTCTAATCAGACACTATGAACAGAGTAAAAAGGTCCACAGAAT
>NC_045454.1:22408992-22433061 GCF_002776525.5 Piliocolobus tephrosceles | reverse complement strand
TTTTTTTTTTTTTTTTTTTTTGAGAGGGAGTCTCACTCTGCTGCCCAGGCTGGAAGTGCAGTGGCATGATCTCGGCTCACTACAAGCTCCGCCTCCCAGGTTCACACCATTCTCCTGCCTCAGCCTCCCAAGTAGCTGGGACTACAGACGCCCGCCACCACACCCAGCTAATTTCTTGTATTTTTAGTAGAGACAGGGTTTCACCATGTTAGCCAGGATGGTCTCCTCTCCTGACCTCGTGACCACCCGCCTCGGCCTCCCAAAGTGCTGGGATTACAGGTGTGAGCCACCACGCCTGGCACTGAAAAATTTAAAACTTTGTTTACTGTTGGTAAGAATGTGAAAGGGTGCAGCTCTGTGGAAAACAGTGTATGGCAGGTCCTCAAAAAACGAAAAATAGATTTACTATATCATCTAGTAATTCTACTTCTGTGGATATACCCAAAAGAATTGAAAGTAGGGTCTTGAAGAGATATTTGTGCACTCATGTTTGAAGCAGCATTATTCGCAATAGGCAAAAGGTGGAGGCAACCCAAGCATCCATTGACACATGATAGATAAGCAAAATGCAGCACATACAAGGAAATACTAATCAGCCTTGAAAAGGAAATTCTAACATATGCTCCAACATTGATGAACCTTGAGGATATTATGCTAAGTGTGAAATAAGCTAGCTACAAAAAAACAAATACTTATTATTCTACTTATATGAGGTACCTAGAGTGGTCAAATTCATACAGACAAAAAGTAGAATGGTGGTTCTGAGGGGCTGGGGAAGGGAGAATGGGCAGTTATTGCTTGTTATAGAATTTCATTTTTGCAAGATTGAAGAGTTCTGGAGACGAATGGTGGCGATGGTTGCACAACAATACAAATCTACTTAATACCATTGAAGTATATACTAAAAATGGTTAGGATAGTAAATTTCATATTAAGTGTATTTCATCAGATTTTTTTAACATTTTAAAATAAACCATAAAAAACTATGGTGCACTCACCCAGAATAGCACTACTCAGTAGTAAAAGGAATGAACGATATATACACACAGCATGGATGATTCTCAAGATAATTATGCTGCATGAAAGAAACCAGACCAAAAAAAAGAGTATAAATACTTTATGATTCCATTGTGTTAATTCTAGAAAAGGCAAACAAATCTAAAGTAAAAAATGTAAATCAATGGTTTCCTGGGGAAGGCAAGGAGGGACTGTAAAGGGGCATGAGGTAGCTCTGTAGGTGATGGATACGTTCATTATCATGATGATGGTATTGGTTCCCTGAGTGAACATAACAAATGTACAAAACTTAACAAATATGTATAATTATTGCATGACAATTACATATCAACAAAGCATTAAAACAAACTGTTGCACATAAAAATCCAACCTCCTACTCATTTTAGAAAATCCAATTTGGCAACCCTGTATTGATTCTGCCATCTCTTTCTTCTTGCCTTGGGAGCAAAGAATGGCTGGCTATGTCATAGATGCTACAATCCCTGTAGTATAGGATCTGCTTTTTTCTCAGTCCCTATTTTCCAGCTAGCACAGCACTGGCCTTGAGATGCACAGCCCAGAGATCGTAACCCACAAAACCAAAACCTTTGGATTATTTGCTCTGCCAGTAACATTAGTCATAGGACAGAGGTCTAGAGGTCCTGAGAATTTCTGCAAACCCTGAATCCTGCACAGCCACATTCAAGGGAGCATTCATGGATGCACCTTTAGAACACGTCTATTTCTGCTGGTTTGCTATAATCTCGCCTATTCCCTATTAATCACATCCAGTGTTTCTGTACAAATTATGGTCCCAGCTGGGCCTGGTATGTCTTACAGTTAAAGAGATACCTGCCTAAGGCTGAACTTAGGGCATAAGGCTCCTTGGCAGGTGCTAAACAGCATTTGCTTTACAGTGTTGGGGAATATGGGGCACCCCCTGGGAATAAGGGACCCAATTCATGCTGTTCCCACATGCACTAGAGTTTGTCACAACTGCCCCCTCCTGGGGGCAGATTCCTGCCATTCAGACTACAATATTACACCCATAAATTCCTACACTTTTTCCTAGGAGGCCTTGGTGGCAATGCCAATGAGGCCAAGTCTGGATTGACAGTTGTTCTCTGTCATCCTCCTGTCACCTCCAAGATAATCTGGAGACTCCTTCAGTTTGGTAGATCTTAACTCTGTTCTTGAACCACCTCACACAGTGATCAGAACATGGACGATTAAAGGCAGCTTTATCATAAGGCCATTATCATCGCATGAACCAGGGTGATGCACAGGAGATAAGTAGTTGTGCAGAGTAACATGAAGGCTGGACAAATCCTTCAGAGGCATGAGACCAACAATGTCCCAGAAAAAGGGAAACCTTCTCTAGGACAAGCTGTCGGCAAAACCCTGTTCAGGACTTCACAGCCACAGGCTGGTCATGTCCACAGCTAAACCAGCCACACAGGGCGGGAACGACATCTTCCCATGGCTTCAGACTACTCCTTATTCCCTTTAGGGATTGGAAAGAGAGAGGAGAGGTCTGCCTTCCCTGAGCACAGTGGAGTGGTGGACACATTCTCTGGAGAGCTGCAGTGTGTGGTGCTGACATGGCTTCTATCACAACCCCAGCAGTGAAAAAAAGGCTGATAAAATCCATGGTAAGAGAATGTAACTAGTCCCCAGAAAGCTTCCAACAGAGCTAGCATTCCTAGGGAACCTCCCCAGGGTGGGTGCTTGGATGAACAAGGTTCAACTTGTAGTTGACAGCACCCTCATAAGGTCTGTTCTCAGAGCTTATCTCTGGTGTGTGCTGTTGCATTGAACAGGGAAGGAGCACATTCTCCATGCTCCTTTCTCTGGTATGAATCTTCTGATGCCGAATGAGGGTAGGCCTTTGGTTGAAGGCTTTCCCACATTCGCTGCATTCATAAGGCCTATCTGGTTTGTGAACTTTCAGGTGCTGCCTCAGATTGGACCTCTGCCTGAAGGTTTTCCCACATTCACTGCACTCATAAGGCCGCTCGCCAGTGTGAAGTCTCCGGTGGTTATGGAGGCTGGAGCTTTGGTTGAAGAATTTCCCACATTCACTGCACTGGTAAGGCCGTTCGCCAGTGTGAAGTCTCCGATGGCTATTGAGGCTGGAGCTCTGGCTAAACAACTTCCCACATTCATTGCACTCATAAGGCCGCTCACCAGTGTGAACTCGCTGATGTTTCATGAGGTCAGAGCTTCGGCTGAAGGCTTTCCCACACTCGCCGCACCCATGAGGCCGCTCGCCAGTGTGAACTATCTGATGTTGAATGAGGCTGGCGATGTGGCTGAAGAATTTCCCACATTCATTGCACTTGTAAGGTCTTTCTCCAGTGTGAACTCTCCAATGTTTAATTAGGCTGGAGTTGCAGTTGAAGGATTTCCCACATTCACTGCACTCATGGGCACTTCTGCCCGTATGAACCCTCTTATGATGAATGAGGTTGGAACGCTGGCTGAAGAACTTCCCACAGTCACTGCACTCATATGGCTTTTCACCAGTGTGAACCCTCTTATGCTGAATGAGGTTGGAACTTCGGCTGAAGAATTTCCCACAGTCACCGCACACATGAGGGCTTTCACCAGTGTGAACCCTGCGATGTTTAACAAGGCTGGAGTGCTGGCTGAAAAATTTCCCACATTCGCAGCACTCATACGGTTTTCCTCTATTGTGAACTTTCTGGTGTTGAGTGAGGTCAGCGGCATAAGTGAAGAAGATTCCACATTTGCTGCATTCATAAGGCCTTTCTCTGCTGTGGATTCTCTGGTGCTGAACAAGAGTGGATTTGTCATTGAAGGCATCCCCAGAGTCACAGCACTTGTTATGCCTTAGTGCAATGTGAAAATCCACCACACTTTCGGTGGCCTTGTGCGGCTCCCCATCGCTGGGAGTGACCTCACGCTGCAGAAACCCTGCTGTGGCCACAAAGTCCTCCCCGCCCTCCCTGCAGGTGGAAAGCTGATCTGATGTGTGGTCTCCCCAGGTCTTTACAGGCAAAGCCTGGCCCTCCTCCCTTCTGATAGGGTTGTGTACGTTCTGCTGCACCTGCTTCTGGGGAAGGTTTGCACTGAACTCACAGCCTTTCACATATGCCTCACACAGAAACGGTTTCTGCCTGGGATGTGTTGTCTGGTGTTCAGCCAAATGCAAAATATCTTTCAAACGTAGGCCACATATGTCACAGGGGCAGGTCTTCTGGGGGCATAGAGTTGCCTGGGGACTCCTGTCCTGTGCCACTCCTTCTACAGAAACATGCTCAGAAGGTAAGTCCTTGCCCTCTGTTCCACGGCAAAAATCTGAAAGCAGAGAAATGCTGGTGAAGTTCGTATAAGCTTTAATAGAAGGAAAAACCCCCATCACCTATGCTTGGCTGACCCAAGAATGAGTCCATGGGATTGTTGGCAACACAAGAAGGCTCAGGTCAGGGTAAGGAATAATCTGCTCTGCCATACTGTGCCTGGCCAGGTCACAAAATACGGGAGGTCTTATCAGGACCAGAAACACAAGGATGGGGGACAGTATTGGGCAGAGAGGCAAGGTCTCCCACTCATTTCTCTTTAAAGGCCTTTTGGCAGGGCCTGGGCTGCTGGTAACCTGTGAGGGCTATGCAGTGCGAGCATCTAGACCCGGTAAAACCTGTAACTGAGGCCGGGCGTGGTGGCTCAAGCCTGTAATCCCAGCACTTTGGGAGGCCGAGACAGGCGGATCACGAGGTCAGGAGATCAAGACCATCCTGGCTAACACGGTGACACCCCGTCTCTACTAAAAATACAAAAAAAAAACTAGCCGGGCGAGGTGGCGGGCGCCTGTAGTCCCAGCTACTCGGGAGGCTGAGGCAGGAGAATGGCGTAAACCCGGGAGGCGGAGCTTGCAGTGAGCTGAGATCCGGCCACTGCACTCCAGTCCGGGCGACAGAGCGAGACTCCGCCTCAAAAAAAAAAAAAAAAAACCTGTAACTGAGTAGCTGGTGTTCAAGCACATCAAAGAAAAGCATGTATCTAACAACATATTAAGCGTAGGCCGGTGTTGGAAAGTGCTGCAGAGGAAGCTGAAAGAGAGAAACAGAGGCCAGAAAGGTGGGGCATAGACAAGAGGCCCAACTCAGAATAGCAATGGTAAGCGGATAATGTGTTAAGCACGGGAAAGGAAAAGCAGACATGTGGTCTGGCTACTGGCTTTGGTATCAAATGATGATGAATAGGAGAGAAGATGCTGGTATGATGTAAACACAGTGGTGATGTCACATCCTCCCCCAGCTCCCGTCACTGCTTACCAGAACCAGGCCTGCCATAAGCCCCTCTGGCCATGGCTGACGTCATATCCACACTGTCAGGCACCCAGGGCTCTTTCCCCATCTCCAGCTGGGAAACGATGTGGGATCTGAAAGATATAAGTCCTAAGGGAAAGACAGAGTGGGTGAGTGGCCAGTGCCCAGTTGAACTACCCCATGACAGACTACAGGACAGGAAACTCCATATGACACAGGGACATCGGGTGGTCATGGCAAGAGGTAACCACGTCAGTGATTAGAATTCCTGGCACAGTCTGGCTAAGGAAATATTAGCAAGAGGAAAGGCACAGAATTTAAACCACAGAACTGTCAGATCTGGATAATCACCCAGGAGGGAATGGCCAAGTCAGAGGGAGTCACGCAGCTGACTGCAAGACCCCTCATGCCTGGAGTTTCCCTGCAAGGCTTCAGGCAGCAGGTGTGGGGGCCGCTCAGGGAGACGAGGGAACAATATACATAGCTCAGCCCCAGAAGCCACAACACACATACCAGGAAAGTGGGGATGGAAAGCAGTGCCAGTGGTCTGGCTGTGGGAAGGAAAGAGCCGTTTCTTGGGCAAAGAGGACAGGCAGAGATGAGCTCGGGACACCAGGGTAGGGGTGACAGCCTTACCCAGCGAGGCTATAAGTGCAAAGTTTTCCAGCATCACATCGCAATACAGGAGTCTCTGAGCCTCATCGAGGAGCCCCCACTCCTCCTGGGAGAAGTAAATGGTCACGTCCTCAAAGGTCACGCAGCCCTGCCATGATGGGGACAGTTTGTTCCATGATCGGTCTCTGTCCTTGGGACTCGCTGTCCATCCCCTGCTCACCCTCCTCCCCAGCTCCACAGCTCCAGGAGGCAGTAGGCCCTGGTTCTGTGGGCGCCTCCTGTGACCACTGTGTCAGCCCAGAGCAGCAACAGGCAGGGGACAGAGAGGCTCCCTCCAAGCTCTGGGCCTGAAGTCCATGGCCCAACTCCTTCTTCTGGCAGCCTCTTCCCCTAGTGTCACCAGTGTCACACTTCTCAAAGATACAAATGTGGGCTTCTCTCCCTTAAGCCCCAGTCCAGAGCCCTGGGGTGATCAGCTCACACTCCCTCCCACGTGCATTTCACTCTTTGGACTGCACCATCCTCACAGCTCCAGACCTCACCACGGCCTCCCATTGCCACTGCCACCCTCTCCCCATCCTGGTCCCTATCATAGCCATCTCCACGGGCTCCCATGTGTCACTCTGCACACAGCATCCAGAGAGTACCTGGCAAACACAGCCACCATCCCAGCCTGCCCCCAGATCTTTGATGGCCTCCACTGCCAAGGGCAACACCTAGATAACAGGGAGAGGGAGTGCTCCACCCTTGCCTTGGAGCCCCCCAGCTCCCCTGGCCTGGCTTCAACCTAAGCCACCCACAGCACACATGGATGTCACATACCCTTGGCCTTCTTTGTTGCACATTCTCACCGTGTCATCACTCACACTTATTGAAAAAAGAAAAAAAAAAAAGCCAACCTCTCTGGCCATCCTACCCCCACCCAAGGCCAGCAACTCTGCCAATTGACCCCTCTTGGCCCAAGTTAATTCCCCAGCCCGAGGACAAACCCCATCAAGGGTCACCACAGAAGCCTGGTGAGAACATAGGTGAGTGTGTAACATAGGTGAGTGTGTAAGCACCAGCCCAGGCCTCACTGCAATATTACCTCCTCTACTGCTAAGCCTCAGCATCCATCTCATTCACCTCTACACCCTTTGGGATGATCTGGCCACCTGCCAGACCCTCTGATACACCCACATAGTGCCCCACCACCACCACCATGACCACTACTGTTCCTCACCTGTCTTTATGATGCCAACCAAGCCACGGTCCCCAAGCAAGAACCCTGCTCTCAGTTTTCCAGCCCCACCTTCCTCTTTTTTTTTTAACATCATTGTCACCATGACCTGAAGTTTCACCTCCTAAATCTGACACACAGCTACACTCCCGTCCACACACCAGATGGCACATTTTGGATGTTTCTAACAGTTGAAATAAACAAAGACCAATGAAATGAGAAAAGCCAAGGCTCCTTACTCAAAGCTCACTATAGCAAGAGAGACTCAACGCAAGCTGGGAGTGGGAAAGTTTTATAGCGAAAGAAAAGGAAGGCTTCAGGCATGCCCTGGTTGGAGGCTCCTGTATGAACTAGAAGTGGGCATCCTATGTGATTGGTTAGGGTGCATATCTGCCTTTCTCTGGTTGGTCTTAAATCAGAAGCAGGAGCAAACATTAGGAAAGCTGTCTGTTATTAATCAAACCCTGGCCATTTGGGACTGCTCATTACACAAGTTATTGTTTTAACTTCCTGGATTGTCAGTCCAGATAGCAATCTGGCTTCCTGTGGGTTTGACAGACAGCAGGCTGGCTTCCTGCTGTGTGGGTTGTTTATTGTAGATAAGGGGGTTGGTTTCCTGGGCAGGTTCTGGGGCAGAGTTCTATTTGTATACATCATCTGGCCATTGTTCTCATGAATATCCAGCCTCTCATAACCTTAACAACTCCCTCAGAACACCCTGTGTGTTTAGCTGCCCACTCTTCAACTCCATTTGGGAGTCTCTGGGAAATCACAGGCTCAACCTGGCCAAAACCTAACTTCTACTGCTTCCACGGAAAATTCCTCCCACAACCAACTTCTCAGTTCATGAAGCTGGATTCACCAAACCAAAAACCATGGATTCTTCCCTCGTCTTTCTCACCCTCCACATCGGAAAATCTGTTCAGCTTGACTTAAAAGGCATCAAGTTCCCAATCAAGTCCTCTACCTCCAGTCCCCACTCTGGTCCGGACAGCAGCAGCAGTGGCCTGGGCTATTCCATTAGGCTACTCCTTGCCTTCCCCGCCTGAAGCCCACCCCCATTCAGTTCTCCACTCTGCATCCACAGGGAGCCTATTAAGACCTGAGTCACAACATCTTCCTCCTCTGCCCTAAACCTTCCATGGCTCCCAATACCCTCAAAACAGAGGCCCAGGTCTCCAGCCTGCCGTTCTGGGCTGTCTTCAGCCCATCTGCTCTCTGGTTCCAGCAGACGTAACAGTGACCTGGGTGGGGTTCCTTGAACACTCCCAATTCAGTCTCCACACCGTGCCCAACCCCACCCCCCAAGCTTTTGCGTATGCTGGTTCCTGTGCCTACAAAGCCCTTCCTCCCTTCATCCCCATTACATTTCAGAAACGGAAGCCACTCTATATAAACCCTGCCCTGATTCAGGATCCTAGCTGGGAACGACTCCCTTCCAGGGTCCCCTGACTCAAAAGCAAGGAAATGGAAAAGGTGAAAAGTCCTAGAACAAAGCCATCTTTTGCGTCTCAACGCCGGGAACAGGAGGGTGGGGGGCCGACAGCCGAGGGCCTAAAGCCCAAGCACTCACCTGCGCGGGATCCCGCAGGGCCGCCTCCGCCATCGGAGTCTGTGGTCAAAGCAGGGCCCCACGATGCGGGCGACCACGGGGCGGGAGAAGGGGGTCTCGCAGACTCAGGCTACCACCCACCTGGCCGTGCCCCAGACGAGGCGTGACCCCGGGTTGAGGGTCGCACTCCTAGCCTCAGTCTCCCCCGTGCAAAATGCGCGCGGCGCCCGGGGCGCAGGCTCTGGGGCCCTGAGAGCGCGCAGCTCCGCCGGGCACCCCCCTTGCAAAGGGTCACGGCTGGTGCAAAGGCGCGGAGGGGGTCCCCGGCCTCACTGTCCCCGGCACGGTCCGGGAAAGCCGGCGCAGCAGCTTCAAGGGCGCAGCCGCACCCGCCCAGCCCCCAGCCCGGGGTCCCCAGCTCCTGGGGACTCAGCCTCCCCGCCGGGAAATGACCAGCGAGGCTGCAGCGCAGGAAGTTCCGGCCCCCACCCAGGCGGCCGGGAGAGTCGCGCTCTCCCGGACAGTCATTGGCCTGGCGCCAGCCGCCGGTGCACAGGCAGGGTCTGGGGATCGCGAGTCTCTGCCCAGCCTCTCGTCAGGCTGGGGGTACAGGACCGGAAGGAGAACGGACCTGGCCGGGTCTCCACCGCCGCCTCCTGCAGCCCTCGGGCCTTCCCCTTAAAGGGGCCGCTCCCGAGCCTGCGGCCGCCAGCGCTAAACCCCGCCCACTAAAGGCCCAGGTCGTGCTCTTCCTGCGCGTGTGGGCATCGGCAAGCCGCTTCACCCCTAAAGGACCTAAATTCACACTGGAAATGGGGATAGTACCCAATGGGCGGGGTCTTTGCGTAGTAATATTAAATGTAGCTCTCATTCAGGGCTTCTCAAACCAGCAACAGCCGCATCACCTGGGGACTGGATGAAAATGCAAGTTCTGGGGCAACAACTTAAATCTAAGGACTCAGAAATTTTGGGGATGGGATTCAGCCTTCTCTACTTTTGGGGGAGGGGGAGGTGGGGGATGAGTCTCGTTCTGTTGTCCAGGCTGGAGTGCAGTGACCTGATCATAGCTCACTGAAGCCTCCATCACGGGCTCAAGTTATCCTCCTGCCTCAGCCTACCAGGTAGATGGGACTACAGGCGCGCACGATCATACACAGCTAATGTTTAGATTTTTTATGGAGACTGGATCTCCCTGTGTGGCCTAGGCTGGTCTCAAACTCCTGAGCCCAAGCAATCCTCTCGCCTCGGCCTCCCAAAGTATTGGGATTGCAGGCGTGAGCCACGGTGCCAGGCCTCCTTCTCTGTTTTAACAAGCCCTCTGGGGACTCCAATGCTGGCTGCAACTTTAGAGCAGGGATTTTCATTGAAATCCAGTAAATAGGCCGGGCGCGGTGGCTCAAGCCTGTAATCCCAGCACTTTGGGAGGCCGAGACGGGCGGATCACGAGGTCAGGAGATCGAGACCATCCTGGCTAACACGGTGAAACCCCGTCTCTACTAAAAAATACAAAAAACTAGCCGGGCGACTTGGGGGCGCCTGTAGTCCCAGCTACTCGGGAGGCTGAGGCAGGAGAATGGCGTGAACCTGGGAGGCGGAGCTTGCAGTGAGCTGAGATCCGGCCACAGCACTCCAGCCTGGGTGACAGAGCAAGACTCCGTCTCAAAAAAAAAAAAAAAAAAAAAGAAATCCAGTAAATAAAATGGGAAAAATAACACTACATGTTGCATGGTGAAACCACCTTTGCAAAAATTGTAACTGAGAAAATTATGACAGTGAGAGATCTGACCTAACAAACTCCATCTTGCTTCTAACCTCCAAGCTGTCCTTGTTCATTCCTGAGCATAGGCCTAACTAACTTTGGGAGAAACTTACAGTTTAACTTTGAAACAAAGATAACAGCCCTTTCCCTCTAGGCCAGGAACGGTGCACCTGTAATCCTAGCACTTTGGGAGGCCGAGGCAGGTAGATCACGAGTTCAGGAAATCGAGACCATTCTGACTAACACGGTGAAACCCCGTCTCTACTAAAAATACAAAAAATTAGCCAGGCGTGGTGGCAGGTGCCTGTGGTCCCAGCTACTCGGGAGGCTGAGGCAAGAGAATGGCATGAACCCGGGAGGCGGAGCTTGCAGTGAGCCAAAATCACCTTCAGCCCAGCCGGACAGAGCAGACTCCTTCTGTCTCTAAATAAATAAATAAATAAATAAATAAATAAATAAATAAATAAATAAATAAAACAGCCCTTTCCCGAAACAAACCCTCTTCTTGCCTGGTGACCAGACTGCCTTTGTAGGATTAACAAAAGCCACAAGATTAGAGATCATGGTTTAGGAGTCATGCAGCCAGGGGCCAGGGGCCACAAGATTCTAAACCTTCCCAATTGCTCCTGGGGATAACATCACTATTGTAAAACCTAAAATTGGTGCACGAGATATTTATCAGACCCAGCACTCGATGGATCAGCTAGTACCACCCAGATTGATAAACTGGGTCATCTGGTCCTGTGGTCCCCTCCCAGGAATTTACTCCGTGCAATTAGACAACTTCAACTACCTATGATTTCTTTTTTTTTTTTTTTATTTATTTTTTTTTTTTGAGGCAGAGTCTTGCTCTGTGGCCCAGGCTGGAGTGCAGTGGCCAGATCTCAGCTCACTGCAAGCTCCACCTCTTGGGTTTACGCCATTCTCCTGCCTCAGCCTCCTGAGTAGCTGGGACTACAGGCGCCCGCCACCTCGCCTGGCTAGTTTTTTGTATTTTTTTTGTAGAGACGGGGTTTCACAGGGTTAGCCAGGATGGTCTCGATCTCCTGACCTCATGATCCGCCCGTCTCGGCCTCCCAAAGTGCTGGGATTACAGGCTTGAGCCACCGCGCCCGGCCTCTATGATTTCATCTCTAACCCAACACTCCCTACTACCTGGCCCCAAAAACCTCTCATCACTGAAGTTTCAGGGAGATCAAGTTGAGTAATAACTCTCTTTCTCCCATGGCATGGCTGGCCCTGTGTCAATTAAACACTTTGTTTACTGCAATGCCGTGGTCTTTTTGTAGCCAGCAAGAAGAACCCACTGGGTGGTTACAATGGTAGATAACAGGGCCCAGGAAACAATTCCTGCTGGGTGCATAAAAGCTATTGTCATTACCAACATCATCATCACAAGACTCTTACAAAGACCGCTGTGGGGTGGCAGGGAAGAGACACCTCTGTGCAGTCTTTTGGATATTTGTCAAAATATACAATGACTCTAACTCAGCAAGTACCGACTCAGAGGGAATAGTTAGGATTTTTACATGAAAGCACACCATCGTAACATTTGCCTATTTGATTTTATTATTTTCTTATAGCTGCATTTTTTCTAAATTGATAAAATCATATGTAATTATTGTATGCAACATGATGTTTTGAAATATATATACATTGTGGAATTGATAGGGACAGGAGGCAGGGAAATTCTGGGAGGAAGAGGCTGGGTCCATCAGGCTGAAAAGCCTGATACCATGGCCCAAAGTGAGAGCTTCCATCCCTGTTTTCCCACTCAAATGTTGCCTTTTCCAAAACCACCCATGGCTCACCCTGCTGCCTATTCTATGCCCATAAAAACCCCAGGCTCAGCAGGCAGAGAGAAGAAAAGCAGCTGGACATTGGAGACTATGGTTGGATGTTGGAGAGAAGTGGCCTGACTTCAGAGGGACAGCTTGACAGCGTAGCTTTGGAGAGGATGGCCAGGGATGGTGGAACTTCAGGGGATGATTACCTTTCTGCTCCATCCCCTTTTCAGCTCCTCTTCCTGCTGAGAGCCACTTTCACCGGCAATAAAATCCCCTGTGCATTTACCATCTTCAATTTGTTTGTGTGACCTCATTCCTCCTGGGCGCCAACAAAAACTTGGGTGCCATGAATGTGGGTGCAAAAGGCTGTCACACTGACCCTCCACTGAGCTGTTAACACTTAAGCTATCCATGGATGGCAAAGCTAAAAGGGCACTGTAACATTTCCTCAGGGGCTTCAGGGGTTATAGTCACCTTCCCCTAGAAGCTGCCATGGGGCCAGTATGGAATTTGCTCTTGCTGGCACCCAAAAGCACTCACCCTGTCTCCTACACCCGCTCACCTGTGCTCCCCCTCCCACGAGGGGTGGAAACGCAAGTGAGTGGAGTTCGCCCCTGCCAGCGCCCGTGCACTCTAGTTCCCATCCAATAAGGGGTCAAGGAAATATCCTGCTTCAGAATGACTAAATCAAGCTCATTAACATATGCATCACTTCACATTGTTTTGTTTTGCTTTGAGACAGGGTCTCATTCTCTCACCCAGGCTGGAGTACAGTGGCACTATCACAGCTCACAGCAGCCTTGACCTCTTGGGCTCAAGCCATCCTCCCACTTCAGCCTCCTGAGTAGTTGAGACTACAGACGTGCACCGCCACGCCCAGCTAGTTTTTTGTACCTTCTGCAGAGATGGAGTTTCACCATGTTGCCCAGGCTGGTCTCGAACTCCTGGGCTCAAGCACTCCTCCTTGCCTTGGTCTCCCAAAGTGCTGTGATTACTGGTGTGAGCCATGGTACTGGTCTTAGTTATCTTTTTTGTGTTGAGAAGATTTAAAATCTACTCTTTAAGCATTTGTCAAGAATACAACATAACTACAGTCACCAGATTGTGCAATAGATCTCTTGAACTTATTCCTCCTAGCTACCTGAAATGTTGTATCCTTTGACCAACATTACCCCACTCCCACCACCTGGCAGCCTCAGTCTCTGGTAACCAACATTTCAATCTATTTCTATGAGACAACTTTTTTAGGTTCCATATATGAGTGGGATTATGTAGTATTTGTCCTCTGCGCCTGACTTATTTCACTTAATATAATGTCTTCCAGGTTCAACCTGTTGTAACAATTGGCAGGATTTTCTTCTCTTTTATGACTGAATAGTATTCAGTTGTGTATCTCTACCACATTGTAAAAATCCATTTATCTGTTGATGGGCACTTCAGTCGCTTGACTATTGTGAATAGTGCTGCAATGAATATGGCAGTGCAGATATCTTTTTGACATACCAATTTCAATTCCTTGGGGTGTATACTCAGTAGTGGGATTCCTGGGTCATATGGTAATTTTATTTTTATTTTTATTGATTTATTTCTTTGGGACAGGGTCTGGCTCTAAAACCCAGTCTGGAGTGCAGTGGCATGATCATAGCTCACTGCCATTTTGACCTCCCAGGCTCAAGTGATCCTCCTGCCTCAGCCTCTTGAGTAGGTGGGACCACAGGAATGTGCCACCACACCCAGCTTATTTATTTATTTATTTTTGAGACAGGGTTTAGCTTTGTTACCCAGGCTGGAATAAAGTGGTGCAGTCTTGGCTCACTGCAACCTCCATCTCCCAGATTCAAGCAATTCTACTGCCTCAGCCTCCCAAGTAGCTGGGACTACAGGTGTGTGCCAACATACCTGGCTATTTTTTGTATTTTTAGTAGAGACAGGGTTTCACCATGTTGACCAGGCTGGTCTCTAACTCCTTACCTCAAGTGATCTGCCTGCGTCAGCTTCCCAAAGTGCTGGTATTACAGGAGTGAGCCACTGAGCCCAGCCACTAATTTATTTTTATCTGGAAAAGAAAAGAGGTTCATTTGGCTCAAAGTTCTACAGGCTGTATGGGAAACATGACATGAGCATCAGCTTCTGATGAGGCCTCAGGAAGCTTCCACTCATGATGGCAGGCAAAGGGGACCTGGTGTATAGAGATCACATGGCAGGAAGTGAGAAAGAACTGTTATTACTGTGGGGTCAGCACCAATGCATTCATGAGGGATCCACTCCCACGAGCAAAACACCTCCCACCAGGCCCCACCTCCAACACTGGGGATCAAATTTCTGCCTGAGATTTGAAGGGGACAAATATCCAAATTATATCAGGTGGACAGTGTGGCTGATGCTTTCCCTGCTTCAGAGGGAATTGGACACAGGCTCTGGAAGACAAGATACAAAGTGCCAAGACCAGCTCAGTCGGGGAGACCCTAACCCAGCGGCGCTAGAGGAATTCAAGACACACACACAGAAATATGGAGGTGTGGAGTGGGAAATGAGGGTTCTCACAGCCTTCAGAGCTGAGAGCCTCGAACAGAAATTTACCCAATGGCTTGCTGTATTAACAGCAAGCCAGTGATAAGCATTGTTTCTATAGATTACAGATTAACTAAAAGTATTCCTTATGGGAAACGAAGGGATGGGCTGAAAAAAAGGGATGGGTTGGGCTAGTTATCTGCAGCAGGAGCATGTCCTTAAGGCACAGATCGCTCATGCTATTGTTTGTGGCTTCAGAACGCTTTTAAGCAGCCTTCCGCCCTGGGTGGGCCAGGCGTTCCTTGCCCTCATTCCTGTAAACCCACAACCTTCTAGCATGGCCATCATGAACATGTCACAGTGCTGCAGAGATTTTGTTTATGGCCAGTTTTGGGGCCAGTTTATGGCCAGATTTGGGGGGCCTGTTCCCAACACAAAGGGGTGAGGAATGAGGTCGAGTGTTCCGACACAGTTTTAGCAAATGCAGGTACAGACAACCAGTCTGGGTGTAACTGAAATGCATGCTTCATGTAGATGCGCTCAGCTGAGACGCCTGGTGTGTGTGGGGAGGGTGGGTGCAGGTTAGCCTGAGCATGATGGCAGCTCAGGATTTGGACACAGAAATGATTTGCAGGTGCCAGAGGGGGGTCAGTGTGCTAGTAACCTACTGCTGCACAACAAATTATCCAAATTTATTGGATTACCCAGGAATTACCCAGGAATCCCACTACTGAACATACATTCCAAGGAATTGAAATTGGTACGTCAAAAAGATGTCTGCACCGCCATATTCATCGGTTTTCTGTGCCTGGCTTAAAACAACACCCTTTTATTATCTCTCTGTTTCTGTGGATCAGGAACCCAGGCATGGCTCTGCTGGGTTCCCTGCTTCATGGTCTCTCCCAAGAATGCAATCAAGGTGCCAGCCAGGACAAATATCTCATCTCATGGCTCAACTAGAAAGGGGTCACTTCCAAGTTCACTCATTTCATACGACCTGTGGGACTGAGGGCCTCAGTTCATCCCCGGCTTTTGGCCTGAAGCTGCTTTCAATTCCTTCTCTCGTGGGCCTTGCAGAACGGAGAGCGTGCCAAGAAGGCAGTTGAGTTTGCCATAAGACAGAAGTCACAATCTTTTGTAATCTAATCATGGAAGCCACCTCCCACCACCTTTGCTATATTCTTTGGATTAGAAGCAAAGTCATAAAGTCAGGCCCACACTCAAGGGAAGGAAATGACACAAGGACACCCAAACAAGAGGTGGAGGTTGTTGGAGGCCTTCTTAGAAGTCTGCCTGATACCAGTGGGGAGGTCTGGGGAGAAAAATATCTCAAACTACCTTTCCCCCGGGTCTGGACTGTCCTTGAGAACTATTTAAAGAGAGAATCTTTTAAGTGAATTAAGTGGCAAAGAAAAAAATATATATATAAATGCCAACATTCCAAAAACTTTCTGGGGCGTTTGTAATGGTTTATAAGCACTGTGCTCAGTTTCTTATGAGACTGCTTTTTAAAAATAGTAATTAATGGGCTGGGCATGGTGGCTCACATCTGTAATCACAGCACTTTGGGAAGCCGAGGCGGGCAGATCACCTGAGGTCAGGAGTTGCAGACCAGCCTGGCCAACATAGTGAAACCCCGTCTCTACTAAAAATCCAAAATATTAGCTGGGCGTGGTGGTGGGTGGCTGTACTCCCAGCTACTCAGGAGGCTGAGGCAGCAGAATTGCTTGAACTCAGGAGGCAGAGGTTGCAGTGAGCCAAGATTGCACCACTGCACTCCAGCTTGGGCAACAGAGTAAGACTCCATCTCAACAAAACAAAACAAAAAATAGTAATTAATGGAAAACAGGTAATTCACCTGCAATTTATCAAAACCAAAGTTTCCTCACCCCAATCCCTACACGGGGTCCAATTCAGTATTCTGTCCTTGGGGAAAACCTGAGAGTGTTCTAGTTTTCTTTTGCTGCATCACAATCATCCCAAAGTTTCGTGGCTTAAAGCGATGTGGGGTTTTTTGTTGTTGCTGTTGTTTGTTTTTTGAGACAGAGTCTTGGTCTGTCACCCAGGCTGGAGCGCAGTGGTGCAATCACTGTTCACTGCAGCTTTGACCTCCCGGGTTCAAGGGATTCTCCCACCTCAGCCTCCCTAGTAGCTAAGACCACAGGCTCACACCGACAGACCCAGTTGATTTTTTTATTTTTCTGTAGAGACAGGGTTTTGCCATGTTGCCCAGGCTGACCTCAAACTCCTGGCCCCAAGCATTCATCCCACCTGAGCCTCCCAAAGTGCTGGGATTGCAGGCACGAGCCACTGCTCCAGAATCAAAGCAACGTTTATTCTGCTCACAAATCTACAACTTGGATAGGACTCACTGGGGCTCGTGTCTGCTTCACTCAGCATCAGCTGGGCCACTTGAAGACAGGGGCTGGAACCTTCTGAAAGCTCTCTCACATACAAGTCTGGCAGTTGATGCTGGCTCTCAGACGGGGCTGTGGCCAGGATACCTACAGGTGGCTTTTCTGTGCATCTGCTTGGGCTTCCTCACAGCATGGAGCCTGGGTTCCGAGGATAAGCATCCTGAGAAAGAGAGAACCAGGCAGAAGTTATCCCCTTTTTTTTTTTTTAATTTTTTTATTTTTATTTATTTATTTTTTTGAGATGGAGTCTCGCTCTGTCACCCAGGCTGGAGTACTGTGGCCAGATCTCAGCTCACTGCAAGCTCCGCCTCCCGGGTTACGCCATTCTCCTGGCTCAGCCTCCCGGGTAGCTGGGACTACAGGCGCCCGCCACCTCGCCCGGCTAGTTTTTTGTAGTTTTTAGTAGAGACGGGGTTTCACCGTGTTAGCCAGGATGGTCTCGATCTCCTGACCTCGTGATCCGCCCGTCTCGGCCTCCCAAAGTGCCGGGATTACAGGCTTGAGCCACCGCGCCCGGCCGAAGTTATCCCCTTTTATGACTTAGCCTTCAAAGTCACCTGGGGTCACCCCTGCCACAGTCTCAGGCCTGCTGGATGGAAGGGGTGGGAACACAGATCCCGTATCTCCATGAAGGGGATCAAGGTCATCGAAGTCATTGTAAGGAGGGCATGTGGCATGGGATATATCCGTGCATTCACCTTTGGAAAATACAATCAGCCACAGAGAACAAACAACCCCACCACCATCCCACCCCCGAGTTTTCACAGGTGTCAGTGACAACAAGCATCATAGGATGAAAGGAAGTCAGCAGTCATGAAAAAATAAGGCAGCACGAAGTACAATCCTTTCCGCCTCGTCTCCCATGAGAGCAGGAGGCTGGGAATGAATCCAGCTGCCTGCACTAGAGAAGAGACTTTATGCAAGGTCACTGGGCCCAGCCTGTGGGTTTGGGCTTCTCAGCTGGCCTGTTACGATGAAGCTTGTTCTCGTCTATTGCTGCACACCAAATTACCATAAATTTAGCAGCTTCAAAAAACATCCGTTTACTGTCTCACAGTTTTGTACGTCACGAATCCAAGCAGGCTCGGCTGGGTTGTACTCGTGTTATTACAAGGCTGAAATCCAGGTGTCCCCCAAAAATTCTGTTAGCCAGGGCTTCTATCATCAGCTCTTCTATGCGGGGCGCTGCTAGGGAGGTCCTGACCACCAGAGGGCACTAGAACCATAATCCTGGTCCCAGGGAACTTTGCTTGTGCTCCAGCCGCTTTCTGTCAAAATGCGGTCCAGCCTCAGCAGCGTCTGGGAACTTGTTTGAAAAGCAGAACCGCAGGACTTAAAACCATACCCGCTGAATCAAAATCTGCATTTTGTCAACCCCCCGGCCCCACTCCCGCCCACCCAGGCAATTCGTGTACAACCTTGAGGGCCAGGCTCTAACTCAGTGGTTCTCCAACTTGGCTGCATGTTAGAACCACCAGAGAAACTGTTTGTTTGTGTGTTTGTTTGTTTGTTTACTTGTTTGTTTTTTTGAGATGGAGTCTCCCTCTGTCGCCCAGGCTGGAGTGCAATGGCGCGATCTCGGTTCACTGCAACCTCCGTCTCCCGTGTTCAAGCGATTCTCCGGCCTCAGCCTCCTGAGTATCTGGGTTTACAGGCTCCCTCCCGCCATTACGCCCAGCTAATTTTTGTATTTTTGTAGAGAGGGGGTTTCACCCATGTCGACCAGGCTGGTCTCGAACTCCTCATCTCATGTGACCTGCCCAACTCGGCCTCCCAAAGTGTTGGGATTACAGGCATGAGCCACCGCTCCCAACCCAGCGGAACTTTTAAAATCCCTGATGCAAGGGACTACCCCCAGAGATTTTGATTGCATTGGTCTGGGGTGCAGCCTGCTGCCCGGATTGTTAAAAGCTTCCCTGGGGATTCTACTGTGCGGTTAAGGTTGAGAAGGGCTGCAAGCCTGGGTCATTGCACACTGTAAGAACCTTGTGTATGAATGGAACTGTGCTGTGGAACAACTCCATCCCACCTGTGTGTGTAGGCACAGGAGAAACACATAAAGCCCTGACTCTCAAGGGTCTCCTGGAATGCAAGACCTCAGCCCTCAGGGGCCTTCAGATAATGGTGCAGTCGGGGCAAACATGGAACACCAAGGACGTGTGATCTCATTTTCCAGGTGCTTCAAAGACTCAAGTCAAACACCAACTGCTCAGAGAGCAAATTCTAGTTCACCCGGGCCGGGCGCGGTGGCTCAAGCCTGTAATCCCAGCACTTTGGGAGGCCGAGACGGGCGGATCACAAGGTCAGGAGATCGAGACCATCCTGGCTAACCCGGTGAAACCTCGTCTCTACTAAAAAATACAAAAAAACTAGCCGGGTGAGGTGGCGGGCGCCTGTGGTCCCAGCTACTCGGGAGGCTGAGCCAGGAGAATGGCGTAAACCCGGGAGGCGGAGCTTGCAGTGAGCTGAGATCCGGCCACTGCACTCCAGCCTGGGCGACAGAGCGAGACTCCGTCTCAAAAAAAAAAAAAATTCTAGTTCAGCCACCCCAACCCACGCTCGTGATGGGGCTTCACGGCAGTTTCCTGTAAGTGTTTGCTAGTCTCACCTTTCTAACTCCATTGTGGGCCCCCTGAGAGAAGTAATGAGTCGAGTCCCCCCTCAGTGGAGTCCCATTCGCAATTGCTTTTGTGACCTAGGAAGAAACCAGCTGATGGTGGAATTGGTGAGTTGTGCTCCAGGAAAGAAGGTGCCTGGAAGACAGAGATCAGCGATGTTAGTAGGGACTCTAAAAAAATTTATTCTTTCCTATGTATATAGAACTTCATGGTTCCCGATGCACTCTTAGGTGCACTGTTGCATTTTTATAACACCCATCTGCATTAGATTACAGTAGGTTAGCTGTACAGATGAGGAAAACTCAGTGACAGAGGCGTAAATAGATATGCTGGAATTTGCATGAGTCAGGCAGAATTAGAACAGGAAAACACCTTCCTAAATTTCCTAATTTCCTTTGTGCAGTTTTCAGGATGTAGCAATACCCAGCTTCTGACCTCTCTTTCCTCACCGTTGAGAGCATTTCTGAAGGATTTTGTCTTCATTCTTTCTTTTTGTTCTCCTCCCCAAAATTGTGGATTTGTTTTGTCATTCTGGAACTCTCTGTTAATCTCCCACCAAATGTCCACTGACGTACTTGATTTCTCATTTTTGAAGGAACATTCACCAGGTGTAAATTCTTAATACGTGCTGGCAAAGACAATGATTTCATCACATTATAAGCTTCTTGAATGCAAGAGACTTATTTCCCATTGCATCTCTAGCACCTTCAACAAATATTCGTGGAATGAATGAATAATGGATGAAGGGGATTTGCAAAGTTAAATGTGAGCGAGGGAGGAAGCAGACACAGGAATTAATCTGAGCCAGTCTGCAGGTGGTGTGGTGGAGATGGTTGTAACCTCTGGACCAAGAGCTGTGAACAACAGTGCACAAAGAAATACTGTCAGCACCACAGAGAGTGGGTTTTATCTTCTCAAATAATGGCCAACTTTCCTGCATCTTCTTCCCTGTTCCTGCTCCTCTTGAGGATGTGTTCCCTGCTCAAATGAAATGCTGAAACCTGACTGGGCACAGTGCCTCAAGCCTGTAATCCCAGCACTTTGGGAGGCTGAGGTGGGTGGATCACCTGAGATCAAGAGTTTGAGACCAGCCTGGCCAACATGGTGAAACCCCATCTCTACTAAAAATACAAAAATTACCTAGGCATGGCTAGCCTGTAATCTTAGTTACTCGGGAGCCTGAGGCAGGAGAATTGCTTGAACCCAGGAAGTGGAGGTTGCAGTGAGCCAAGATCGTGCCATTGCACTCCAGCCTGGGCGACAGAGAGAGACTCCATCACAAAAAAAAAAAAAGAAAAAAGAAAAAAGAAAAGGTGAAGTGCTGAAACGTGCTGAAGAATTCAGCGAGCCTTTGGATACTGACTTTTGGTAAAGTCAGTATCCTGTTCCCTGCCTTTTTTTTCTATAAAGTGTCCTTACTCCTCTGGGGTCAGAAACCCTTCTCCTTCTGGGGTCCCCAAACAGTGCTCCTCCCTGAGACAAATGAGGTGCGGGAAGGATGTGAATGGCATGCCCTTCCTCCACCACCAGTGTTTCTGCTGAAACCGTATTCACTAATTAATCAGGGAAGAAGGGAGGGGGGAAATGAAAATAAACCCAGCTTGTGGCACATTCAGCGTTCATCATGAGGTCATCCTGCTCTCTGACCCACCCTTCCTCACAGTGGTTTGGTGCCTGTTGTCCTAGAATCACACAGACCTGTTCCAAGATGATAGTTCCCCTTAACTGCTCTAGAGATAAGAACTTGAACATTATGAAATGTTAAGTTTTTGTTTTTGTTTTTGTTTTTTTGAGACGGAGTCTCGCTCTGTCACCCAGGCTGGAGTGCTGTGGCCGGATCTTCAGCTCACTGCAAGCTCCGCCTCCCGGGTTCATGCCATTCTCCTGCCTCAGCCTCCCGGGTAGCTGGGACTACAGGCGCTGCCACCTCGCCCGGCTAGTTTTTTTTTTTTTTGTAGTTTTTAGTAGAGACGGGGTTTCTCCATGTTAGCCAGGATGGTCTCGATCTCCTGACCTCGTGATCCGCCCGTCTCGGCCTCCCAAAGTGCTGGGATTACAGTCTTGAGCCACCGCGCCCGGCCCCCGAAATGTTAAGTTTTATCTGGGTGCGGTGGTTCACGCTTGTAATCCCAACACTTTGGGAGGCCGAGGTGGGTGGATCTCCTGGTCAGGAGTTCGAGACAAGCCTGGCCAACATGGTGAACCCCCAACTCTACTAAAAATACAAAAATTAGCCGGGCATGGTGGCGGGTGCCTGTAATCCCAGCTACTCAGGAGGCTGAGGCAGGAGAATCACTTGAACCCAGGAGGCGGAGATTGCAGTGAGCCAAGATGGTGCCGCTGCACTCCAGCCTGGGTGACAAGAGTGAAACTCTGCCTCAAACAAAAAAAAAAAAAAAGAAAGAAATGTTAAGTTTTCCGTTTGTGATATTCTTTCAGGTTCTGTATACTGATGAAACCACTGATGCCACTTGGTCTAAAGGAACCCACAGGAGTTGCTGACTCAGCAAAGAATGCAGTTTTCATACCCTGATTTCATCCCCCTAACCTCAAGCAATCAGCCCCAATTCTTCAGCTTCTCGTCCTTCCATGATCCCCTTAAAATCACCAGCCCAAAACTCCTTGGGGAGATGGATTTGAGGGTTTCCTCTCCTGTCCTCACTTGGTGCCCTGTGACCATGAAACTCTCTGCTGCCCACAACTGTGGAATGTCTCAGTGGAATGGTCTGTCACTGCACAGAGGGCATGTGAGCCTGTTGGTCGTATAACACTGAATCATCAGGATGCTCTGAGGCTCCATACCCCAGGCTCACCCTGCACCGGCCAGCTCCCCCTGCTCTTCTCCCCATTGCTGTCCTCCCACCCTCCTCCACTTTCTTCCCTGAGAGCTGGCACTCAGGGTCTGCAGGGCTCATCCAGGGTGATTCTGTGGCCAAGGGGCATGTTTCCAGCTCAGCCCCTTCTGTCCCTTGGACTGAGAACCAGGGTCTGCAGTCCGCAGTGGAGTAGGCCTTCTGTACGGGCTCTGGGTCCATACTTAGGACCTTATGAGGAGCAGGTGATGGTAGAGGAAGAGGCTACACCTAATGGGCACTTGATTGGCAACAGGAAGGCTTAGAAAGGGGTCACAGGCTGGAGAGCTTCACAGACTGTATCCCACCATGAAGGAAATGGAAACTTGACTTTTCCATTCTCAGATTACAAGGGAAGAAACTTTCATGATGGTGTTGATAAAGAGTATTCTGACTGAATAAGTTGGGGCCAATTTGGGGTTGGGTCTCAGGGAAATGAAGAGGGTGTAAGAGCCCAAATCTTTCCCTTCATGTAGCCCTCAGAGTCTTTAAACTCTCCTACTTCTTCAAGGCCCAAGCCCCTTCCTTCGACTCATCTTGGATCACATCCGAATGAGGTAACAAGCATTTGTTAAGAATTTATATTTGGCCGGGCACGGTGGCTCAAGCCTGTAATCCTAGCACTTTGGGAGGCCGAGACGGGTGGATCACGAGGTCAGGAGATCGAGACCATCCTGGCTAACCCGGTGAAACCCCGTCTCTACTAAAAAATAAAATTAGCCGGGCGAGGTGGCGGGCACTGTAGTCCCAGCTACTCGGGAGGCTGAGGCAGGAGAATGGCGTAAACCCGGGAGGCGGAGCTTGCAGTGAGCTGAGATCCAGCCACTGCACTCCAGCCTGGGTGACAGAGCAAGACTCCGTCTCAAAAAAAAAAAAAAAAAAGAATTTGTATTTACAGTTGGGCACGGTGGTTCATGCCTGTAATCCCAGCACTTTGGGAGGCTGAGGCTGGTGTATCACCTGAGGTCAGGAGTTCGAGACCAGCCTGGCCAACATGGTGAAACCCCATCTCTACTAAAAATCCAAAAAATTAGCCGGGCGTGGTGGCAGGCACCTGTAATCCCAGCAACTTGAAAGGCTGAGGCAGGAGAATCACTTGAACTCAGGAGGCAGAGGCTGCAGTGAGCCAAGATCACGCCATTGCACTCCAACCTGGGCAACAAGAGCAAGACTCTGTCTCAAAAAAAAAAAAAAAGAATTTGTATTCACAAAACTTTGTGTCAGGCTGGATGCGGTGGCTCATACCTGTAATCCCAGCACTTTGGGAGGCCAAGGCAGGAGGATCACTTGAGCCCAGGAGGTGGAGGTTACAGTAAGTTATGATCAAACCACTGCACTCCACTCTGGGTAACAGAGCAAGATCTTATCTCTTTTTTTTTTTTTTTTTTGAGATGGAGTCTCGCTCTGTGGCCCAGGCTGGAGTGCAGTGGCACCATCTCGGCTCACTGCAA